>NC_143408.1:23117346-23420377 GCF_052110815.1 Crocodylus siamensis | reverse complement strand
TGTAATTCCATAAGCTGCATCACCAACAGAGAGAGGAAATGTGCTACAACACCAGCGCTGTACCATTGCACAAAGGATTATTCTGATGTTTGCACCGTGCAAGGAAGAGTCACAGCTCTAAGTGCTAAGTGTTGTGTTTCCCCTTATTCCACAGAGGCAGAATTATTTTATCTCCCCATCCCTACCTCCCATTGCCTGCCCACAAATACAAGCCTTCAAATGAAGAAGCAGGAAGCACGTATAGAAAGTAGGCCATATGCCTTTCACAAGCACAACTTGGAGAAGGTCAGTGCATCAATCACATTAATTTTTAAGCTCATGCTGTATATCTAGAGTCCCACAGGCTACAATTCCCTTCCTGTTTTATAATTAAACATACTTCTTTAAAGCCCAGGATTTTTACTGAACCTGGGGCTTATATATCATGGCTTTAGAGAACTGTAAGTCATGTTTTTTCCATCATTTTCCCCAAATCATTGGTTTTAACTCTCTCCTCCAGAGCAGTCTTATGTTCCCACTAATTCCTACAGGCTACCACATCATATTCTCTTTCAGTGAGAAATACTATACACAGCTTCACATATTCACAACATCCAGGAGGTAGGTAAAATAATAATAAAATAATCATCGTTGTTTGGGGCAGGGCATTAAGAAAAAAGAGGCCTGAACTTCTAACTTGCATGTAGGTCTAACCCTGCAGAGTTATTGTATTAAAAATGCAGCTGTACTGTACAATACGCCATGATAATATGGGGTACCTTCATTAAAATTCAAAGCACAGGAGGGTTCCAATGCAGAGAGAAAGAAGAGAAAGAGGGCAGAAAATAGCTGTGTAGGTCAAAGAGCATTTTATGGTTCTCTTTGGATGCGTGGGGGTGCTCGATGGTAAAGACAACCTGCATTCGGGGTCACGGATGTGTATAATTGAGATGCACATTTTTAAGTGCAGGCACGTAAGCACAGGTTGTTGCAACGTTTCACGTGGATTTGGCACACAGATCTGCCTGTCCCTTTGGAGGAAATCAAACATGCTGGATCTATTTACAATACATTTCCTGCCAGCTACAATTCGTTGGCACTTAGTAATGAGTTCACACTTTTTTTTTTTTTGTGGGCATAAATATGCATATTAGTTGCTTTGTTTCTAGAAAGAAATCGTTTTATGATCACTTAGCTTAAGGCAATGGGATGAAATCAGAGCACGAAAAAGTCTTGGGTTCACAAATTCTACCTGTCCAAGGTGCAATCATGCATCGACCTAGGCAATGAGATGCACGTGGGCAGATCCTGTCACCCGTTCTCCCTCTTTGACTCCTGTGGGATGCTACGCTGCCCAGGGAGCTACTTGCGGGGGTCCCATTCGGGGATTTGGCCCCCGGAGGCTGGATTCTTAGAAGACAGGTGTGATATGAGCTGCAAGAACGACTGCCAACACCAGGCATGCGGGGAGCCGTGCAAACCAGAGCTGACACTTCCAAAGAAGGCTGGAAGGAGGAAAGTGTGTGCGTGTGTCGGTGCCCCCGTGGAAGATCATTGCACTACATTCACATTAAAGACATTATTCCCGGTTTAACTGTAATTCCCTACTTGACGGGCAGCCTCTGTGTGCAGTACATGGCAAATCAGGGTGGTGCCAGGCAGCAGAGCAGCAGATGGGGCAGGGGAAGGGGACTGGAGTGGCACTCGGGAAGGGCACGGGGCTAAAGTGTGGCATGCCTGCCAAAACACTTAGCCCCCACTGCCCTACTTTATAGGTAGGCAGCATGATTAGGGTCTGATCCAAAGTCCATAGAAGCCAATAGAAATCTTTGCATGGATCTTCAGGGAAGGGTGATCAAGTCCAGCGCACCGGAGCCATGCCACCGCTTGGGCCTGTGCTGCTGCCCTGGCTCAGAGGACAAGGCCAGCGCCAAAGCCTCATAGGCAGGATGGTGCATGATACTCTTGTGAAGTCATCAAAGACTGACTAAGGGCACGAGCCAGTGCAGCACATGCAGCACCTTCACTTGGCCAGCACACGGGGTCTTTCGGGAAACAGCATCGTCAGAGAGGGTTTCTCGCCCGCCTCTTCCCAAAGGCATTACCTCCGCAAGCAAAACCTCCTCATATCGATGACCCCAGCCCTTCAGAAAGCCTGAGGACACATCTCCGCTGCAACTGCAGCTCTGACTGACCCCAGCTAGCTCTGAACAGCTGGCGGTCCAGCCACAGTACCGCGGAGCTCAGAACGGGTGCAAAACCCACCTGAGAAGCAGGGCAGGTGTGGAAGTAGTCGGCATGCCGCCGAGCTAAACCGGTCTCAGTACTGGGGCTGTCTACACCGCGACGGCAGCCTAGACCTACCCTTAGAAAGCCGTGGAGGTGGCACTGATACCGACTGGCATCGTCATTAGCACAGGTACCAGAGGGGCTTGGCTGTGCGGTGCCAAGCATGCCATTGCCACGCACGGGAGAGGGTTTGGTGCTGGGAGGCTTCATCAAAGCCTCAGTAACGTGACAACTGGACACCATCACAGCCTCATTTCCCACCTGCTGATTAAGACTGATGTCCAGGCATACCAGTAATGCCCCGAGGTCGCTGCAGAAGCATCCCAGCCCCGGAGCAAGCAAAGCACCGGCACAGCCCAGTTGGGACAGGCTCATTGCCCAGTCCCTGGTCCCACCTGGCCTGCTTTTACTCACTGCCAGCTGATAGCTGCTTGGTTGCCATGGTGAAATAACCTGTCTGGTCTGCAGAATTAGCAGCATCTCTCTCTTTCTTATTAGCATAATAACTGAGCACCTCCTCATTTATCTTCACAGCACCCTCGAGGAGGCCGGCGTCTCCATAACAGGCACAGGAGCTGGAGACACTTGGTCACCGAGGAAGCCTGGAGGGGTGGAAGAGATTGAAACTGTGGTCTCCTGAACCCTGGGCTGTCATTATAACCTCTGGACCATCCTTCCTCGGAGATAGGACCCCCCAGGCCATGGTCCAGGCATGCACAGGGCCGGGTGTGGAAGGCTTCTCCTCACCCAGGATGCATCTATTTGCTCCGGGGTTAAACAGAGGCCTTGGGTCTGTGATGCCATCAATCCAGCACCCTCCCCCTGTCTTCACATTTTTCATTGTACATGGCTGCAATTACTGTAAGTATATTAACATACATATTTAAATATGTAAATAGTCAACCTAATTGCCACACAACTGAGTTAGAAAGGATGGGAGCAATCACATAGTTAAATTTATTGAATCTGACTGGCGTTGCAAGTTAGCAGCGGGGTAATTAGCTCTCATCTATTTACCAGCCTGACCTTAAGCGGTGGGTTTTTCAGCTGATATTTCACTAGCTGGCGAGAGACGGTAGGTAAAATGCATGTTAAATATTTAATACGCTCTTTTCCTATCCAAATGATTCCACTTCACACAGTCACAGGAGACTGAGATTCATCATGCCCCTGCGTTTGTAAATCCTTTTCCATCAGTCCTGCTATGAATTGCTGTCGCGATGCAGGCTCCTGTAATACAAAGTAGCTAAGAAATAGTGGTGCTTAGGCTACTGGATTTTCACCCAGTGGTTTCTAAGAGCTTTGCAAACCAAAATTAGCATCTCCATGGTACAGATGGGGAAACTGAGGCACAGAGGAACCTGGGGCCTGTATAGCCAAGATGCTTCTTAATAATAATATATGCCATAGGAGTCAGCTGGAGTTGGGTTTAGGAAGTATTTCTGCAAATTGAGTCTTAGGGTGAAGTCCAGGTTCCCCCAAAGCTAGTGGAAAAACTCCTATTGACTTCAACTGAGTCAGAATCTCATTTTAAATCCACAGCCAGAGATGGTGATGTCCTATATTAGCAACCACCTTGAAAAAACTGTGCCTAACTACCTTGCCTAGAGGCCTATCTCAAGTCCATGTCAGAGCTGGGGATAAGACGGATGTTTCTCACAGCTGGGGAAATCTCAGAGTGGCAGCAATGCCCTGGTACCCAACTGCTTTACCCTGAAGCCATGAAGATCCCTGGGTGCTGCTCCAGTTTATTTTGAACAACGTTGTATGAGGCTAAAGATCGTTTTTCAGCCAAACAGGGTTAGTTTATTTTTGCAGCAGCTGGAGAAGTGATTATATCATAGCGATCGATAGGTCTGTGTTTACCATTTTCTTCATTTCAAAAAAAAAGAAAAAAAAAAGAAAAAAAAAAGCCAATGTACAGATGGACTGCATAGCAGTCACGTAGTGATTTACTGCCTTAGAGACTATCTAATAATCAGCAACCCCTTTTTTAGCATGCCTCCGTATTGACCTTGCATCTTCACAGACAGCCTCTTGTTGCTGTTTCCCCCCCCGCCCTCCGGTTAATAGTTTGGGGCAGCACACATATGAACCTGGACCCGCGTTTGAAGATTAACTTGAAATCAATAGTTGTGTCAAAGCCCGTCGGGGTGGCGGGGGAAATCAATTAGGATTATAGGAATTAAAGCTTTGGGGAAAAAACTCCAGACAGGTGGGCTACATCAGTCACTCAGTACAAAATAACATGCCTTCGGGCTGAATCATCTCTTTGGCTTAATTTCGACCAAGGAGTCTGGTGACAGAAGATGAACCCGCTTGCATGAAGGAGGACAAGGACTTGCAGTGGCAGGTCTTCCCACCACTTGAAGGTTGGGATGTAGAGCTGAAAGCAACAACTGGGAAATAACTCACGACAAACGGGGCAGTTCAGACACAGCCTTGAACCCAGGGAAGATCTAGGCTGGATCTCTGCTTCCCACCTGGACTTCTGGATGGCCATAGGCAAGTCCCTTAACCTCTCAATTTCCCCAACTGTACCCAGGGCAGAGAAGTCACCGGGACCGGGGATTGCTCACCAAAAACCAGGAGCATCTCTGGTTCCCACCCTTGAAAAAACAACACAAACAGTGCAGGCCCTTTGATTTCCAAACTCTTCAGATATCTCCTCCCCCATGCCAACACACTGCTGCATAGTCACTGCGGTCTCTGGGCTCCTGGGGCGAGGACAGACCCCACAGGGTGTTTTGTCCAAGTCAACGGTACATGCTCGGAGGATCATGCAAACTTCTGCACGAGATAACCGAATGGCCCAAGTCTACACAGTGCTCCTGGGATGCTGCACACAGAGAAATGCAATTGTACCAAAGACAAACCAGAGGCACAGAGGCTGCCAGTGCGCATCCAGTACCCAGGCTCTCTCTCAGAGGGAGTTCCTTCCAACCTGGTAATTTCCAGGAGTTTAAGCCTGAAAACACACCAAAAAACCCCAAGAAATCCCAGTGCAGGCTGCAGCTGACTCCCAGCCCGTCTCTGTTTTGGCCAAATGCTGCTAGCCTCACTTCTTCCACTCTGGCTACCAGGGTGCTATTATCTGCGGTGCTAAGAGCTGCAAAACAACAACGCTACACATCCTTCAGCACCACCTAATGGCATCCTGTCTGTGAACCGTTGTTACACATCCTTTTCCGCATACAGACACCTCTCCTCTACGGAGCACTTGTAACGCTGAATGCAGGGAACGCTGCTTATTCGGTGGGGACTCGCTTCCCTTTGTGGATTTATGAAGCCACCAAAGACACAAATAGGAATTTAAACCCCATCTGCCTGATCCAGAAGACAGACTCGACTCTTTTCCCATGTACATTCTCGTGATAAAATCTTCAGTAATTACACATTTCTCATTGCCGTCCTACCAGAACGGTGAAGTTGGGGAACCAAGACATAAGATGGGAAAAGGCTCACTCGATAACTGCAGTGGTCTTTTTGGCCTTAAAATCTAAGCCGATCCTTATTACAAGCACCTTTTCTTTCCTTCGCTCCATAAAAAGCAAAACTTCCTATTTCCCATCCTGCGTGCTTGTAAAGCATTGCATCAGACTCAAAGCAGAGGCAAATCTCTATTGCTCATGACTGCTCTGTACCCCTTCCATGCACAAATGTAAATACACTTTAAGTATATTGATTTGGTTTTTTAATTCTTATTCCATTAACATCTAACCAAGATGCTTCCCATTTTACAGCCTGTCAGATAATTTAATATACACCCTGCTGTAAATCTTAGTTTAGAAGCAACTTGAATTAAAAGTAATTATGTCTCCCCGTGGCTTTCAGATTGAGGAAAGTGTCCATTAAATTTACCTGTGAAAACATTTCCCTTTGGCTAGCCTGATAAGAGACAGTTGCTAAAGTCTTACAGCTTTGGATACATATTTTTATATAAGCCCAGAGAAAATACAAGAATCCCAGCCAGGGGGACAAAAAATCCTATATAATTTTAATAGAGAGGGAAGAGAAAAGGTGCTACGGACATTACTCTGAAAAGCCAGAGGATATGAGAAAGAGTGAGGTTCTCTTGAAAAAATATTTGTACTACACTGGAGAATGCATGTACAAATCTCCACTAAATTATATATGCAGTTTCCTGTTCCTGCAGGAAAGGGTTTATCTATTGATAAATAGATTTGATAGAGGGAGTTTTTTTCTATAGGGCTTTTTAATAAGGGAAATCAGGATTAAAGACAAACAGATGTGCCTAAAACACATAGGGCCTGATTCTGTAATAAGGTTCCTGAAAAGGGCAAGAGACACTGCAAGCAGATCTGAATGATGGACTGCCTGTAGGTCGATCAGACTCTTGACCTTACACTCATGCAGCTGGGTGGCCCACAGAGAGATTTATACATGGAAAAATTCAGCACACACAAGTGTGCAGGCTTGGCACGAAAGTCTGGACCCTGCAGCTCTAGGGAATACGCTGATCTGAGGTGTTCACTTTGAGCCTGCTTCTCTATGGCGACGTTGCATGCAATTGCCAACCAGCAGCAGCTTCTAAATGAAGCTGTCAAGCACTTCACATATCAAACATAATTTTGAAAAATGAGAGAGATTTTCTTGCGAGACCATTTTGAAATGAAAATCACTCCTAACCTAGCTCCCAAATCCAACCCAGATGCTATTTACCTGTAAGGCTGAAAAAACAAACTTATTTGCACCAGATGATTAAGTCAGCAATATTTATAGCTGGGCTTATATGTTTTTATTGTGGCACTTCAAAATCCCTCTCTTACACAATCACTCTTCATTTTCAGTAGGAGCCTCAAGATGGAGACTGGGTATCCAGTCAAATGAAAATGTACACCCACTTTGCTTCCCCACTCACTCAAAATCAAAGCCCGTTCAGCGTGCACGTCGGAGAGCGCTGGGGAAATGTTTCGTAAAATAATTTCAGTAATTGCTGAATCACTGAAAAGTGCAGCCTCAAGCTATAGGCTGATGTTATCTCACAGCAAAGCAGCTGAGGATGCATAAGCCAGGATAAGATCTGCTGTGCAGATTGGACTAGCAGCTTTTTGGTGTTGCAAAGTTAAAGTGACGCATATCTAACACCGTGCTGGGCGAGCCAAGTGCTGGAAAGGCATATTGCTTTGGGCCCTGAGGCTAGACCAAGAGCAACGTAGACTAAACCGCCGAGACCCGTGGCATCTGAAAGGGTGAGCGGGGCCCAGCAGGATGGGGGCCTTAAACATTTGGAAAGGAGCCAAGGCCCTTTCTGTATGCACCGCCAGAGAGATGCTGTAGCCTGTTCTGTCGCGACCTCGCTGTGCATTTAGTATCCTGTTATTCTCTTAGTCGTGACCGGCTCTGGGTCCTAGGTAACACCCCCTCTGATTTCAGTAATCCAGGCCTTAAGGCTGGGTATTTTGGAAGCTCTCAGCATTGGCCTAATTTGGCACTTGTGAAAGTTCATCAGAGTTTTACCACGGAGCACAAAACGGCCCACAAAAACATTGCCCCTGTCTCCCTGCTCCACACGTAACAGCCATAGCGCATCCCAAGACAAACCCATATGCTTTAATCAACCAGAACATGAATGGTGTGCCACCAGAAGGCAGCAGGAGAGACCAGGGCATAGCCATGCAAGGCCATCACAATATTTCATTTAGGAACTGCTATAGCATCAGCGCCTAAGACTGGAGGGGGCCTCACGGGCCACCTACCCAGTCATTCAGACTGCCATTTACAGAGGAACCCCCAAAAATCGCTTCAATCCCCTCCACCCCCAACAGACACACAACCACGAGGCACAAAACCGGAAGACATCCAAGACACCTTATAGCATGTCACAGATAAAAGCAGGGGTGACGAGGGCACCTCCAGTGCTGGAACAAAGGATTAGTTGGTTACTATGTGCTCAGAGGATCCGGTGTCCCTTGTTATAGAAGGCAAAAAAGAAAAAAAAAGAAAAACCTACAGACCTTTCCAGTATGAGCCAATTCCAGTTCTTTCTTGAACCCAAGTTTGGCTGTTGGTCTGATCCTCTGTGATAGAGCAAGACGCTCTAAAGAACAACCTTTGAGTTTTCTAAATATTAGCAAGAGTACCACTGGACTCCAATCCAACCGCCAACAGCCTTAACTCTAGATGTAAGCCATGGCCAACATCTCAGAGCTAGAGAGGAAAAGGAAAAACCCAGAGACCAGTATCATCCGTGAGGAGGAAACAAGTTTCTTCTTTGACCACAGAGATGACCAGCCAAAGCCTTGAAATGTGGGGCTGCAAAAACACCAACCAGCCAAAACGCTCCCAGAGGTTTTATGCATCCTTTCCAGCTGAAACCATTCAAAGAATTTGACATCAGTCAACCTCAATCTGCATTTTTCAGGGTGTGGGGGGGGAGAAAACCTTCTTGACTCAAAAGTTTCCCCCAGCTCTAGACTGAACACAGGAAGACAAAAGATTATCAAGAATAATAATAGCCATTATTAGCTGCTGGCAACAATTTGGGATGGGAGATAATATCTACTGGCCTTGGTTTTAACGATTATGGGCGATGAGGTGCTTTTCGTTGTAGGCAGCAGATCTTACGCCTGCCTCCAGTAGCACCTTCCTCCAAGACCTCTGCTATAAGCAATGTCACGGACAAGATTTGGGATTAAATGGACCAAGGGGTGGATCCAGTCTGGTAATTCTTATATGAAGACTCTGTTTCCCATTCTGAACAGCGGACAATGCCACCTTCATTATAAAACACATTCAGAATGAGGCTATCAAGTTATTTAAAATGAATGAGTTTGCTCCGGTAAGGGATGAGGCTCCCAAGACCAATATTTTCTGGCCCCAGAGCCTTTGAAATCCTCCTGCCATTTGAAGTGCTTGGCCTCAGCTCCAAGCGCACTGGTGTGCAAAGAGGTGTCTCAGCACAGATCCCATCTCGGTGGCCCTCTGGCATATGGGTATAGGTAGATGTACAGAGATGATTAATTTGTCCTCCATGCAAGGCTTTTTAGTATGCCGCTTTAACACCAGAAGGCAGCGATGCAGTAAGCTGTCTCCGTATTTAATAAGATGATTTGGGTCCTTTAGCACCACACATCACTCTTGTCAAATGAACGGTGACAGCACCGTGTCATCTTCGTCGTTAAGGCCGGGACGAGGTATCACACACAAGTTGACACGTCGATGCGTTTGTCAGAGCATCGGTTTCCGCGATTAAAATGTTGATCCATCCTACCTGTTCATTATCTTTTCATCTGACCCTTCCAACAGGCGAAGACAACTCACTCACTCACTCAACTGGAAACGAGCTGTTCAGGGTAAAAGGGCATTTCTCCAGGGAGTTACCTTAGAAAAGCTTGGGAGAAAAATGTGGGTGTGCAGACACACACGTGGTTACTGGGCAGAAAACTGACACACCTATGTGGTGAAGGAGGAGCAGGCACAAGCACACACACCTCTCCTGCAGTAAACCACTCGAATCCAGGGTAACATCAGCGCTTGGAAAATGTGTAATAACTTTACTACATGGAAGTTGCGTGTCCACTCGCCAACTTAGCTGTTTGCTCAAACTAGCTCCAGTCACACAGCGGCAAAACACCGTACTAGCACCTACTGCTGGTGGTTTGGCTTGGGGAAGCTTACTTATACCCACTCCTTACCACGGAGTAAAATGTATATAGAACAACATCCAGGGGAAATTACTCCGTAGGACTTGTGTCATGTGTCCACAATTGGGAAAAGTCCATCAGTGTCTTGGGCATCTTGTACTCTGCTCAACTCTCTTGATTTTAGGACCCAACCAAGAACAGCAACTCAAACTGTGCTGCATGGGAGTATTTGAAGGGCCACTTCAGCCCAACCTCACTTAGGAGGGACAGAATCTGGCACAGGAAAGCTGGCGGTCGGAAGTACCAAATGCATTGGATCCGGGTGACCCCGGAGGGTCTGCCTTGGTTGTATTTGTCAATTGAAAGGTTTGCACCAGTGCAAGGTCATAATGCTGACTCATCAGAGCATGGCCACCCATAAAGCACACCCAAGCCACTGCCCACCCGTTTCACTCCATCGGTGCAAGCAGCAGCATTGCCTATCGACACAAAGGAACTGCGCTAGCTCAATGACATCGAGACCCATTTCTACAAGGTAAAAACCTAGCTTAGAGAAAGCAAATACATTCGAGCAGAAGCTATAGATGGACTGCAAGTTGGATGCAGGGAGTCACAGCCCAGGCCCTACTATGGAGGAGGACAAAATACAGTCAAACATCTGCAGTTCGCGGGGGACGGCCTACAGCAGGGGTCAGCAATCTTTTGCTGTCATGAGCTGCTGCTTGTGACCCAGCCAGAGGCAAAAGGAGATTTCCACTGAGATTTTGAAAGGGGCAGGAGACAATATTTCTGGAAGGTTTCTAGGGGCAAATCTTTCCTGACATGCATCCTCCAAAAGCATTGCCTCGATGGGTCGGGTTCTGGTCAGATTTTAACCAGTTGTGGTCTGGCAGCTGGAGACAGAGATGTGCAGGTCACCTTTCATCCCGACGGGGAGGGAAGTACAGCACTGTGCATTTTGTCCTGCCTCCCAGGCAGCTGGGGGAAGGGGTGGTTCTTGTTCATCGCTCCAAAATTCACTGAACGTGCTCAGACTGTTTAGGTCTCCTGTGACCTATTGGAGCAAAAATGCTTTCAAAAGGCAGAACGTACACCACCGTGAGTCAGAAATGCAGGGAGATGCTGCTGCATTTCTGTTTTCCATTTGCAAATAACCCCAGTATAAATTCAATTGCAGAGCAGGACACACAATAGCTTCCAGCCAAACAAACAAACATTGGGGGAATCAAGTGATGGCTCTTCTCCCTTATAAATCCTCAAAATCCAAAAGCTTCTTTACAACTGAGGTTCGATGCAGAAGACAGCTTTGCAGGGAGGTTTTGTACAGCTGTAAAAAAATCTTTATGGTGAGGGTTGCCAAAATAGGGAATGGGCTTCCAAGGGAGGTGGTTTCCCCTACCGTGGAGGTGTTTAACAGGAGATTAGACAAGCACCTGGCTGGGGTTACTTAACCCCAGCGCTCTTTCCTGCCCAGAGCAGGAGGTCAGACTCGATGATCTAATAGGTCCTTTCCAACCCTAGAAATCTATGAAAGGCTCCCTATCAATCAGTGTCCATGCATGACATATTACCCTTTCGTCTAGGTAAAAGGGCAAGGAAACAAAGCATAGTTCAAATTAATGAGAAACAAAGCATAGTTCAAATTAATGAAACCAGAACACCTGGAATAAGCCAGTTTTTCACCAGTCCCATGGGACGGCCTTGCCCACTGTGGGTCAGGGAGGCCTGGGTGCGGGAGATCCCCTGCCGTCCATCAATGCTGACCTCGTGAAGGAACAACTCGACAGGCGCGACACCTTCAAGTCAGCCGGCCCTGATGGTTTACACCCCAGGGTACTCAGGGAGCTGGCGAGCAACGTAGCTCAGCCCCTGGCACGGATCTTGGAGAGCTCCTGGCGCTCTGGTGTCGTGCCCGGCGACTGGAAGAAGGCCAATGTGGTGCTGATCTTCAAGAAAGGGAGGAAAGTAAACTACAGGCCCATCAGCTTGATCTCTATCCTGGGGAAGGTCTTGGAAAACATTATCAAAGAGGCTATCCTTAACAGACTAGCTGACGGCAATATCCTGAGGGATACCCAGCATGGGTTTGTTGTGGGTAGGTCTTGCTTGACCAATCTCATTTCCTTTTACGACCAGGTGATCTATCACCTGGACAAGGGGGAAGAGATTGATGTTGTATATCTTGACTTTAAAAAAGCCTTCGATCTGCTATCCCATGATCACCTCTTGGCAAAACTGGCTAACAGCGGCCTTGACCTCACCACGATCTGCTGGCTGGGAACTGGCTCCGCGGCAGGACCTAGGGGGTGGTGGTCAGTGAGAGCCAATTGTCTTGGGGTGCGGTCACCAGTGGGGTCCCACAAGGCTCTGTCTTTGGGCCTATACTGTTCAACATCTTCATCAATGATGTGGACACTGGTGTCAGAAGCGGACTGGCCAAGTTTGCTGATGACACCGAACTCTGGGGTAAAACATCCACACCTGAGGACAGGCGGGTGATCCAGGCTGACCTGGACAAGCTCAGCAAATGGGAGGATGAGAACTTGATGGTGTTTAACACCGAAAAATGCAAGGGTCTCCACTTTGGGAGGAAAAACCTGCAGCATCCTTATAGGCTACGCTGGTTAACACTACAGATGAAAGGGACTTGGGGGTCATCATTGACCACAAGATGAACATGAGCCTCCAATGCGATGCTGCGGCTAGTAAAGCGACCAAAATGCTGGCGTGCATCCATAGATGCTTCTTGAGCAGATCCCGGGACGTCATTCTCCCCTTGTACTCGGCCTTGGTGAGGCCGCAGCTGGAGTACTGTGTCCAGTTTTGGGCTCCACAATTCGAAAAGGATGTGGAGAAGCTTGAGAGAGTCCAGAGGAGAGCCACGCGCATGATCAGAGGTCAGGAAAACAGACCTTACGATGCCAGGCTGAGAGCCACGGGACTCTTTAGCCTGGAAAAGTACAGGCTCAGGGGCGATCTGGTGGCCACGTATAATTTTCTCAGGGGTGACCACCAGGATCTGGGGCAACGTTTGTTCACCAGAGCGCCCCAAGGGATGACAAGATTGAACAGTCACAAACTCCGCCGTGACTGATTCAGGCTGGACATAAAGAAGAACTTCTTCACTGTCCGAGCCCCCAAGGTCTGGAATAGCCTGCCGCCGGAGGCGGTTCAAGCACCCACTTTGAACGCCTTCAGGACACATTTGGATGCTTATCTTGCTGGGATCCTATGATGCCCACTGACTTCCTGCCCCTGAGGCACGGGGCTGGACTCGATGATCCTCTGGGGTCCCTTCCAGCCCGAACGTCTATGAAATCTATGAAGTGCTGCTGAGTCTCTCTTCTGCAAAGACTAGTGCAGATCAGCTGGAAGACTGGCCCAATAAATCCTCGTTCTAACATCAAACAACTGTTTATTAAAATGTATTCAACTGACTATGGCACGTCATGAGTTGTGACAGCAAAATGAAATCCCAGGCATCAAATAACCTCATGACACCTGTAGACTTGTAGCTTGAAAGTGAGTACGATGCAGTTGCAGTGACCAGGAGATTGATTCCTGCCCCTCAGATTTCATTTACCCGTGGCTGTTTACCGCGAGATTGAACCTATGCATCATGCCATTTATACCCAGGGCTCTATAGGATGGGCACTTGGATGTAGATGGAAGCCGCAGATCGGTTTAATTAGTCTCCAAAGAGAATGATATGCCTGGGAGCCAATATTCATCATCAAGTGCTACCGCAAGCCAGACGCAGCGAAAACAATCGGTGTCTGCACAATGTGGTGGATTGAAAGAACAGACGAATGGGACATATTTATGGATTCCTGTGAGCCGTGCGTGGGAGCAAAAGTTTAAACCAAGACAAGAGCTGCTGCAGCAAATCCAGCAGTAAATAAAACAATGGCTTGCTCCATTGTATAGCGAATGTTGATGGACAAGCAAGCGTTCACAAATATGGTGTCTGACAGTACACTGGGGTAAAATACGGTCTAAAAGAAAAGGTTGGAAGGTCTGTCGTGAGCATACCGTCAGTGCATTGGGTAAGTCTAGTTGAGGGTCACTGGCTTCTTTCTATAGCTACTGGTGTCCGTGGGAATGATCCAGTTAGCATCATGTCTGACTGCTTTCGTCTCCCCCACCTGAACAAACCAGTACCCACTGATAATTGCATTGACTGGGGAGGCCTTTAAGTGCAAGTCTGGAGGGAAATTTCAATTTGCTTCTCATGGAAGAGGCCACTGAGGCATGAAGAAGTGAAGGAACACACCTGGAACAAGTAGCAGACCCCAGAAGAGAGCCCAGGAGATGGGCATCCCAACTCCCCGCTCTGCTCTTGATAGGATCTCAAGAGGCTTTTCCACCCCTGAGCCCGCTCTGAATTTCTTATTGCCCTACCAGCTGTCACGAGTTTGTGGATTAATATGGGAATAAATGAACTTGACGGGTCAAGTGACTCTGGGGATACAGAGCTACAAATATAATGGTCGTGGAAAGTGCCAATGGGTTTCAGGGGTGTGGGTTGCAGCCGTGTTGGTTTAAGGACACAGGCAGACGAGGCTCTTTGGGTCAATCTGATGTCTGTTATTAGACCAACTGAAATAGTCGGACTTTTTTTTTTTAGCAGTAGTGATTCCAGTGTCCATTGCACATCGTGCAAGGGGAGACGTACGGTGCGTTGGACGGCCGAGCTGGTTTCAGCACTAGATGGCGGCGTGGCTTACGACGCGCTTCCACGGTCATCGCTGGCAGTCTGACATCCGCCAAATCCTGCGCTTTGCCTGCACTTGTTGCCTTAAGCCCATGTGACTGAAAACATGACTCTCCCTCAGGCTGCCTGAGATTGTGTAAAAATCCCCAAAGGAAACAAACAACAGATTTACGAGACACGAAGAAGCCAGCGGAGTTGAATGGCTCTCAGAGCTGTTGATCTTCCAATTACCAGCGCAGATTTCCACCAAGCCCAAAGTTTGCAGACACGGCTTGAAGGTCTGCTGCTATTACCCATCCATTTCCCCTTGGGGCATCTGTAATGACCGTGTTGCCAATCCCAAGCATTTAAAAGGCATGAAGCAGAACCCCCAGATCATGAGATTGCTTGAAAAATATCCCAATGCCCGTGTGCTTTAGGTTCATTTCATTTGGCTTCTACTTTCTGAGCCTTTTGGGGGCAGTCAGTCATGTGGCATGTCCCCCCGCTCAACTGGATTTGTGTAACTCTGGTGATTTGAGGCAAGAGTAGCGCTGACTCCGATTTTTGTTCTGATTTTGCACAGCATGTAGCACAGGGCTGATGAGTGGGACTCCTAACCCTGCTGTAATACAAACTGGACATACACAACCCATACATAATCATTCACCTTCCCTGGGTGAGCAAAAGTTTCCATTTCCCACTGCGAGGGGATAATTCCCAGAACTGCTCCCTCTTTCAGTTGCCAAAGTTATAGTTATTTGTAGTTTTGGGTCACTTTGAGTGAATTCAGGTGTGCTCAGTGAAGGCAGGCCCCAAGGTTTATGGAAAGGCTGAACTCTTGAAACTTAGGGCCTACTTCCACTCGGGCGCGTGCTCAATAAGGGCCCCATCCTGGCGGGAAGGAAGGCGATGTGACGTGAGCATTGTGAAAGGATTGACAGCTTCAGTGCTGCGTGCAAGGGAAAGTATCGTGTGCAACGGTGTGAGGACACATGCACAGGTGTGTAATTGGTCTGTCAGTGATTGGCAGGTAAGATGTATTCTGAGCGCATAAAAGGGTCCTGATCCAAGGGTGGTTGTTGGAGTGGGATGGCAAGTGCTGCGCGCACACATAAGGGTGAGACGCCATGAGCGAGTGTGAAACACCGACGGTGCGAGACTCCGTGCGTGCTCCAAAGAGTACTGTGTAGTGGTCCAGACTGGATATGAGTGAGGGCCTGGGAGGCCAAGCTCTCGCGTGTGCGAGTGGTGCCTGCAGCACTGCTGCAAGGAGGGGAGAGCATGTGAGTGCTCCCTATTACCTCTGGTACCTGGTTGCTATTAATTGTTGTTGCTTCATCGGAGGTGTATCTTGCTTGCTGTATATAGTTGATCGGTTGTTGTTTGTTAATACGCCATTCGTTTGATTCTTAATTGGAATTTGTATTTGTTTATTGGCCTATTCACTAGTCCTCCCCGGGCTCTTTAGCTTGGGCTGGTTAGAGAGATTAATCACCCACCCGTTTCACCCAGAGGGGCTCGGGGGATTAACAACCCTTGATCATACCCATGTGTGGGGTCTCGGGTCCCTCGTTCAACACCATAACACTATGAGCTACTAAAACTCAGCTCCTGGGGACGATGGCCACAAAACTATTTCTCTTCTCAACAGATATTTTTCACCACAATGTGCTGCTCCAGCACCACATGGGCCTTGCACTCAACTTCACAATGAGAGAGAGTTTCTCTATGGGGGAAACATCTTCCTGGTTGGATGGAGCTACTGTAAGTGTGCCTGGCACTTAAACACCTACAAACACAAGATGGGCCTTGCAGTCTCACTCAGCCAAACCCGATGAGAGATCGAACTCAAAAATAGGCACCGACACCACAGGAGAAGTAGAGCTGCCAAGTGATGTGCAGCTCCATCTGTGAGGTTTTATGCAAATTAATTTGAGTTAATCTGTATGTCTGTAAATAATTTGCATAGAGCTATAAACTTCCAGAAGGCCTTTGCCAAGCAGTGGTAGGAGGAGAGAAGACACGGGGCTGCACGAGCAAACTTCCCCCACATAACCTTGGCCGCTACGAGCCAAAGGGAAGGGGAAAAAGAAGATGAGTATTTAGGAGTGATGGAGGAGAAGAGCTGGGAGGCTGGGTACATGGCGATGGACTAGAAGGAGTATGGGCATGGGAGTATTTGGGTCAAAGTGTGGGGGAAGGTACCTGGAATAGACATCCCAGCACCTACCTACTTATCCAAGGCGAAGTGTTGGAAGCAGCGGGAGGGTGCTATGTGGGGTTTGGTAACTGGGTTTTCTTGGGAATGCAGGCTGGCGGCCCTGGTTCTCACTGCAGCAGGGCTGGAAGACAGGGAGTCTGGGCTGGGGCTTGAGCAACCTGTGACTTAACATGGAGCCACTCCATTTTCCTTCTCCAACAACCAGCTCCCCATTGCCCCCACCTCCTCCTAGCCTCTACCTGCGCCAGGTCTTGGCTCCTCCTTCTGTGCCTAAATCCAGCAGAGAGAAAGAAGATCTGTGCCACGGGTCCCTGAGAATGGACACTGCAGGGTATCAAGCAGCTTCATGTGCTGTGCAACTTCTGCTTGCAAGTCAGGTGAATGCATGGACTTCACGCTCAGCCACAGGCAGGTGCGACAGAGGCGAAATGTGTGAGCATTGTAGGAGACACCTGACACGCAGCAGTTCTGGAAACATGAAGGTTATGTGGGGGAAGTTTGAAATGAAGATGGAGCAGTGGTTAGGGGACTAGCTTAGGATATGGGGAGCTCTGGGAGACATGGAGCAACTCCTTCAGCATCTTTGGTCCTCAAAAAAGTGCCCATGTGTCACTGCTCCTGCCTCAGCCAGTGCTGCAAGGGCAAAGACATTAAAGCGAGACCTCCTGCTGTTGACGGGGGCCCTATCATTACCCGAGCCAGAGAGCAGGACGGGGCAAGCAGGATGCAATGCCTAACATGAAAGATTGTCAGTAAAAAAAAAAAGAAGAAGAAACCAGACAAGTGGAGTAGTTGATGAGAGGAACAGGGAGGGTAGAGATGGCGTTCGCAGGGCCTTCAAGCTTCACCGTAAACCGTCTCCTGTCCTTATACCATATTATTTCACACCCAGGTCTGGCAGAGGACACTGTACAAACTATTGCAGGCAACTAGGCCTGGTGGGCGGACAGTATGGCAAGCTTTGTGGCTAAATTTGAATGTAGAGTAAGTGGGTGAAACTTCAGTGAAGTCAAGAGCCCAGTGTGAATTTGGCCCCTTTTACTCTTCTTGGGGACCGACCTGGATGACTGGATAAAAGGATGGCAAGACAAAAGGGGAAAAGCAACCTAATGCTCCCCCGGTACATTTGGTTAAACCAATCGTCGCCTCAGCATTAAGAGCCAAGTGCTAACCAACTTCTAAGCAGAAACTGGAGAAATTAATCGGAGGAAATTACCATGTGTATTTAGCGCACAGTCACCTACTGTTTAATCAGATGGCACTGAGCAGTATTTCTGTGATCGCCTGTCAAGAAAGACATCAGAGCTAATTTGCCTTCTAAAAAGAGACAAAATGATTCAAGCCACCATCCAGCGCACACAACCGGACTAGCTCTTCCATGCCCTATTAAAATTCCCATTTTCCATCTGAATTGTCAGTGCTGCCAGAAGTTGCTCACAGGACTCGGCACTCCTGTAAGATAGATGCTGCTATATCCATAGTGACTGTCTAGATATTTAAGGTTCATTTTCAAGCTCTAATTAGTCCCTTGCTTGGCGTTCTCAGCAGAGACCAAGGGAGCTCCGGTTCTAGACATCTCTTACACTGACTCACTTCATGACCACGGGCAAGTTACTTTCCACGTCTGCAACTCTTTTTTTCTATCCATAAAGCAGAATTCAAAGATACTTGCCTGGCAGGAGGTGGAAAGAGCAAACATGTTAATAATTATATTCCTTGGGCGGAATAGCTAACAAAAGGTATACCTGTGCAATGCCCCTCCACGCAGTCGCACACACCGTGTACTGGTGCACACGCATACATGTTTTTATTACAAGTCCCAATGAAAGATCAGGGCGCTGCTGGGCTAAATACTGTTAATAAACGGGACCAAAAAAGATGTTTTTTACCTCGAAGATCACACACTCGGTTTGCTTGCAAGTTATGCAAGTGTATATTTAATAGCTGGCATTTTTAATTAACATTCCCTGTGAAGTATCTCCAAGTACATTCTCAAATATCCACTAGTGTAGCTGTGGAGGTGGGTGGGTTTTTTTCCCCCCTCCTCTCAGATCCAGCAGGGACTATATTTCTTGGCAGATTACTTGGTTAAGATGAAGAGAAGTTATTCTGGCCAGTTACAAGACAAAAGAGCAAATAATGAAATATGTCACTAGCTTATTCAGAATTCACTGTGAACAGTAAAGGTCTGCTTGACCTTTCCATTCAGCCGCAAAAATAGCACGCGATACGATGTGCAGACAGTGGCCAGGGAGAGGGATCTGATGTGGCAGCTCTTTTTTGTGATGCTTTCCCACCACCGTTGCCCAGCACATAGGGTGGGGCTGCCTTGGCATGGCCTTAAGGGGAGACAAAAATAATACCGTAATAAGAAATTAGGCCTGGCAAAACAGCAAATTTACAAATGTGAAGCATGTGTGCTTTACCAGCAATAATTGTTTTCTGCTAAAACTGGCAGTTTGGCAATGTTGTAGAACTTACTGTTGGACAACAGCAGACGGCAGACTGTGCACATCGAGTTGGATGAGTCAGTCTGCACTTGGGTGTTTCGAGTTTCCTAGATTGGCTCGTATTTGCGGATGCACAGAGTCAGTGAGTGGTTTCAAGCAACGGTGTACAAGTGTAACAGGTGAAACTAAAATTGTGAATGACAGTCTGTTATGAAACAGCTTTCCAGAGCTGAATATTGAAGAAAAGCTGAAAGACATGGTCAAGCGCTTCAGATTTCTGCAATCAACCAGCTCGTTTCCAACCAAGGTATCAAAATCTAGTTGTGCATGTTCACCCAAACAAAATCAGTGTTCCTAGGTTTGCAAAAAAAAAAACCTTTAGGGAAGCATGTTTTATTTTTTGACAGTCCTGAAAGAAGAGAACAAGGAGGAAATGTCACCGGCGAGGCAGCTCCATCGGTGGATATACCTTTGAGCAATAAATGACTTGATACATTTGCACGGTTATTGAAGGACCACAGAGGTGAAAGGTCTGAGCACTGATGCTTCTGCAAGCCCCTGCCAAATGGTTAGTAATCAGAGGCAGACTTTGCCTTTTCTTTGCAAATGATGAGCCAGTGCAAACAAAGTGTATGGATTTTCCTTTGGATAATAATGGAAGAAAGTTTTCAGCTTTCCATTTTTCAAATGGAGAATGCGTACAGCAATATCCAGCTTCATCTGATTCTATTTATTGCTTCTGATGCAAGTTGTTTAACTCCAGAGATTTTGCTTTAGCCAAGAATAGTGTCTGAGATTGGAAAAACACATTGAGCATCCTGGAGAAACATGAGAAAAATCAGCAGATCCTAAGCACAGCTATCGTCTGCGGAGAGACTTAGAAAATTAAACTGACACAAGATTGTACGACTGATACAGAAAACCCCTGCCAAATTAATTCTCTGCTAAAAACACTAGAAAGCTGTTTAAAAGGGCTCTCTCATTGGATAATACTGCACGGACTAGAAAACAGCTTCCCATGGGTTTCAACAGACTATTCATCCCACTATAGAAAAATTCCCATTTTGTAAAGTTTCTTGTGGGGGGGGGAAACGACCTTCTGAAAGAACATCTCTAACAAAGAAAAGTCATGATCATCACCTGGGCAGAAAACAGGACCAGCAAAAGTATTTGGATTCTTTGGAAAATAATCCAGAAAGCTGTCAGGTGTTATTCTTTATAGCAAAGTGCACCAAAGATGTGAGTAAAGAAAAGCAGATGACAATGATTGTTCAATTATTTGGGGGAAATGAAGCAAGAGAGAGAGAAAACAGCACAGCTACCAAAGAATATCTGGGTGGATTTCTGCATGTGACAGATCCCTCCGGCACTGGAATGGTAGAAACTGTCCTTGAATCGTCAAAAATACAAGGGGTCCACGCTACAAAATGGGGCTCAAATGAAAGGTAAAGGCAGAAGCGTTCAAAAGAGAAGCGGGACCTCTTTGAAAGGGAATCCTTTTAGCCCATGCACCGCATATTCTCTGAATCTCACATGCACCAAAACTTCGGGAGACGAAGTCACAGCCCTGTTGCTTCTCAGACGTGGCTCAGAGTATTTATTCTTTTTTTGGAGCCTCGCCACAGGTTTGGGCATTAATGCACCAACACATGACCAACCCGATTCACGTATCTGGGTGCCAAGTTTCAAAAGGCCGTGAAGCTTTAGTTTCAAATGCTGACAACTGAAGCCTAAGGGGACCCACAGAAACCAAACCTGAAGGCAATACTGAAATGCTGGCTGTGCAGGCTTGTGCTTTGCAGGGATATGCTTTATGAAGGCCTGAGATTAATTGGTACATAATCCAGAGAAGAACTACAAAACATCCATCTTTTGAATTCGGTTTTGGATACTGCATATTGTCAC
The DNA here is from genome assembly GCF_052110815.1 of Crocodylus siamensis. Taxonomy (NCBI): domain Eukaryota; kingdom Metazoa; phylum Chordata; order Crocodylia; family Crocodylidae; genus Crocodylus; species Crocodylus siamensis. The sequence goes on along the minus strand of NC_143408.1, from coordinate 23,399,230 downwards.
GTGAAGAAAGGTATTTACAATTTGAGGGGCATCATCAGCTGTTTTCTGTACACTGAAAATGCCTCTCATAAAGAACGGCAATAGCCATGTCTGGCTTTAAGTGAAGCAGTAGAAGATAGACAGTCTGGTGAAGAGACAACCTCTGACATAAATGTCTGGATCTTTGCAATGAATTGTAAGCTCTTGGCAAGCAGCTGAAATCTGGAAGGTGCCCAAGAGCTGCAAAAAATAAGCTTTTGTCCTTATTTCCAAACCCATTGCTCTCAGGCTTCTAGTAACCTCGCTCGCGCCTGCCACAAACGGAGAACTCAGCTTTACAAAACTTAAGCTTATAAAGATGTATTCACGCTCTAGGACAGCCAAGACTGGGCGGGTGCGTCTGCCTCTAAATTCATCTCTTAGCCAAGTTGCAGTTAAGCAGAGATCTGAAGGACGCCACCACGAGCGAGGAACATGAAATGCACTACTAATGCTAGTGACTAGTCCTTAATCTTTGTGGGGAAAGGCTATAAAGAACCAGCTTCATTTGATTTTCACACTTCTACACCCTTATTTAGTGATAAAGTAGGTATACAACAATTCTCCCGGGACTCCATTGGAGGGGAGGGGGGGTAAGAAGGTCCGACTCCAGGGGTGGCTGGGATGCCCCTTGAACCCTGTGTCAGCTTCCTTCTCTTTTGGGCAACCTCTCCTTCCACTGGCCTGGATGAACTGATGCTTTCAGCAAAGGGAGGCTGCCCCACGGCTTCGCAAGTCAGATCTTCTTACGAGTGCTGGTGTCACTGCTCATCGCCTTAAAGGCTAATTATGTGGGCTCCATCCTCCCCAGCACCCACGCCCATGCCTTCGAGGTGTCACACATCCTAATCAATCATAACCGCCCCTATGGGCCCATCACATCAGCTCCTCTCTGGCCTTTTGTCACTCTTGTCCCCCCCATCTTGGCCTTCAATCCTTCCCCTTAGACTCTGCCCCACTCCTGGGCCAGCCCAGACCCATGGGCTCTCCAGCCCTGCCAGTCTCCAGCTGTGGCCCTTCTTGAGCCCTGGCCCTGCTCCTAGGACAGTGAGACGTATGGGTACCTTGGTCCTACCCTCTGGCCCCTCTCTCCCTGGACCAGCGGAGACCTCCCTACCTACCCTTAGTCCCTTCCACGAACCACCAGGTGCTTACCCCGGCTCAGAGGTTACCCAGGAGCTCCTCTCCCTGCAGCTCTCAGGGCTCGACTCTCTGCTCAACTCCAGCTCGGGGTTTATATCCTGACAGCCCAGCCCTTGCAGCCCATGTGACTTCGGATTGCCCCCTGGCACACCTGCAGCCTGCTTCACAGGCAGCCTGCCTTCCCTTCAAGCAGCAGGAGCACCAAGCGTCCTGATACAAGGGGTTAGGAAATTAATTGGCAAAAATTACTTCTTCGTCTCCTAAAACAAAGACTACAGCTCCCATGCTGAGATCTAGACCACAGGAATTTCATGGCAATAGCACTATAAAGGCATGTGTGGGACAAGGGCAATAACACGCTCCAAGAGAACAAAACAACTGTCAACACTTGTTTCACGCTCTGCCATGACACTAGGGCCCCTGGCTATTCATTCAGGTGCCTTATATGCCCCATTGCACTGCAGCACATGAGATCCTCACAACTGAAGCCCAGGGAGAGTAAATACTTTGCCCATAGCCATATACTCTGCAGTAGAGCTAGTAACTGAACTCAAATCCCCTGAGTCCTAGCCCAGTGTCCCCCCCCCAAAAAACAAACAAACAAACCCTGCCTTTCCATCCTCCCATATTCTCCTTTTCCATATTGTAACGCGTGCAAAAGAAATGCACCACTTAAAACTCAAAGACCTTCACGGATGGGTTCATAGGTTTTCAGGCTGAGGAGGATGCACCACAAGCATCTAGAATGACCTCCACCCATCCTTCCACTTTCCAAGTGTGCAAAGATTGTGTGGGACCGGGCTTTCAAACTGCCAGCTGGTTGGAGAACTAGAGCAAGAGATAGCGGGGAGCCAGGAAAAATGTCAAGCTCGGTGCTTTTCTTCCAGATCAAGGCCCTGCCTTAGCAGCCTGGGAAACAGGCAGTTCCACCCCCAGGGAAAACCAGGATCTGCAAGCTGTTTATATCATGCAAGCAAGGGGACATGTTGGGATGTAGTGGGCATTTCCCATTTTTGCCTCCCTGCAGCCTAGCCACTCCTTTCTTTTTTTCTAGGCAGCTGACCTGGTGTTGGAGCCTGTATCTTTAAAGGTAGAGCTTCCTAGATGGGGAGCCTGGTCTGGGCACTGTGAAGCTCTTTGCAGTTGGAACTGCAAAATGAATAAAGGACTGTTCTTAGAAGGACCTTATGCAGAGGACAGCAGCAGTGCTGGCAGCTGCACTGAGAGACATTGCCATGAAGTGGCTTCTTGCGCTCTCAGGCCCTGTTTATATGCAATTCTGTGCCTAGCAGCAGAGCTGAGCGCACGGCCGATGAGATTAGGTCAGGCTACCCTGCTGGAGACAGAGCTAGCTGAGATTGATTTCAGTTCATTATATTACGCTGCACCCCCTGCTCCAGGCCTGAATGCAAATGAGATAGCAAACAAGGGGACGAAGCAAAAACAATGAAACAGGAATGAAGAGTCCAAACTTTGACGGCTATTATTCTGGCCTTAATTTTTTCCAGTCTATGAATGGACATTTGAGGACTATTTTTTTTTGTACAAAGCCACTAATGGAAACCACAGGCAGCCGATCATTTATGGTGCCCAACAGGCCTTGGGGTACATTGATTACATAAGTGATTGCCTTGTTTCTGAGCATCATTCTTCAGAGATCAACCTCTTGGGAGCCATATACCTAGACAGGTGTCACTGCTCCCCTGTTGCCTGTAGACTACTGATTTATTTTGATTGGGCCCGTCTAGAGGAATCATTTGCAAAATTGCAAGGAAGGAGATAAAAGCATCCAGGATAGCAATGTCAGCAAGCAGGCCCTGAAAGGATCTGGCAGCAACAAGGGTACTTGCAAGGTGTCCAAGAGTTGTTGGCAGCAGTCAGGTTGGAAAGACTGTAGCAGGAAAAGTGCCTTTGCTGGGATTTCTGCATGTGCTCCTAGCAAAACTGCAACCAGAGAGGGCTAGGACTGTTGGGAATCAAACATATAATTCCCTTCAGCTTACTTCCAAACTAAGTCAACATAAATATCTGCCCAAGGATAGGGCCTTGAAAGGGAACTCGTTATCGATGGCCATTTGGGTCATGGCTACACAGCCTAACTTTTAACTTTGTCAGGGACCAGCCATTGGCTCCCACTCGTACATCAAGAATCAGCAATTAGGAGAGCTCGAGTAGGTGGCCTATAACCATGCCCAGGCTCCTTATCTTTGCAGAGTCTCAGAGCGATGCTGGAAGGGGCACTCCAGCCACTTGCAAGCATAAAAGTGCTGCAAGCCATCGAGCAAGCGAGCAGGGCTTTTTGTCATCAATGGTCCTGGGGTAGGTAGGGACGCCAGAGACAAGGCTCAGCCAGCTCACTGCTACACAGAGGGGCTGCCGGGGAGGATAACTACACCCCACAGTGCAGCACCATTCTCTTCTTCTTTCTCCATTTTGTGACTGAAGAGGCACCAAATAAAACCCTGCCTCTATACCACATTTGACCATTTTTGGTACACAGGCTTGTGCTCGCTCGTTGTGTTTTGCAAGGTCTTTCCTCGACCGCGTGACATCAAGCAGCGGGCACTGCAGCAGGTGGGCATAGTCGGAGGCTGTGCTCCACAGTCGCCGGTGGTTGGACCAACGGTATAGCCCCACTTCATCAGGTCCTTGGGGCATCCAACTCTGGACAGTTGCGACAGTGCCACCTTTGCCACGGCTCATCAGCACATGGTGGTAAGGACTGGGCTGCTCGAATGCCCGTTTTTCCATTGTCAGTTGTTTTCTTCAGCCTCTCGTTCCACATCTGTAGTCATGTCTCCTTGGGCCTGCCATCCAGAGGTTGGGTGCTGGAGAGGAAACTCCTGCATGACTTCAGACGTTAGTGCGCGGCAGGATGGTCGTATAGTGGACGTCTCACATCTTCAGTTTGTCTTGATCGTACTGTCCTGCTGGCCATTGCTTTTTTGATGCCAGGCAGAGTGATGCCAGGCAGCAGGTGCTCACTGTTCAGGCTGGCAGGCTTCAGACGTCCTATGATGCATCCTACGACGCATTCAGAACGAGGCCGAGGCACTTAGCATGGATGGATCTCCTCCAGACAGAGCATGCACGCTCAGCAGAGAAGAAGCTGCGAGTCAAAGTAGTGGTTCGCTTGGTCGAAGGGCTAGCTCCCTGTGTCGAGTTGGTCAGCTTATATAAATTGTTGTTCCAAGCGCTCACCTTTGCTTTTGTCTTCATGACGTGTTCTTTGTATGAGAGGGTTTAGGCGGTGAGAGTTGAGGAAGAGATCCTGCCAGCTTGGCTGGTGTGGGAATAATCCTGCCCAGTAGAAGCAATCGCATTGAAGTCATCAAGGCTACCCCTACTCTATTCCCCACTGCAATGACTCACCAGGGCAAGGGGTGAAGGATCACATCAGTTAGTCTAAGCAGCAAAGACCTAACCCTGGATACTTTTTTCTCCTTTTTCCCCGTTGGGAAGCTCAAGGCTAGTTCAGTCACAGGGTGGCAATCAGAGCTGGTATTTCCTGGAGAAGAATATTTTAAACTCCCTTCTTCCAGTTGTGCTAGATGGCAGCTTTTCACACTTCCAGCGGTGTGTCAGCTGATGCCATCGCGAGGAGATCAGAGCAAAGCCCCTGCAGCGTGGGATCCCCACAATGCTAGAGGAAATACATTAGAAGAAAGGCTTCTCCATCCCGCCCCCCAAAGAGTTAAACACACAGCATGCCTTAACAATGCTCGATGCAGGAAGAAAAAGTTCCTGGGATGTTATTCACTAGCAAGTGAGGGCAGCCTTTGGGACGCTTAGTTGATGACAATTTGGCTCAAACAATCTAGAACAGCAAGAGCAATCCTCTTTCACACACTATTGCCCGGTTGTTAGCATGCCAGCTTCATGTGACAGCAATGAAAAGTTACCATATGATGTAATAAGGAAAGAAGAGAGGAGCAGGCTGTCATTCAATTCAGCATGGGAGTTGCTAAAAAACCGTCTCGATATTCCTGCAGAGGTTTGCCTGACAAACAACAAAGCCCTCGGTAAGGGAAACATGCCAGGATATGCCCCCGTCGCAGCCCTCCTGGGTGGTAGATATATGGAAAAGCCAATGCATTGCAAGGAGATTGGCCAACAAATCTCTGCTGAATCTGGGCTTTCACAGTTGTTACTTTCCTGCCATGCAACTTGAACCAAATGGGGACGCCTCCTCCTTGTGCTCTGTGAACAACAGGCCTGATCAAAATTATTTTTAATTTGAAATGTCTTCAAGGAAATAAAATGTCACTCATTTTTTCCTCTGTCAGTCTATCCCAAGGGTTTTCAACCTTTCTGGGTCAGTGTATCCCCAGCGGCCGGGCGCGGAGCAGTATACCCCCACTTTCAGCTGTAGCAACTCATGTTTTCATCCCAAAAGTCATCAAGTTCAATCCCTGTTGTGTTGGGCAAGAGGGTGGCTGGCACACAGCCTCAGGAGGTCTGCTTTCATCTACCACGGTAATTCAAGATGTAGCACCATTCCCACAGCCGCTGCCTCTTAAGCCCGTGTGCACTGCCTCATAACAGGCTCTCCTTGGCTATTCAGCATTGTACGGTAGGCTTTGGCAGGACTAACAGGTATCAACCAGGTCCTCTCAATTCATACCCTTCCCACATGGATATATATCACTAAATCAATGGCCAAATAATGCCAAAACACCACCTGCAGGCAAGTCCTCTTTGGATTCACAGAACTAGCCACGAGCAGGATCAGGCCAACCCTGCCTTACAGGGGACTCTCTCTCTGAGTTCAGTTTTCATGCCTGAGGCCCAATTCTGGCAAGCAAATGCTGGAAGAGGCAATTTCCAGTATCTGGCAGGCGTGAAAATGTCCACCATAAGGTTGTGCGCAGGAACCGTAGAATAGCAGGGTTGTCATCTGGTTGCGTGTCAGGGAGAAGCTGGGCTGAGATCATCAAGTCAGATCACAGCATCACTCTGGCAGTAGCAACCCCTGAGTGATCATCACTACTGATGTGAGCTGGATTTCCCTTGTGGGTACAGATTAAATATCCATTGTTCATGCTCTGAGCTATCTATTTCTCTGGCTCTGATTTAATTATATCTCCACTATAATTGAGTGTATTCCTATAAAGACCCACTGACAATCCTGATGCACTTTATACTGATGAGGATTTATAGCATTATGGTTTGAATGCACCTTTTAGCATAAATGGATTGTGTCACACTGATTGTGTGCGTGTGTGTGTGTTCCAGTTGGTCAGGTCACAATGCTTCTCTGTGAAACAGAAATTCACATGCTAATTCTTCTTCACTTCCATTCCTGAGCTGTATTTTTTATTCTTTGGCAAGTCCTCATTAGCTAAAGATCGCCTTTTTCATAAATATAGTTTGCATTTGATACAAGATACTCGGAGGATAGTTACTGAGACTGCAGAAAGCAACTGTGTAAAGCAAATGAATGCTCAGAAACACTAGGCCCCTCATTGAAGGCTCCCTTGGGAATGAATATATAAGGAGAAATTCCAGACTGAAAGCATACTCAGTTATGTGGCGAGAACATTAACTCAGCTACAGAGCTGCCCTTGTGTGCATGCAGGAGCTGAATGATTTTCAAGAGGTATTTGGTGGTTCCCAGTAACAAAACTGAAGAAGTGATTGACTTTAAAAATCAAGCAGGTGACAAATATTTAAGCACCTTCTTCTTCCCCTTTAAGCTCTGGAGTTTGATTCAAAGGTATTTATGAAGCTTAGGATCGTACCTGATTGAGGATACAGAGTATCGGAGCAGGAATTAGGAAGGGATTTTTTCCCCACACCTATTGCAGAGCTGGCCTGATATGTTCTGGATCGTATAGTGTAGCAACTGCCAGAGGCAGAACCCCTGGCTTGATGGATCAGAGGCTCAACATAAAATAGCAGTTCTTCGCTGGTAGTTTTTTTTTTGCAATTAGCTGCTGGCAATTCTATTATACTGACAATGCATAGCGCTAGTTACATATTTTTCCATCAAAACTTTTTTTCCAGGGGAAAATTGAGACTTTGACCATGCAAAAATTTGCACAAAAAAGCAGGGAGACATCTTGAAAATCCTCAGGTTTTTTCCATCAAAAAACCAAAAACTGAAAAATAAAAGGGTTTTCGGTTTTGGAGGTGGGGAGGAACTGACCAGCAAGTTAGACATTTTAGCAGAAGCAGCCACCATTTGCTCACCCATCCTAATGCAAGAGCACTTGTGCTTTTTAATAATGATGATAAGCATTTGCCTTTCTACAGAGCCCTTGACCTGAGCACCTCCAAGGCTGTTGTCTCATTCATTTAGCCCTGGAACAGGTTCAAGACTTGAAAAAGTCAGCATTGTCTCAAAACGCAGTGCCTGATGTACAGGGGTAGCTGGAGGTGAACTCCTCCAAGATGCAGTTCCCCTCCAGCTGTAAAGGATTATGGGATTAGAGTCAGAGCCAGAAATTCCTGCTGCTGGGACTGGCAGTGGCAACAGAAGTACAACCACATTAAAAAATGGGAAGAAGAAAAGAAAATGCACGAGTCATTCAGCCACACTGAGTGGGACAGGGGAAGTCCGGGGGGGCTGCATTTGTTTTCTTTCTCTCTCCCATCCCATAAGTGAACCTTACAGCACAGGTGCAGAAGGCAGAAGCTGAGGCAGGGTGGTACTTGGGCAGGTACAGAAAGGCTGACTGCCTCCTGCTAGCCTATTAAATGAACTCTCCATTTTGGCAAAAGACCTCAATATCCTCCCATCCACTGGACACAGATGCTTGTCCCTTTGACTGGTGCTTCTAATGCACGAGTGGAAGTATCTTGGGGTGGAAGGAGTTCAAAGATAGGCTCCTGCGTCTCCTCTTTATACGTAGTTCAGTGCTGCTGTGTTTCCAGCCCTAAGGTCATAGGCAGGCAAGGTTCACTGCGTAGATGTGATATCTTTTATTGGAGCAACTGAGTAGTTGGAAAAAAGGCCTTTGCAAGCTTTTGGGCACAAGCACGCTTCTTTGGGTGCCTATGCCTGAAGAAGGGTGCAGATGGTCAGTATATTTTCAACGGGATGTTTTCGGATGGAGAATTTTCAGAATATAGTCGACCGTCTCATTCTGATGACGGCACGCTGTTTAATTTCAAGTTTACCGCTTCGTTTGGACTTTGATATTACATTCAGCTCTTACGCAGAACATATTTACATACGACACCGTGACATTAATGAAACAATCTGAAATTCACAAATTAAAACAGCTGGGCATTTCCAACCCAAGTTTTTATTTTAATTTTTTGCAATGCCCATTCTGGGATATTTCATATTTCCAACTTTTGGTCCAAAAGAAAACACATTTCAAAATGCTGGGATTTTCTGCACAATGGACTTTTGGTTTTCCAAGCAGCCTAAGTGGTGAGAAAGAGACGCCTGTTGGACTGTTTTCTAGGCTTAACAATTTTACCAGTGATGGCTACAAAGTGCTGTGATTGAGATACGAGAGTTGTAATGCCCGATGTGGCACATGTCGGATATAACGTTGCCAACTCCAACAACCCCAAAACGATACTAAAAAAAAAAATCATGACATTTAAAAAAATTATGATTAAATCTCTCTTTATTTGCCACCTGGTTTCTGAGCCTCCTGGGAACACTGATGGCTTTTCAGTGCAGCCACCAGGGCTGGAAAGTTGCCTTTATTTTTGTTAATGGAAGCTGGGCTTTTCCTGTAATCTCTTGCTTTCAACAGCTGGGAGATTTAGGAAACCCACTAAATATCAAGGGACTAGCTATAAAAATCACAGGAGCTGGCAATGCTGAAAACTTGTGTTTTAGTGCATGTGCTGTCAGGGGCAGATCCACAGAGCTGGTAATCTGGGGGGGACGGCTCCCTTAGCTCCTCATTCTGCTCTATCCATAGCAGTCTTCCAAGTGATGGGCAATACCAACAAAGTATGGATGCTTTGATCAACCGCACCTTCCCAAAAACTCTTGAAAATCCCTCTCCAAAAGCACCCCTGAACTCTGCCCCATTGCCAGACTCTTTCAGGATCCCATACGTCTTTCCTTTATTGCCCAGAGGGCCCTACAAAGCCGGCATAATGAAGCAAGCAATCCAGAGAACACAATGCAAGATTTACAGAGCAACCTTCTTGATGGACGGGTTCCAAGAAACATGTCTGTGGCCTGATAGACTGCAATGATTTGGTAATCTGAGCATCTTGGGAGAGTCCCCTGCAGTGTAACATTACTGTTTGTTATTTGTGGCTGGCACAGTACACGTCTAAGTAGCTAAGTGTGTGGAAAACCTGCTTAATTATTAAGAGGGTTTCATATTTTATGAAGGGGAAGCCAGAGGTGGAGAGGTGCTGACCTTTTTCAGAGGAACAGCTTTACAGGCTGAAAGAGGAGAAAGTGGTTCATCGTTTTACTGTGAACTCAGGCTTGTAAGCTCACACCTCCCCTCAGCTGACGAGATGTTAACTCACAAATAGAAGAGTTGGCTTTCGCTAGCACGTTGACTTCTTAAGCTAATTGCTTGCCTCTAACGTGGATAATGTGCGTCTTTGCAAGCTGTCAGGCACAAGCACCCTTCTTCAGGCATAGGCACCCAAAGAAGGGTGCTTGTGCCTGAAAACTTGCAAAGACCTTTTTTCCAACTAGTCAGTCGGTCCAATAAAAGATACCACATCTACCCAAAGACCCAAAGACCCTTGCCTGCCTATGACCTTAGACCAACATGGCTACAACCAACAACCCTGTAATATTTGCCTCTGAAGGGGTACATGTTTAGTGGTGGGACATCTGGTTTGGATGACGGAAGACAGACCAGCTAAATGCCTCCTGAAAGGCAGTTCTGGTGGCGTTTGATCGCTGAGAAGATGGAGAGATTATGCTGAGAAAGACCCGAAAGCTCTTTCCAGCAATGGGAGAAAATATACTTTGGACAACGCAGTGAGGACAAACCAGGCGAGCAGCTAAGGATCTTCGGGGTTTGCAGAACCAGGGAGCAGTAGTGAATGGCTGTCAGCATTTACCTGAAGTTCCCCTGCCCTCTTTCATCAGCAAGTGTTTCACTGGGCAGGGGGAAGGATGGGCCAGTGGTTAGGGCAGCTAGGAGACCTGAGTTCAGTTTTCTGTTCTGCCACAGACCAAGGGTGACTGTGGCCAGGTCAATCAAACCCTGTGCCTCAGGTTCCTGTCTTTAAAATGGGCATAATAGCATTGCCTTGCTCCAGAGGACTCTGAGAGGATAAGTACATTAAACAGACTACAGCTACTGCATTAATGGGACTCATAAAGTAAAGAAGTAAGAAGGCCCTACTGACTCAGTACAGGAGGCAACTTGTCGCCAGCATAAGAGAGTGGCCCCTTAGACAGAGAGGACGTGGGCTCTTGACTGAGCCGCCCAGAGGAAAGGACTCTTGGAATGGGAAAGACTCTGGAGAAAATATGAATTAAGCTTTCTTAAGAAATCAGCCCTGTAGTAACAAATACACTGAGTTTGCCTTTCAGAGCATAAAACATTTTCTAGTGAGTATGGTGCAAAAGCCGCACGTGCAGAAAATTACACCCGCTAAAGGGGATCACTTACTGCTTCTCCACTGTCCTTTACAGCTCTGGAAATATCTGCAAGAACCCCAAGTGAAAATGCAACCCTTATGTCTGACCCGTGCAGCACAGCTGTTTATAAAATGCGTCTCATACACCATAATGAATACATGATCCTAATAAGGCAACCAATAAATCATGTGAAACCCTTCTCTCCTCTCAGATGTCCTTAACAAAGACTGTTACAGACCGCGTGATTCATGTGCAATATTCCTGGGAGAAACACTGGAAGAACAAGGTGGCTTTGGAGTAGGATAATAATTCTAACAGGCCCATGACAGAATCAATTTCAGCTTAAGCCTAAGTTATTCAAATTCAAGGCAGGAATGTAGCTGTTGCAAATAGGCTTCCTTTGCTTCTCAATGACTTAAGCTCGAAGAAAGGGGAAAGAGCTGGACTTGGGAATTCAATTCCCCAAGAAAACCCAGAATGAAATATTGACCAATTCACTTTACCACCAGTCCCGTGTCCACTATTGTCTCATTTGTGCTTTCCCACTGGTTTCTGTAGCTAATTGTTGTTACTCGTCGCATTCACAGACTGCAACAGTCTTGGACAAGGGCGGTTTTAATTTTCCTGTACGCCCTGTACAAAGAGCCTCTCTAGCCCAGACCAGGGCTCCTAATAGGGATCATACATCACCACCACTGCCACTGCCAACCGCTGCCTCGGTTTATCCATCTCTAAAGTGGGCGGGTGTTTCTTGGATGAAGCAGCCTCCTAAAAATTAGGGCAACATATGATTTAAAAAAAATTATCTCCTTCCTCTTTTTCCTCAAAGAGATTTCGGTGGCATACCCTGAAGTGGCTGCTTCGTGTGGGTCTAATTTTCAAGGCTGATGATCACTCGCTGCTTCTATTGGCTTCGTTAGCAATTAACAGAAGATCAGCACCACCAGCAGCCAGACCCCTTCGCTGGATTTGGCAGCTGATTAGAAGAGTGATGTCTCTCTTGCTGCTGCAGTCTGGTTCCCACCGCCGTGCGGACTCCTGTTTTGGAGAGGGTTTACATTTGGGCAAAAAAGTATTTGGGACTCCTATTTGGCCTTTAGTTTCTCAGCCTGGGAGCAAATATTTCTCCGAAGAGAAGAAAAAGGCAGGGACACCGGGCTCGTGTTCAGAGTCTGACATGCAAACTGAAATGGTGCCATTAATGTTGAGTGGCGAGAGCAGCCTGTCTGTGCACAAGGAAGTGCAGGATCAGGTCTCTACCAAATTGGCTTAGCATAAACCAGGGCAGGTCCCTGCTATGTCAACCCTGATGGGAGAGAGCACCCTTTAAAGGAGAAGAGTCTGATTGTGGCTCATTCAAGCCTCAGACCCATCCAAGACTGTTGCTGCTCCAGGACCAGCTGGTCGCAGCTGTGAGGTTTGATTTGTGGCACCTCTCTGTCAGGAAGAGGACTGAGCGCAACTACTTATTTCACAGGCTGCTCAGCAGCTGTCAGCTGATGGCAAACTTTCTGCCACCTTGGCGTAGAAAACTCGGTATTGCGTTACCAACCCCCCGAGCCAGCCAATCCTCCACGTTTCATTCCAAGTTTCAGGCGTGCAAGAAGGAGCATTAGCGGGTGCTGCAAGGCTTTAATAAACCATCACAGCCCATTTCCTTATACTGAAATGTTAGAGCTAATTAGTAGATAATGGCCCCCAATGCCTTTGGGTATTTAGAGACTAAAAACATTAAAAAAAAAAATTGAGCAAGTTAATTATGTTGCAAGAGTGGCTGTTGCATATGCAAAGCAACTTTCACAAAGGTCATCAGGACTCTTGAGACGCACTGGACAACTGCTTTCAGAGGCCCCCTACCATGTAAAGTCACGTGTCCTAGAGATATCAGACATGATTCCTTGTAACCTCTGTAGTGGCAAAGCAGATTTTTACTGTGCAGGAGTCAAAAGTGCAACTGAGTGCCACTGGATAAATTAACACCCGGTTTCCAAAAAGGATCCTTCCCTATGTAAATAAAAGATCTGGGTGCCACTGTAGTTTAACCCGATTAGAATATATATCTGTCAAAGTATCTAAATATGTGCCTGCTCAACAGAAGAGGTGGATAATAGATTTTGAAGTGGCATCTGCAAAGCGCATTGCACGAAGAAAATTGCTTCTTGGAGCTAAGAGCAGCACAGAAAGGGGGAGGCATCAGAGGTCATTCTCTGCCACCACTCGGACGAGCGGCAGTCTTGTATTAAGCCAACGGCACAAACACTTTTGCACTTCAGAACTGGGCTGACATGAAGTGAAACCACTGAGCCAGCCACCCAGCGCGTGCTCTGCACATTACCCTGGGACAGCGAAGTATTCACACTTAGGGCCAGCTTTATTGCACCCAGGTCTTCCCCTCGTCAACAGGTACCGGGCCAGACATAACCCCTTGGGGAATCCAGACCTGCAGGCTTGTTGCAAAAAAACTCAGTTCACAATACAAAAGTCATCTCCCTTGCTGTTCTTCAGACACCTGCAGGGGAAATCCCATGACCAAGGTGATGCAATTAAAATGGCACTGTGTAGTGCAGGGTTGCACCCATGTCTGCTTGCAGACAGGACTCCCTATGAGAGCCTCATAGTTAGCTTCCAGTGGGAGGATCTCAGCTACATGCCGACTCCTGCAGCTGTATGGCTGAGGGCAAGCGAAACTCAGGGGCATCCAAACCCCGAGCCTCCAGGCTTGGGCTTGCACATAGGATGCCTGCCAAAGGATCTGGAAGTATCTGAAGCCCCAGGGCTGGGGTGGAGGATACTTGCCAGTAGCAGGTTCACATATGATTCTAGAGTGATTCAAACAAACTTCGGACCTGACTTTGCTAATTTGACCTGGGACACAACATTTTTCCCCTAAAAATAATAAGAAGAAGAACCCCCCCCGGACAATTGGTCTCTTGCAGTAGCAGGGCTGGCTTTGATACCTGCAAACATTACTATAAATGTACCTACAGTGCTCTAATGAAAGCTGCTTCTGGGGAGTTGGGAGGATCTAACGGATACTCCTGTGCAAGGGAATTAAGTATTAATATCCACAATCTACAGCTGGAAAGACTGAAGCCGAGAGGCACAGTGACTGGCAGAACCTAAACGATAACCCAGGTCTCCTGAGTCCCCATCTAGGTCTTCATCCATTAGCCCCAAACGCCTGCAATGCTGCTCCATGTTCACTGTGCTCACACTGGAGCCAGTGTCACAAGGTGCTGGACAGGGCCGGCTAACGCAGGTGGTAGACGCGTGGGTTTTGCAGCAGGTGGCACAGGGCTCTGGCACCAGTAATCCGCCTGGGTACAGCTGTGGGAACACCACATTTGTGCATCCCCTACAAGTGGCGGTACCAAAAGAAAGGCTCTCTGAGGTCAGTATGTGCATAGCTGCCACAGGAAGCGTGCTCCATGTCTGCTGGAAGGAGCTGCTATGTTTGATCTACAACAGCTGGAGACAGTAGCAAGATCTCCACGTCGCTTTGAAAACTCCAGCTTACAGCAGACTGTCCTAGCCCAGCAAAGAGCAACGGCTCTGATGGAGAAGGGGGACAGAAAGATTACCCTGCCAGGCAATCTTCCTTTCTCACCCAGCCTCTATCGAAAGCACCAAGAGACAAGAAGCTAGGAAAAGGTTACCACTTTCACAAAAGAGGATATGATACCCTGTGGCTAACAGGAACGGGTATCAAAACTTCAGAAATACATGATGGCTTTAGTCCTGGCTTCTTGACAGAAAAGACGAGATGCAGCATGCAAGAGGCATCCAGCCCGGCCTAGGTCTGGCACAAGAGAGCTGCGCTGCAATCCCCTGCAGCGAGCACCGACAGCAGCAACTGGCCTGGGTGATCGTGAGTCAGTCTCAGGACTGCTAGCTCCAATGATGGGTGGGATGAGGTCTGGGCGTGACAGACACGATTTGAATCAGTCTTGACTTGGAAAGCCAAAGGGAAGCAGTCTGGTAACAGGTGCTGTCAGTGGAGCAGAGCGCATTCAAAGTGCAGGAGAAGGCTTAGACCCATCTATAATAATGAATAGCTCAGGTCCATCCCACTATTATCATCTGGCTGTGCTTAATAACATTGAATAACTGCGTCCTTTTGTCTGAGGCACTGGCTGGGGCCTTTGGAGAGCCAGGCTCCATCACCAGCTGCCACAAATCCCCTTTGTAGCCTCTGAGCAAGTCCCTGAATCTGCCACGAGCTTCTGTTGATCGGATGGAAAATAGAGACAACCTTTGTGCCAGATTAAACTTCTGCCTTCTGCATTTCAAGTGTAAACTCTTAGAGGTAGAGACAGGCGCTTGCTAAGAGTGTTTACAGAGCCTTGTAGGATGGGGCCTTCGTCTCGTATCCTAGGATTACTAAAATCCTGTGAACAAAAACAGCTGTAAACACTAAAACACTTAAGGCACAAAACACAGCCCTGGTGCTGCTTTCCCTTGGTGACAGCAGATTTAGCAGCAGAACCCCTGGCATCTCTTCCTGGCATTTCCAGTCATTCAGCCTCTGTTTCACTTTAATCATCCTGCAAAACTGGGAAACGCGCTGCTTCTCTGCGGCTGACGTCTCTGCCGTTCCAGCTTGCACCGCGCATGGGAGCCGTGGCAGAAAGTTACTACCGACATGCAAAGAGACTGATTTTCATGATAATGCAAACTGTCTGGAGCAGGAGCCATGTCTGCCTGCTTTGTTCTGTAACACCTAACATTATGTCTGCCCCTCAAAGCCTTACCGGGCCTTTGGGTGTTACTGAAATGCATGCACAACATGCTTGTCACTGTGTCCCTAACTCACTTTATTAAACCCCAGCTCCTGAAATGTATAGGGCATCTAATATCAGATATTACTTCGGAGTGCCCGGCTGAAAAGGTTGGACCAAGGGCAGAGCGGCATCGATGACTCAGATTTGATTGCTTGACTTTGCTGGCTCGTTTCTAAACCTCATTTCAGGTTTTGTTTTATTTTCCTTTTTTTGTATTTTTGAATGCATTGCACCCATATTGTTGTTCGTGAAGATGTTAAGTAAAGTGCCTCCGTTATTGAAAATGCTAATGCAGTGGCTGGTACTTGGGTGAGAGGACTTGAGCTTGTAATTAACCCCAGTGGTTCTAAACGAAGAAACAGCGGCAGACACTGATAACAGCTCCCGCTTCATACGCCGGGAAAGCTGGAGCAAAAGGAAAGTTATTAATGAGCATGCACTAGGCAAAGGGAACAACATTCAGGGCAAGGAGCTCTGCTGCTTCTGGTACCCAGGCTAGCTTGGGCATTTATACGCAGCGCTGCCATTTGCCATGTAGATATACCGTTAAGCACCGAACCATGTTCTTGGCTGGTGTACACGGCCACAGACCCATTCTCCTTACGGGAGCTGTGATCATTTCCATCAGGCAAGGCCGGGTCGCCCGCAGAAGCAGGAAGCCAGACCGTGTTTGCAATAAGGTAAGTCTGGGCAAAAATGGGTGTGGTTACTGGATGCATCTGGCAGATGATTTCCTTCTGCATATGTAGGAGGTTTTAGCTGCTGGGACACATTTAATTACTGTCTCCCTCCATTTAAAGCTGTCTGAGCCAACAGCTGCTACGTAGGCAACATTTTTCTCAAAGCTGCTGATGCTCTTAAATTGGAGATTCAGTGAATTAGTCCCCATCAGCTTGAATGCGCCCATCTCTTGGTGGTTGCTAGAATTTTGCTGTTGTCCCATCTGTGCTAACCAACTCCTTCTGGCCCGGTTTGCTTCTTGTCTGCTTGGAACTAGAGAGAGCCATCTGGCTAAGTGCTAATTATAGAGCTACCCCGAGCCCCGACAGTATGGCAAGCACCGCTCAGTCTACTGTACCGTTTGCTCAGGGAGCATGCGGGAACGTTCTCCGTCCTGAGAGGTGGTGCATGTACCGCATGCCGCTCTGCCGGTGTTGAGAGTGGAAGATACACTGGCTGGCTTGGACCCCGAGTCCTAGCCATACCAGTTGTTCTCTTCCAAGAGAGGGGCTGGTGCCAGAGGATGTCACTGGTTGGTATGGGACCACACGCAGGCAGCCTACTCTCATCATCTTAAATGATGCCAGAATTGCAGTATCTGAATGGTTCAACAAGGAGTTGTGAGCAAAGCTTTGGGGGATTAACCCACGAGACGAATGGTTTGATTAGGACCCACCACGCAAGACTGTCTGCTGCTTCGATCCCACAGTGATAGGAACTACCAGGGAGGGGGAAAAAACCCCCTACATTTCCAAGACAGGCTCATGATGATGGGCTACTTCCTTTTTAGGTGCTCGTTGTGACACATCTTGAAGGGGCTTGATTTCCTATCCGATCTCAGGGAGGGCTGCCAAAAACATGAGACCCTTCTGAAATTTTAAAACCATGGAAAGATGCTCTTTGTTGGCAACAGACATTTCTAAAGACAACAGGATTGCAGGCCCAGGAGACAGACTTCCTCTTGTATTTAGGAAAGAAAACAAAGATACTCAAAACCGTCGTTTTGTACGCTGTGAAATACTGGACTTGATTGATAAATGTTTATAGTAACATTTGTTATTGTCCAAGAAGAGTCAGAGACATCGAAAGAGAAGTGCCCAGGTAAGAAACGGGGGTCCGGACAGTATCCCAAATCAGGAGGTGGCACACGCAGCGAGGCAGGGCCTTGAATGCCTATAAACCAACGCTCACAGTATGGGGAACAAACAGGGGGAACTCACCCCCAGAATAGCCAGTCCAGACCCAGACGTCATAGGGCTGACAGAAACGTGGTGGGATTCGTCCCAGGACTGGGCAGTCCTAGCATTAGGGGCTATCGGCTTCACAGGGGGACAGAGAAGGGAGAAAGGCGGGGGTGGGCGCTCTGTGTCAAGGAGCAACACACGTCCTCTGCCAGCACAACGGGGTCAGGGGCAAGCGGAAGTGCTCTGGACCAAGATTCAAGGGGGCCGTGGGGAGAGGGATCTAACGGCGGGGGGGGTCTACTACAGACCCCCCAGCCAAGGGGAGGAGCTGGACCAGAAATTTTTGGGCCAGCTTGCAGAGGCACTTACGGCAAGGGATGTAGTTGTCATGAGTGCTTTAAATTACCCGGACATCTGCTGGGAGGAGCAGTCAGCCAGGACGGACCGTCCCAGGAGGCTCCTGGCCGAGATCCAGGACCTCCACTTAACCCAGGAGGTGCACGGTCCCACCAGAGGAAACGCCCTGTGGGACCTGGTCCTGGCCACGGGTGATGACCTGGTCGGGGCCTCCAGGTCCTCGACCGCCCGGGCGACAGCGATCATTGCTTGCTGGATTCACCATCCAGCGCAGGGTGTCGAGGGCCTGCAGCAAGGCGGTAGCCCCAGACTTCAAGAGGGCCACCTTCAATGAGTTGAGGAGATTAGTGGGAGAGGCGCTGGGGCTCCCGAGAGCAGGGGAGCTCAGTGTCCAGGACGAGTGGTCGTTCCTTAAGGAGACGATACTCAGGGCCCAGGGGGTGACCATCCCAACACGAAGCAAGGGGGAAGGAGTCCCCGAAAGCCCCCCTGGTTCACGAACGGGGTCTGGGAATGCCTGCTTGCCAAAAAGGCGGCGTACACCCGGTGGAAGGGGTGTGCTATCTCCAAAGAGGAGTACACCTCCTCTGCTCGGGCCTGTAGGGGGACTGTCAGGATAGCAAAGGCGCACATAGAGCTAGGACTTGCGTCCAAGATCAAAGATAATAAAAACTCCTTTTTCAAATCTATAGGGAGGATGAAGGTGGCACCGGGAAATGTGGGGCCCCTGCTAGATCCTCTGGGCAACCTGGTGGCTGCGCCAGAGGAGAAAGCAGACCTCTTTAACCAATTCTTCACCTCCATTTTCTTGTGCAGAGACCGGGACTCCCCCACCGTGATGCAAGACGGACTCGAGGGGAACGCCTCCAGACCTCGGGTTGGGGAGGACTGGGTTAGAGAGCTTCTGGAGGGGCTGGACGTGTTCAAGTCAGTGGGTCCAGATGCTCTCCACCCCAGGGTGTTGAGGGAGCTAGGAGGGGTTAGTGCAGGACCCTTGGCATGGCTTTACAAGCACTCATGGTGCTCGGGCCAGGTGCCAGATGACTGGAAGATAGCCAACGTGGTCCCCATCTTTAAAAAAGGGAGGAGGGAGGACCCGGGCAACAATAGACCTGTCAGTCTTATCTCAATCCTAGGGAAACTCTTTGAGAAGATCCTCAAGGAGCACATCTGTGATGGGCCAGCTTCAGGGATGATGCTTAAGGGCAACCAGCACGGTTTCGTTAGGGGCAGGTCATGTCAGACCAACCTGATTGCCTTTTATGATCAGGTCACAAAAGCCTTGGATGCAGGTGTCGCCGTGGATGTAGACTTTCTGGACTTCAGCAAGGCCTTTGACACCGTCTCCCACTCTGTCCTCATTAAAAAATTGGGCGACTGTGGCACTGATGCCTCCACAGCCAGATGGACTGCAGATTGCTGAAGGGTCGCACTCAGAGGGTGGCGGTGGACGGGTCATATTCGACCTGGGGGAAGTGGGCAGCAGAGTCCCCCAGGGCTCGGTCCGTGGGCCTGCGCTGTTCAATTTCTTCATCAGCGATTTGGACGATGGGGTGAATTGCAACCTGTTTAAATTCGCTGATGATACCAAAATTTGGGGTGAGGTGAGCACGCTAGTAGGGAGGGAAAGCCTGCAGCAAGACCTGTTCAGGTTACAGGGGTGGGCTGACATAAACAAGATGCGTTTCAATACTGACAAGTGCAGGGTGCTGCACGTGGGCAGTAGAAACCAGCAGCACACTTATAAAATGGGAAACTCCCTTCCTGAGAGCACGGAGGCAGAAAGGGATCTTGGAGTCATTACTGACTGCAAGATGAACATGGGCCGACACTGCGAGGTCACGGCTGGCAGGGCTAATCGGACCTCGTCGTGCATCTACAGATGCATCACGAGCAGGTCCAGGGAGGCGATCCTCCCCCTCTGTGCGGCACTGGTCAGGCCGCAGCTGGAGCACTGCGTCCAGTTCTGGGCGCCGCACTTCAGGAGGGACGTGGACAGCATGGAGAGGGTCCCGAGGAGGCCACTCTCATGATCCAGGGACAGCAGGGCAGACCCTACAATGAGAGACTGCAGGACTGTTCAGCCTTCACAAGAGAAGGCCGAGGGGGGACCTGGTGACCGTCTATAAACTCACTAGGGGGGCCCAGAAGGGTTTGGGAGAGACCTTGTTTCCCCTAGCACCCCCTGGCATAACAAGGAATAACGGCCACAAATTGTTGGAGAGGAGGTTTAGATTAGACATCCGCAAGAACCACTTCACGGTCCGGGCGGCCAGGAGCTGGAACCAACTTCCAAGGGAAGTGGTGCTGGCTCCTACCCGGGGGGTCTTTAAGAGGAGGCTTGATGCCTACCTAGCTGGGATCATTTGAGCCCAGTTTTTTCTCCTGCCCTGGCAGGGGTTCGGGCTATGAAGATCTACAAGGTCCCTCCGACCCGACTTCTATGATTCTGTGAAGTCCTAGCAGGCTGCATATGTCCAAATCCCAGAGGAGATCTGCTGCAAGATTTTTCTTTCTAACATATTTTCTGGGACTTCCTTTGATCGGGTTTTAAGTTAAGGAGCCTGGGTGTCATTTTCAAAATGATGCATCTTTAGAATTAAAAAAAAAATACAAAACAAGGACATTTTGGAGAGGGCTTTTTCTTTCACGATGGAAACAAAAGCGGTGCTACTCTTTGTTTCCCCCCTCCCCCTTTCAAAGAGAGAAAACTGAAAGCTCCTGTAAAAACCGTAAAAAGAACAAGAGTGAATTAATGTCACCGCGCTAAGTGACATGCTAATCACTGAGCAATCCGTGAACAAGTTGCATTTAAGCTTTTGTCATTTCATAAGAATAGGAAGCACTAGATGAGGTTAAATTTATCCTGGTGACACAAAAGGATGATGATCCAATATACAAAAATAACCTCTTCCAATAATAATAATAAATTACAAGCCTTGACACTAAGGAGAACTAGGGGAAAGGGGAAAATTCCCATGCTAGAATCAGTTGAGAGCGCAGGAGGTGCAGGACCTGATCTAATAGGCGCCGTCTCAGGTCCACCGAGGTACACTGGGGGGAACATGCAAGAGTTGGGTCTTTGAACTCCTGTCTGCATTGAGCCTGCCTTACTTCTTGCCTTACATTCCCAGCGCTGCAGTCCCTAGGCCAAGTGGAGCCAATGCAATTTACGGGATAGAGGGAAAAACACTGCAAGAGGGGTAGCTCTTCCCCGCACCAAGAAAAGTACCATTGGGCTTGTGCTCGGGGGAGCTGTCCTCCCCTCAAGTTGTCCCAGCTTGTTATTCTGTAATAAGCAGAAGAAGAGCACAAACTGAATGCAGTGTCGAATCCTTGCCTCAAGACCCGTTGCAACCTTCTTTCATTTGCAGACCCCTAAAAAATGTTGAATAGAGATGTGGACCCCTTTGGAACTGCTGAATGGAGGTGAAGACCCCTTTGAATTGTAAGTTTGGGTATTCACATATCCTTGATTAATCGTGGTTCTCTTTTGCAGACCCCTTAGACATAGTCTGCGGACCCCGAGGTGTCCATGGACCACAGGTTGAAAACCACTGCTCTGGACAGACATGCCCTTTCTCTTTCTTTGTGGTCTGCATAACTCTCTGGAGAGCTACTCTATATTCTCCTGTTGAGCCCAGGTTTTGTAGGGGAGCCTGAACTTTCACCAGGCTTGGAAAGGGGTAGCAAAGGATTATAAGTTAGCTAGGGTGTCCAGCAGTACTGGCTAGTACTGTTGGCATGTACATCTGCTCTGGTTTTACCTGGTAAGGCAGCAATAGGATTAAAGATGAAACAGAGACATTTATTAATAATAGCAGAGGTAAGTAACAATAATGATGGATTATTATTTCAATTTAAATTGGGTAACAAAATCAATACAAACTTGGACCACAAAAATCAATACGGACTTGGACCACAGAAATAGAAGAACCGCTGCAATCAATACATTAACCAGCTACCATGCCAGCAGACCACCAGTTCAAGCAGGATCACACACAGGAGCACTTCTCCTCACCACGGATGGGCCAACCTAACGTGCTCTCCTCTGCACCATGGAGGGGCAACCGCTTCTCCTCACCACAGCCAAGTCAGTCTGAAGCGCTGTCCTGCTCACTGTGGAGGGGCAACCAAGAACAAGCACACAGACTGTGGGCATGCCACATACACACACGCTTGGTCCCGGAGTGAACACACACGCTCATGCAGGACCTACACAGACCTGGAGCATCTAACATGCTCACACACGCCACCCTGGTGTGCACTTCAGCCAGGTTTTTATATCAGTAGTCCCTCGCAACTCATTGCCTGTCCAACACACTTAGCTGATCAGGTGCTTGTACTTAGATATATTTGCTGTCTGTCAAAACCTGTCACAGAATCGCAGAAAATGAGGGGAAGGGACCTCAGGAGGTCACATCTAGTTGAACCCCCTGCTCAAAGGAGGACCAGCCCCAGCTACATCATCCCAGCCAAGGCTTTGTCTAGCTGGGTCTTCAAAACCTCCAAGCATGGAGACTCCACCACCTCCCTGGGTAACCTGTTTCAATCTTCACTACCCTCCTAGTGTGAAAGTTTTTCCTGATATCCAGCTTAAACCTCACTTGCTGAAACTTGAGCCCATTGCTCCTTGTTCTGTCATCTGCCCCCACTGAGAATAGCCCAGCTCCATCCTCTTCGCAACTGCCCTGCAGGGAGTTAAAGGCTGCTAGCAAATCCCCCTCGGTCTTCTCTTCTCCAGACTCAGTCAGCCCAGTTCCCTCAGCCTCTCCTCACCAGTCACCCTCAACCATTTTCACTGTCCTCTGCTGGACTCTCTCCAATTTGTCCACATCCTTTCTGTAGTGGGGGTCCCACAGCTGGACACAGGACTCCAGATGTGGCCTCACCCATGCTGAATAGAGGGGAAGAATCACGTCCCTTGATCTGCTGGCAACGCTCCTACTGATGCAGCCCAGGATGCCCTTAGCCTTCTTGGCAATGAGGGCACACTGCTGGCTCATATTCAGGTTATTGCCCACTGCTACCCCCAGGTCCTTTTCTGCAGAGCTGCTGCCCAGTTGGCCGCCAGCCTGCATGGGATTGTTCCCTCCTAAATGCAGGACTTTGCACTTCTGCTTGTTGAACCTCATGAGATTTCTTTGGGCCCAATCCTCCAATTTGTCTAGGTCAGTCTGAATCCTAGCCCTGTCCTCCAGCACATCTACTACTCCCCACAGCTTGGTGTCTTGTCATCTGTAAACTTGCCGAGGGTGCACTCTCTGCCATCTTCCTGGTTGTTGATGAAGATATTGAACAAAACTGGCCCCAGGACCGACCCCTGGAGCGCTCCACTTGATACTGGCTGCCAACTAGACATCAAGCCACTGACTTTTACCCTCTGATGCTCCAGCCAGTTTTCTATCTACCTTACAGTCCATTCATCCAGCCTGTATTTCCTTAGCTTGCCTGCAAGAATCCTGTGGGAGGCCGTATCAAACTTGCTAAAGTCAAGGTACACTGCATCCACTGGTCTCCCCACATCCACAGAGCCAGTTTTCTCATCATAGAAGGCAATCAGGTCGGTCAGGCATGCCTTGCCCATGGCGAACCCCTGCTGGCTGTTCCTAATCACCGTCTTCTCCTCCAAGTGCTTAGAAATGGTTTCCTTGAGCCCCTGCTCCATGATTTTTCCAGGAACTGAGATAAGACTGGCCTGCAGTCCCCTGGATCCTCCTTCTGCCCTTTCTTAAATATGGGCACTATATGTTTGACCCTTTCCAATCATCCAGAACCTCTCTTGATTGTCACGAGTTTTCAAAGATGATGGCCGGGGGCTCTGCAATCAGATCGGCCAACTCCCTCAGCACCCTTGGGCGCATCCCATCTGGCCTCAGGGACTTGTACACGTCCAGCTATTCTAAACAGTCCCTAACCTGCTCTTTCTCATGTCTGCTCCTCTGTTGATGCACTGCTGGTGCAGCAGTTTGGGAGCTGACTGTGCCGTGAAGACTGAGGTGAAAAAGCCATCGGGCACTTCAGCCTTTTTTGCACCCTCCATCACAAGGTTGCTCACATTTATCTCAGGAGTGGGGCTCTGGCACTCCAGACACATCTGCACATGCTTCACTTTTTCCAAGCAGGTCACTAGGTTAAAAGATTACCTTTCCTAGAGGGGTCTCGGGACAACCATCACGGTGTGCATGTATGACGTTACCACATGAACAATGCCACAATAATCTCTGTCTGCACGCTCTTTCCTTTTTCGTCCTGATCATTGCATGGAGGACACCTCCATGATCTCATGGGAGCTCTGCGAGTTGCCCATCTCTCCCCTTCTGCCACCTAGTCACCTGGCTCTAGCCCTGGAGGGACTTAACTGGAAATTCACCCGCCTCCGTCTTCGCATGAGGTTCAGAAACGTTTTGCACTGGAAACATCTAAGCCACCAATTATAAAACCTGTTACCCACACAGCAACTTTTCTGCTCCAGATACACAACCTTCATGATACGAAGCACAGGATATCTTGTCACAGTTAAGTGAAAAAAAGCCTTCTCATATATAAAAAACACTATATACCCTCCAGAAGTAGCTGCTGCTCTTTTCGGCTGCTCTGCTCTTATGAACACAATGCTATTTGTGCTGTCCCCCGATGCAGCAATATCTTCTACTTACAAATAACAAAAGGGTGGGGATGATGTTTCTGCAATCTATTCATCCATCTCAAAGACTCTGAAAAGCATAAGTCTAGCCTTTGCAAAAGGCCAGGATAAATTTCTACATCCATGTGTATTATTTTTCTCCCAGGCTACATATTCCTTAATTGAAACAGTAGCTGTCAGGCTAAGACTGTCTGGATCCAAATTTCTTCTCGCCCATTGTTTGGGGGATTTTAGACCCAGAGTTTTGGAGCTGATTGCTTTTAGCGGTGTGAGATAGCCACTGATATTACAACAAGGCCGGCGCAGAGGACTCTGTCACAGAGACCCAGCATCAGCCTCGTCTCGCATCATCAGAACAGTGCAATTCCAAAAGCTTTGCATTAAAGCCATGAAATCCCTTGCCAGCACAGCTTTACAGCCAGTTAACAGCCAGAGACGGAGAGCGACCCGACTGTGACTTCTGAAGCTCAACAAATTGCATCGTGTGACCTTACTTGACTCGTATTATTATGCAAAGCATATTTTGCCCTTCATTCTTCAGGATCTCTTATGAGCCTTTCTTCTAGATCTCAAATAAAAAAAAAAAACAAAAAAAACCACGAAGAAGAAAATATATTGGACACAAAAGGGGTGCCTTCAGTGCTGAGACCTGCTTTTGCAGAGGTGAACCAAATCGAGGGAATTTGTGAGCAAGGCTAATTCATTAAGCAACAGCTTCCATCCTCCAACACAGGTTTTAATGAGTATTCCAGGTTACTGCTGCTCCAAATCCTAAAACAGTTCCCCTATTGCTCTCTTCAAAGCCGTTGCTCATCAGTGTCACTGCACAGCCACTTCCCTGGTTTGTTCCAACGGTTACTCATCCTCACTGTGAAAATGTGCCTTGTTTATAATCTGAATTTGTCTAGCTTTAACTTCCAGACAATCATTCCCATTCCACCTTTCTCTGCTAGATACAAAAGCTCTTTATTACCTGGTATTTTATCCTCAGGAAGGTTTGCACATATCACAGTCCAGTCACCCCTCCATTATTAATGATTGCTACAGTGCAGGAGGCTCCAGTCAGGATTAAGACCCCACTAGGTTGGGTGTTATACGTAATCCCAAAGGGGTTACGGTCTCACAGCAATAATGGTAATCCCTGGCATGAACAGAATATGTTTTATTCACAGTTCTCAAAGCACACTACAAAGAAGGGGAAATATCCTTAGTCCCATTTTACAGATGAAGAGGGGAGAAGCAGGGAGATTTAATGCTGGGTCTCAGGAGCTGTCTAACCGGCGGCCCACATGCAACCTGCCAGGGGTTACTGTATGGCTCCTGGACACCTAAGCAGCTGCTGCCCCCCTTATCTCTGGTTTCTGCTGCAGCTGGGGTTGCTAGACTCCCCCCTCCATCCTGCCCACCATCAGTTTTTGCTTCCTACCCCCACCCCAGGGAGTAGGGTGGTGCAGCAAATGGCACCAGGACAGCCCACAACATGGTGCAGCAGCGCGTGTATGTGGAGGAGAGGGGCTATCTACGTGGGGGTGCAGCCCAGGGACCAGTGGTCCTCACGGGGGCATGCAGGCCCCAGTTACTTAGAAGTTGGATGGCTCTGCTTTATCCAGACACCCAGCCAGAGCCTGCAATAGTCTAGCCTCCTTCCCACCACCTAACCCCCTCAAAACATAGTATCCACAAGACCAATCCCTCCATTTAAAAGCACATTTTTGTGCCACGTTTAACAAGCCAAAGACATGTTCCAACGAAGCCAAATGCACATGCTCCTTCCTTATATTCCTTGCATTGAGCAAAAAAAATTCAAAGTAATTGTGGAATCTGCAGCAGAGCAGGACTTTCTCCAGACATCCCAGTAAAGCAACAAGTGAAGGGGGGAGAAAATTGAATTCTGGACCTTTGGCTCAAAGAGCTGTGCGACCTGCTCAGCAGTTATACGAGTGGCTCTGAAAACACCATTAGACAGATGACTCAGTCCATCATATCCCGCTGGCTGGCAGCCTGAGTGCATCTTCAGCTCCCAAGCCACCAATTATACCAGTCGTGAGACGGGCAACCCTCAGCTGCTGTCAGAGTTCAAGCCAATACGTAACAAACCCTGACATCACGGTCCCCTGCAGAAGCCAAGCGGAGGCAGCAGCAAGAGGAGGCAATAAAGCATGTAACTGGGACTTGTGTTTCCAAAGCGCAGGCCCCCCCACAGTTAGCTGCGAAGCTTGCGCCTCGTCCTTCTGATTGATGCATCTGGGTGGCTATGGGACTTGGGTAATTTCAGCTGTAATAATTAGTAAATAATTCTCAGCACTTGGCTTCAAAGAGCCGAACTTCTAACTAACGAGGATGCTAATAACGTAGCTTCCACAGTGCCTTCCACCCAGCGAATGCCAAGCACCATGTGAATAATAATTAAGCCTCACAACACCTCTGGGATGCCTTGAAAATGAAGGTACAACTCACTGTGAGATACAGTGGCAGGATTGCCACTGCCGGCCCTTTGGAGCAGCAAATGCAGCATTGCCACTGCTGATTTTAGACTCCTGGCCTTTCGGAGCAGCAAATGTCTGTTTGGTCTGTAAAGCGCAGAGCACATCAGCATTTAATAACTCAACAGCAGCACCGGAATTGCATTGACTCTAATCCCTGCCAAGCCATTTTAATGAAGGAAGAGGGAAGGCGAGATGGGGAAGCAGTATTATGTGGCTTGTAAAAAAGGCATTACAAAAAATCATGAGGCTGCATAATAACGTGTTTGATTTCTTGAACCCCAAGCCGTCTCCTTCCGAACATTTGTTTTGTAAATTAAAGACTTGTATGTCTAGAGCCACCGCACAGATTGCAGAAACCATTTGCACATGCATTACCCATCCCGCAACATCAATAAAACTAGATAAAATGTCACACGAGTAGCCACAAAAGTATCTATTGCTTTGCAGCGGTTTTAGGCAGCACAAGTGGCAACGTCCGATTGTGCGGCAGGTCAAAACAGCAGGAAATGCGAGATCCGACCTAGCCTGGCGGGAGCTGCCTCACTTTGTGCAGCAGCGGTTGGAGGGAATTTAAAGCATCCTTTGCAAAGACATTTGCCAACAGAGGAGGCTTGTGCTGGCAGGCTTCTCAGGGGCTTGCAGTGCTCCTGTAACACGCCACAGAAAGGGGCAGGTTTCACGTTGTACTTTGTGTTGTCAGATTGTCCTCATCCTAAATGATATTAATACTGTTGCCAGCGAAATAGGTTTGCCTGCCTTTCACAACACATTCTGGAGGAGGGGATCGACTGCAATGGCCTGGGCAAAAGCACATGCTGTTAATAACTCTGCAAGATCAGCCCATAGAAACTAAACTGCTGCTTTTCAAACCCCTGTTAATATGCATGTCTTTAGAGAAAGTGCTATGGTAGGCTCCACTTTTTAAACTCATTATAATAATCTTTTTAGTGCTAACGATAGGCCCTAATAAGGTCAAGACCCCTTGTACTAGGGACTGTACAGATACCCAGGGTGAGAGAGCTCCTGTCCCAGAGAGTCTGCAATCTGAATGGACAAGATGGGATAGTTGGGAGGGGAAACAAAGGCACAGAGAGGCAAGGTGACTTAGCCAGCGTCACAGAACAAGTGGCAGGTTGATCTTCTCATTCACCGATTTTCTTTCCTCAAGGTAAAGGCAAACCTCAGCATCATCCTGCCTTGAAGGTTCACTTCCCTACCTCGTTAACCCCCCGAAGCTCAAGGGCAGGCATTGCCACGAAACCGTTTCTAAACCTGCCGACATCCACAAATGACCTTGGCTGAGATCCTGGCACCTCTGAACCTGACAGTATCAGAGGGCAGGATTTCATCTGTAGCTTCAGAAAGACCTGAAATAATATTTCAAGCAAGCTCAGTCAATGCCGAGGCAGCAACCTGAACATCTTCTGAGACGCTGCCTGCCAGCAGGACCAGATAACACCTGACACCTAAGCTCCTCTCCCAATTCTGCCTGTTGTTCACGTCTCAATCTCGTCTCTCCACCAAAGTTCACCGCAAGTTTTGTGTAATCTCAACTCCCCCAGCGAGCTCCCTGTGAGAAGCTACCGCATCCTCCCCAAAACCAGAAGTGGCTTTACTACAGCTTTGTTAATCAAAACATCCAAGACCTGCGGGAAATAATTATTACCCTGGATTTTAAGCTGGGGAATCTTGGCATGAGACAGCTTAAAGAAAAAAAAAGAAAAGGAAAAGGCTTTGTACCCTCCAGAGCTACATTTGTGCCACATTAAGGGATTTGGCACTTAAGGAAAAAGATTGCTAATTGCTCATATAAAAGCTAGGTGACCCGTAACATGCCGTATAAGTGATTGCTCAAATCTGTAAAGTCTGTACCCTACTGAGATATAGTGGGTGGGAACTTCGGCATATGATCCCTCCTGATCCCTCCTCTTCTCTTCAAATAGCTCTGTTTCTTTTATTGATCTCAGAACTCGAATGTGTTGCTCACAACACGTTAAAAGGGATCATTTCAGCTTTTCTGGATTCTTGTACTTCAATACAAGATGCATCCTCGACGCTCAACGCATGGCTCTGCAAGGGGGAGCGAGGGAAGAACCCAAGAGTATGGGTTTTTCCAGCCCTTGGATGCGAGTTCAGGATGGATGGCAAGCAAAATGCTGTTTGCTGGCCTCTGTGAAATGGCTGCGGGGTTTTAGCTCAGGGACAGACAGATGTGTAACTGCATCACAAAAAAGTGATGGCAGTCATATCAAAAATACCAAAGACTATGGTTAGTCAAATGTCCATTGAAGCATTTTTTTTGATGGAAAACCAAGGCTTTTTTTGTCTAAATGATATTTTTTTAAATCTGCTTCCTACCAAAAATGTCAGCTTTGCATCAAAGCTGAAATAGTTCAATTCAACCCATTCCTTTTCCATATTCAATATTACATACTTGGTAACAGCTCCGGGGGGAACCTAAGATATAGGACAAGACTTCTTCCTCTGACACACGAAAAAGAGCTGAAGTGTGTCCCAAATAATGAGCTGTCATCTCAAGACCTCCACATTTGCTTAGCTAATTACAGCGTGACCAAATAATTAGACAGCACACGAACAGAGCAATGCAAAGCCTATATACCATAACACACACCGTGATGGAGTTGTCTGCTGTTGCTTTAAAATAGTTGATATAGGGCTGGCCCGCGTGCAGACCTTCAGGAAATTAATTTGTATTAGCTCTGTTTCAAATGGATCAGCTAAGCTGTGAGGAACTCCTGTGTGAGCACTCTTATTCATAATTCACGTGGCCCTAATCTGGTGCTGGCTACTTCGCTTTTCACTTGTGTCAGTGAAGTATGCTAAATTCATTTAAAGCCATGCTGATTCTGAACAAGCCTGCCCACAACAAGGTTTGATGCAGTTTTACAAATGCACTCTCAATTTATGCTGTCCATTAATTTGGATAAATGACCTTCCCTCAGCGCCCCTTCGTGGGCAAGCCCTATGCTGAACTCATGCAACTGTGTAGATCAGGCTGAAGGAAGTTAGATACTCCAACTTCTATGGTTCTTCAAGGCTGTGCCCCAGAAGTGTGGTTGAATAGAGCATAAAATACCCAGGTCCCTATTAGCAATCGTACCTTCATATCCCAGACTAAGGTACTCTGCAAGCCAGGGAAGCTGTAGAGTCAGATCCAGTGTCATTCTTGACTCACTCTGACCAGATTTAGCTCTTTAGCCTTTCACCTCCGAGGTCACAAGTGAAATGTTCAGTGATCTCCAAGCACCACTGATCCGTATCATCCAACAAGGACACTGGTTGCAGAAGGTATTTCTGCCTACGGGACTCATGGATTTTAAGGCTGGAACGGAGAAGTACGATCATCCAGCTTGACTTCTTGTATAACACAGAAGACCCTTCCCACATATTGGGCTGGAGTGAGTATAATACTACCTTACCCAATAACTTGTGGCAGGGTTGCAGCATCCCTTTCAGAATGAAAACCCATCTGGATTCAAAAGAATCCTTAAGATGAACGAATTTGCTGTTTGCACAACCTCAAGCTTACGGACAACGTTTGTGTGTTAAGCGGCCCTAGTGCATATGACTTTCTTAACTAACTTCCTTGTTAGAAGAAAGTCATTTGCATAATATTGGTGCTCACTTTTTTGTCTGCTTCACTAGGATGCTTCAAATTTACTACTTTTCTTTGGAGGAGGCAAGGATGACCATTAATAATTCTCTTTCCCTTCCAGACTACCAAAGATGTTAGGCCTCTGGCCCTGTAGAGAAGGAGTCGCATCCCGTCTCCGCTCATGCCGAGAATCCCGACTCGCCATCCAGCAACACAAGAGGTTGCCGTCCAAGAGTTTTATCTGCAGACCTCCCCAGATTTTGCTGTAGTCTCCACTGTAGTAATGACTGGTGTGTTTTCTCTTACCATTCAATGGCTGGAATGCAGTTAAACATTCCCTGACGCGCTCCAGCTCTTTTAAGGCAGTAGTCTGCACACAAAAAAGGGGGGTTGAGGGCTTCTTACCTCATTTTTTCTGAGTTCAAACTGGTCATTGCTGATGAAATCCAGATGTTCTTTAAAATAAACTCTCCTGTGTTGCCCCTCTTCTCCTCTCCCTTCATAGCATGAGACAGATTTAAAACCTACTTTAGGGGAAGAGTGTTTCCCTGAGCAACGAAGGGGCTGGTCATCTGTAACCATTTTACCCGTGCCACATTTAAACAGCGGGGTCTTGCCATCCCTCTTTTCCCCAGTCCCCCTGCCAGGGACAAACAAGACGGCCTCCGATTTAATCCATAACAATAAGCATAAGGAAGCATTTCTCTTCTCTATTTACAGTGGATGCTCAAATAACTTTATCCACGGTATGAACTCACTAAATGAAATATGATAAAAGCCAGGTCTAAGGAGGAATGATCCAACATCCATTGAACTCCATGGGAGTCCTTCCATCGCCTTCAGTAAGTGGAGCCTCGGACCCGTAGTGTTTAATGGACTAAGAAACTGTTATGACAAGGGAGAGCAGAATCCACTCAGCTTCATGCTTCCACATCATTCATGAGTGGGAAAAGGAGATCTATACATCAAGACGAAAACTTGGTTAAATTACTCTTCCTCTTTCAAATGATGGAAGGTGAAGGGCACCAAAATGTCAGTTTTGGAGTCTGGTGTAGGCACTCAGGTTGTAAAACCTTGGCGGCAGCATTTATAAGATGCTATGATATGGGTGGATGAAAAGTACAACTCATAATTATTACAGGAGGAGTTGGCAGTGGTGCCTGACACTTTTCATTATAAGACTCTGTTTTCAGCTGCTTATGCATTTGCCAAACTTTAACCAGCTGGGCTGAAATAAATAACAGTATAGTTACAATGGACTAAATGAATCCATCCCATCTATAGTGCACATGAATCACTGCCTCACTTAGTAACTGATCTACATCATAAATTCAGAATCTACTAACCCTTGGGTGCAAATCGTGATCATAATCAAGACTGTGAGGCTTGTTATGAAACTGCTCTCTCATTTGATCCAATATATATATATTGAATCAATGGATGGATGAATTGATTGCTCTATCTATCTTATGTATTAATTCATGGGAAATGGCTTGACTGATCAAATACTGCAACGGTTTCAAAGTAACAGAACAAGCTTTTCACTCTCACACCTGCGAAACACATTTGTTCTGGATAAGGATCAGTTTTATGGATTCTTGCACCATAAAAATCTTTATAAGCATGGCAATTGCCTCAGCCCTTGTCCATCCTGACCTCAAATCCTCTAGGGGAATGTTACACTGAGTCAAGACAGCTAAAAGCTTCATTAGAGAGGTTTATAATTGCATTAACTCAACGAGTGAAATACACTAAACTAGGTTTCTAGGTGAAAAGTACCTCGGGGAAAGATCAGGATGCAATTTCTGCTGATAGTATCAATGAAAATAAGGGGTATCAGAAGGTTAGGGGACACTTGTGGGACTCGGTTGGCAGTGGGCACGTCGACAGGAGATGCTAAATGCACAGTAGACTAATTCTACTGCACGTTAATGTGTCACGGAGAAAGCCATGCTAATACACTAATGCACAGTAGTATTAGTCTACAGCGCATTAGCGTCACTTAAAAGGTGTGCACCGGCACCATTGCTCAGTAGTGCCAGTTACTGCATATCAGTTTAGTACCTGGTACACTTAGTAGACTTAATGTGCAGTAACTAAGGTGGATTAATGAATGTGTAGATGTGCCCAGTTAGAAGCTATGCTGTAATATGTCTTAGCAGCATTGGAAACCCCAGACTAGCAGACAGTGCTGACAGAAGAAAAGATGAACCCCACTAAGCTAGTTTCAACTTAGAAAGACCCTGGGAAAGAGTTGAGGCCTTTTTGTGGTTGGGTAGCTCCCACTCCTGGAAGATGTCACCTGTATACTGACAGCAAGAGAATGCAAAACAGGACCTGAAAGCCAGTGCTCATGTACTCACATCTTCTCAGTCACTGATGGTCACCACTGTCTCTCTCACCAGATCCTAAAACCAGACCCTAAACTCCGGATGAAATCAATGGGAACCTAATTTCTAATAAAGCATCTAAACTCCCACTGATTTAATTGGATCTTCTCAGAACTTGCCCTTAATATCTGTCCCTCAGAATTCCTCGTCTGTAAAATGGGGCTAATAACACTTCTGCAACCCAGAGGGCTTCGCAGGGCTTAAGTGTATTAAAGTACTTTGAGGTGTGCAGCCACAACGGCAACAGGGCCACACACGTCTCTCACGAAGACAAGAGCAGTGATGCTGCCAAGTGGCTCGTGAAAGGAAAATGGAAAGGCAGCCTTGACTCTGACCTCTGATGGCTAGGAGTGAACTATAACACTTCCCCCTACCACTACTTCAAGGAAGGGGTTGTGGACCTATCACTCCTGGGCAAACAGAAAGTTACTGGGGGGCGGGGGGTGATTAATTGCCTTGGCAATTTTTCTCCCTTCCTATTTGCTTCCTCGAGGAGAGCGTTTGCATCGGTTTAAGGATGGAGAACGCCTCTGCCCATTAAACCTCTTCTAGATTTGCAGCCCTACAAGTCTTCCTGTAAAGGATTCTCCAGTGGTTTGCCACATCGCTACTCTACCTCTTTTTCGTGTTGATCAGAAGAAAGCAGTTATGGCAGGCAATGCTAATATAATGTTAATATCTAGTACAGAACTAAAGGACGCAGCGGGGAAAGAATCAGTCAGCATACCAGGTTAGTCATATGCTTGTTCTAAATTTAGGAGAAGCAGTGGCATGTCCCCCTCCAGCTATTTATCATAACAGCTAAAGGTGGAAGAGACCTCTGAGGTCCCCAAATGCATCTCCTCGCTCCTGTGGCATCTCATTTGCACGGAGGCCAGTGAAAAGACATCCTCAGGATTCAGATCAGCTCTTGCCTTCCTCCACCCACTGTTGCGAAAGGCCATGTCACACGCAGAGGCGTTAGCCAGAACTCACAGACTTGAGTTTTGTATTAAAAAAGCGCCCATGCCAACGGAGAGCAGTGCATGGCCTTAAGTCTTTATTCACATCACTGCCTTCCTGCTAGGTAGCTCTGCTTTCAAGCACCACCACGGGAGCCTCTGCATTTCCATTTCTTTGTCAGGCGACTGCAGAGCAGCAGCCTCCTTTCCCTCCCACGTGTCAGCTGGAATACTCCAGGTAACAACCCTGATAAAAGAGTGCTCTTGGGCCCGTGCCTCAGGCTCGCAATAGCAAGCCTGTAGCCAAAGCCGAGTGCAGCTCATTCATTTCAGCCAGGCAGCCTCAGCCTAATTATGTTTTGATACAGACCATCTAGCCTTCAAAATTATACATAGTTAATGGAATAAGGAAGCCAGCATCTGAACTCGTTTATCTATTCAGAATAGCTCTGAGAAACGCAGCAGGTAACACAGGTTACCTGGAAGCTCAGGAGATAGGTACTTTCCATCATAGGGTCTGCCACGGCCCAGCTGGGACGATCGTCTCTCGCTCTCCACAACCGCCGAAAGCCTGGCTATAAAGGTGGAGTCAGTGCTGCTTCCTTGCCCCTTACAAGATGCATACAAAAAGCACAGGATCGTACGTAGAACAGAGCTCTGCTCGGATGGATTAGCAGGGAAGGGTGTGATGAACCGCTTGTTGCTCAGCAGAAGGGGTGGAAGTTTGTGGCAGCTGGGAGGTGGGCTGGGGAGGGTAGGATAAGAGAGTCAGGGGGTAGGGAGGAATCTGGGTTACTTTTGGAGTAACGCGGTGACTGTAGGAACCCAAAGCATTATTAGGAACACAGCAGGAGCTAGCATTTTTCCAAGTTGCTGCATGCCGGCGCTTGGGAGATGCCTCGCTTGAAGTGCCCTAGTATTCAGGCACCTAATTGGCAATTGTCTGCTAACGAGCAGTGGGGCAGAACACTGCGTGGGACCCTTGAGGGGGTGGCAATAGAGAGAACCGTGCCTCTGAATGCAGAGAAGCAGCAAAGGGTTGAGAGGAGGACGTGACGTTTCCTCAGTCCAACATCTGCATGGGTTGGTAAGCACCATACATTTATTCACTTGAAGCTGTTTTCCTTTGTGATTTTGGCGTACAGAATAGATCATACGTGCATGGAGAAAACACATTTCAGAGCCCAGTGACCACTTGGACAGCTCTCTCAAGCAGGGGCCTTTGCTCGTACAGCTCCTAACACGACCGAGTGCTGACGTACTGATAGCTCTCTTAGCAAAATCTTTCATCGCGCTGTGGTTCAGCAATTCATATGGAGTTCTCTCTGATGGCTGCAGGCTGGGGCCAAGAGAAGAGGCATGCAAGCTTTTGTCGCTGTCACTGGTAGGCTCAGTACAAAAGTTAGGAGCTGCTCAAGGCTTGTAGACCATAGAAGTACCCTGTTTCCATGACCAACAGTGATGCCTCTTTTGCATTGCATGAACTGTTCAGGGTTGCAGTTACTTTCTAAAAATTTGTCCTAAAACCACCCACTCCTCCCTCAGCATCACCAAAAATAGCAGAGGAACATCATGAAGAAAATAACCTGTGCTGAGGATAGTGATGGGTTGACTTAAGCAGCAGATAAAACCCAAAATTATCACTGCAACCTTAGCTGAGCCACATATACACAGCTAATAAACTGTTCCCTTAAGTCTTGAATTTATTATGTTACTTTTTCTTCATTGTGAGAAACTGCATTACCGAGGATGGGTACCATAGCATTCAAACTTCTCATTATTTTAAAAACTGATTGTGTGCACATGTGCGGCAGGAAGAGTGGATTAGTACAAAGGGAGTTCACTTATGAGAAGCTTCCCCCATTGTCAATTCCAATTTGAAATCCAGAAGGAAATCTGAGTTAAATAGGTGGTGAATTTAACTGATCTTCAGTTAAAAAAAAAAAAAAAATGGAAACAGAAAATAGCAGTATGAAGCATTTGCTTAAGGAAGACTATACAACCAGCACGAACAGCGGTTTTATTAGGAAAAAGTGTGTCCATAAGCACATCTTGCTTAGGCTTATTATATGTGGCATAAAACCTCTTTACACTGGTGAGTGCAATAGCCAACAGTTGTCTGGATTAGACAGAATAAACAATAAAAGGCCTCAAATCAATATGCAGGTAACACCTGACCCCCCAAAATAGTGGCATATGTGAGTTTGCTCAGGAACGAGAGCTATGTGGGCAGAAGCCTTCAGTGGGTGTTGTTTTGGACCGGTGAAGGAGCACATCGAAGAGCAGAAAGTCAGATGCAGCCATGGAGGCCCCGACAGCATGATGCTAAGGTAAAGCCTAGGATGTGTTTCGGGATGGAGAATTGGCTGAAAGGAACTTGGAGTGTGAACAAAGAAACCGACTCCTGTTTGATTCTTCCCATGTTTAAGGAAACAACCTGGTGTTGTAAATGAGCGACACCGCAAAGAAATCTGGCTCCATCCTTGATTTCTTCTCGCTGTTTAAAAAAAAGGAAAAGACTGCATGACCATGGATTTTTGCCTAGCCTCTCAGATCAAAAAGGGATGCAATGGAGACACTAACTCTAAGCTTGCTGTTCTTTTGCCTGTTCTTAGCTCTAGTTGCCCAAGTCAAATTTATCACAAGAGCGCCGGCTTCTGCATCTCAGTTGTGTATGTAAAAGGAGAATTCATATTATTTCCCATCCTCCCCTCCAAAATGACCCGGTACTGAACCAGGCGAGCTGAGGCACTTGGATGTATAAAAATATTGCACCTGCAGTTTCACGTGTATCTTCAATATGCTGCTGCAAAGAACACCTTTTTTATAGCAGCTTTTTGACCCGGGATTGTAGTAAAAAGGCCTCAAAGTGCAGTTAAGAGGAGCTTATTGGCATCTGAGAGGTAGAAAACGCTAAGGCACAGAAAGATATGCAGCCATGGGGTCCACTCCACTTTTGAGTGCTCTGCTCTAGGTAACGTAGGCCTGACATAGGGCTCTAGGCAACTTCATTCACAATTTACTGTTCATGGCTTCTAAAAAAGCCAGGCGCACGCACAGTAGTTCACATCAACCCCTGCAAAATGGAAGCAACCAGCTGGAGGGATAATCTATACATTGGGTTAAAGCCCCACCATGCGCTTTAGGGTCCTGCTACATGTACAAGAGAAAGCAGGAGAGAAACAAACCAGATATAAAATGACTACACATTTTCAAGACCTAACTTTGTAGCTGGTTGACCATTTTTATGGTGGTGTAATTACTATGTAGCCGGTTTAACGTTATTGTGTAATCCCCCCAGAAATTGCATAATATATATAGTGTGCGGCTTTGACTTGCTAGAGGTGACTGAAAGGAGCCCCCATTCTGCAGTGATACTGGGATGATGGAAGCGTGCAAGTGCTGAAGGTGGGAGCTGTGCAAAGCCAAGGTGCACACTTGGGGACTGCCTGCAAAGGCCAAATATCATCGAATCACAGAAAATGAGAGTTGGAAGGCTGCTATCAAATCCCCCTCCGTTGTCTCTTCTCTGGACTAAATAAGCCCAGTTCTCTCCCCTTACAAGTCATGTCCCTCAGCTCCCTGAACCATTTTTGTTGCCCTCCGCTGGGCTCTCTCCAACGTGTCCACATCCTTTTTGTAGGCCCCCAAATGGATCCAGGACTCCAGATGCGGCCTCATGAGCGCTGAGTAGGGGGGAAGAATCACTTCCCTCAGCCGGCTGGCAGAGCTTCTACCCATGCAGCCCGAGATGCTCATAGCCTTTGTTTGGCAAAAAGGGCACACTGCTGGCTCGCATTCGGCTTACTGTCCACTCTAACCACCAGATCCTTTTCCTCAAAGCTGCTGCTTAGCCAGTCAGTCCCCAGCCCGTACCCACGCATGGGATTGTTTCAATATTTACCATTTATTCCATAAATGCAAAACCCTGGGGTGGGGTGGGAGGGTACGCCAGACCGTCTACTGGCTCCTGGGAGGGCTCAGAGACCACGTGACGGCTGGCAGACGGGCTCAGGCCCAGGCACCGAGTTCTGCCTGCATCCAGCACCCTCCACTGTGGGCCAGCGCTGGCGGAGCAGGTGGGGTGCTCCGTCCGGGCCTGGGTACACGTAGGACGGTGCTGGCTCCTGGGTCGCAAAGGGAGAAACGAAGCTGAGAGAGAGTGCACACGCATGTGCAAGCAATACACATGGTGTGTGCATGCGTGCAACCCATATGTGTGTGTGCAAGCACACGTGTATGGGCAACGCACACAATGTGTATATGTGCAAGCAATGCCTGTGATGCGTATGCGGGCATGCCATACGTGCGATGTGTGCAACACACGATGCGAGTGTGCAAGCAGCACACGTGTGCAATGCATGGTGCGCACCAGCAATACATACGATGTGTGCGGGGATGTCTGTAATGCACGGCACGTGTGCAACCAATATACCTGATGCCCCTGTGTGATACATATAGCATGTCTGTACAAGCACTACACCTAATTTGTGTGCACGTGTGCAACACGTCATGCGCGAGCGATGCCTGCGGAGCACGTGTGCACGCAATATGCACAATGTGTGTGCGCGCGCGGGCAATCCACCCGAGGTGCGTGCGCCACACGTGTGCAAGCAATACAGGCGCGACACGTGCGATGCATCTGTACAAGCAATACACGCGACGTGCGCGCAACCCACGCCCTGTGTGTGTGTGTGTGTGCAGGTGCAAGCAGCAGGCGCAAAGCGTGTGCGCGCGCGAGCCATACACGCCAGGTGCGCGTGCAAGACACGCGCGCCCAAACCGCCTGAGAAGCGGGGGGTGCCGCGCATCCGTGCGCACGCGGGACACGCGCGCGCGAGGCACCTGCCACGCGTGTGCGAGCGCCGCGCGTGGGGCGGGGCGGGGCGGGGCGGGGGCGGGGCGGGGCGCGGGCTGCGGCTCCCCCGCCCCGCGCGCGTCCCCGCTCTGCGGCAGCGGGAGCAGGAACATGGCGCCGCGGAGCCCGCCCGGGCCGCCGCCGCCGCCGGTGCTGGTGCCGCTGGTGCTGGCGCTGCTGCTGCCGCCCGCCGCCGCCCCGCGCCCGCAGGACCGCGGCTTCGTGCTGCTGCGGGGCGCCGCGCCGGGGCCGCCGCGCGGGCCGCGGAGCGCCGCGGAGCCCGTGCGGGTGTACGGGCAGGTGAGTGCGTGCCGCGGGCGGGCGGGGGGGCACCAGCGCCTGCTGTGCACGCTCTCAGGCTTTGCTCCGCGCTGCGCAGCATCCGCCTCTCTCCAGCCGCGGGGTGGGGGGCGGAGGTTGTCGCCCAAGGGGCACCACGCACCCGCCGGGGCCCTGCTGGACGCGGGAGCCAGGCTGGGGCGGCTCCTTTCCCCCTTCGGACCTTGAGGCGTCGTTTTCTTTTTAAATGCTGGAATGACACGGGGACCGGGGGTGCGCGCTGCGCCCTGCTCCCCTCCGGCGGGCCGCGTTCAGAGCCGGGCGAGGACGCAGAACAGGTTTGGACACTTGCTGCTCTGCAAATACCTGCCGCTCCCCGCTGGTGTTTTGCCCGCACGCCCGGCCTTTCCAGGCAGACGGGGCATCAGTGCTCTTGCACCAAAACGAAGCATCCTGAACTAACAGGGCTATAGGAGCGAACAGTGTTGCGGCATGAAAACATTCCTCCCCGGCGCGGGTAGTCACCCCAACACTTCAGCAATCCCTCTCCTCCTCGGCTAGTGCCGCTTGAGCCATACGTCCTACCCTAAATCGTCTTATAAGCAGATCCGGGCCTTTCTCTTTCAGTCGTGCGTTACTAGCAGGTCATCCTGCCCCTGCAGGACAGGGCGGCCGTCCCAAAGACGGTTTCTAGGACCCCCGCTCTAGGAAACAGCTAATGGGGAAGGAAGGAAGGTAGGCAGGCGCTGCTGTGGGAAAACCCCCACTTGGCCTCCACGGCTTGGGGGACTGGAGGCATCTGGGTGAATATCTAGGTCGGTTGCTTTTTTTTGTAGCCAGCAGATGAGTAGTTTTCCCCTTCGCACTTCACTTAAATCATCCAGCCCTTGGCCCATAAAAGTGTCCCAGCCTTGGCTGCATTTTAAACAGGGCTTTCAGGTCCCAGGGGAAGGGTTTAAGAATCATCAACCCTCGTGATCAGAGGGAGAAAGCCATTTCCGTTTTAATATCCTTGCTGTGGCTTCGATATCGAGCAAGTTTCACTTCATTTCAGATTGCTGAGGCTTTTTTTTTTTTTTTTGTATTTGTTAAATAGCAGCTCTCACTTGAAGGAGAGGCAGGAAGGAGAGTTGCACCAGAGCTTGCTAGGTGTCTGCTCGAGGCAGCCCCAAAGCAAAAAAGAGAGACAGCCTCTCATTTACGAGACGCTGCCTTGCCTCAGAAAGGATTCGGATCATTGCCCTTCCTTGGGCTTCCTTCTGAGCCGAGCCGCGGTCAAAAGGTTAGTTCAGACGGAGGTGCCAGCCCTCCCGAAGAACAGCGCACACTTCAGTTTCCTCCTCCCTTCCCCGGGGTCTGGTTTTGACACAAGCTGGAACATAAAGCCCTTGAAGCCTTAAAGCTCCCAGCATCCCCACGGCTTTCTGCCAACGTTAGGAGGGGGAAAGCAAGGTGGGAAATAGGATGTGGCACGACGGGGGCTGTTCCCATGGAAAGAGGAACAGCCGAACGGCTCCGCCAGCACCGCTTTCTCAGCAAAGAAGCTGGGAAAGAGCAGCGCTGGTGGGAGTGGGGTAATCCCACTCCCAAGACGATTTCTCCCATCTTCAGATTTCCTTGTGTGGAGAGTGGTTCACACACTGGACAGAGCTGCTGTTTTTTCTGTGCCAGCCCCAGGGCTCATCCCGTTTACAAAGCACAAGGAGGTTATTTTGGGGAGAACGTGATGCTGCCGCGTTTGCTCCTCAGTCAAGTCCCACTCAGCCTCCAGGCGGTTTTGTCCGGCCCGCCTGGAGGGGACAGCTTTTGCAACGTTTGGTTCACGTTCAAGCGACCGTGGTCCGGTGGGTCCA
The DNA here is from genome assembly GCF_052110815.1 of Crocodylus siamensis. Classification (NCBI taxonomy): domain Eukaryota; kingdom Metazoa; phylum Chordata; order Crocodylia; family Crocodylidae; genus Crocodylus; species Crocodylus siamensis. The sequence goes on along the minus strand of NC_143408.1, from coordinate 23,358,429 downwards.
GGAACACCGAGTCAGAAAGACCGGTGAGAGTCAGTCATCCCTGCTCCCCTCTCGTGTTGGCTTCGGTGCTCGGAGAGCTTTGCCTGGAGAACTGAGTCACTGTTGCTAGCAGCGTGACATGCAGCTTCACACTTCACTTGCGTACCTCGCCCTCCTGCTACCGCAGAGCAAAAATGTGAGACATCTCCAGCTCGGGTGCCACACGAGCATTACCTTCCAACTTCACTTCCCGCAGTTTCAGGTGCAGATCGGCTTGCCCCAGCTCTCGGAGCCAGGGTCTGCATGCAGCCTTTCCCAGGACATTTTCCTTTTGGGGGGGGGATCCCTCCCCACTCCGATCCAAACCCAGGCAACTCTTTTACTGAGTATATAACACTGTAAGAGAGTTATTTTGCATAACTGTAGTGCCCGAGGCCTCGCAATGTGGTTCGAGTCAACAAAGAAAAATCCCCCTTCCCACTCTGCGGTGTCACAGAAAGACCAGGCCAAACACTTTCGGTTGGGGGCAAAGTTAAGAAAGGGAGCCATCAAATTAGTGCTGTTGAGTGGAGTATTTTGATCAATTGGGCCAATATCACCCCAGCGGGAGACAAAGACAACATATTGCTCGTTTTCAGTCTGCTGTTCAGGACACCTTCTGGCTGCAGCTTTGCTGGCAAAGTCTCATGCAGCCGCATCCAGCAATATGCTGTTACTGAGTCAGCCCCTCCGCATATAAACCCTGTGGATTCCTCCAGTGTCTCGACTCGATTCAGGAGGGGCAGAGGCAGTTCTGGCGGGCTGTGACGAGCGGCGACACCTCTCTGCCCAGTGAAGTTTGATCTGGATCAAACCCCCCACCCACTTGGGGCATCTCATTTGGTCGCAGGCCCGCCTCATGCATGCGTTATGTCCTCCCTCCCTGCACCAAGAAGTCCGGTCCTTTCCTCCCCAGAGGGCAGTCCGAAGAAAATGAAGCACTAGGCACCGCATCTATTCAGAGCTGTTTCCACTCGAGCCTGGCTCTGCGATTGCCCCTGGGACTGTGGGCAAGCTATAATGGGGAAGGCCAGCTGAGGGACAGGTATTCCCACCTCCAAGGAAACGCTGCGGTGGGAACTAGGAGCCGAGGATTGGCTCGCAAGCTGGCAAAAAGACTTAAGGTTAGAGACCCCACAGGCTTCTTCAGGAGACAGATGACTTAGCACATGCGGACTGTCCTGTTCTGTCCTAAAAGGCTCGTCTGCCATGACTTGAGAGCAAGAAAGGGATGCGAGTTTTCTTCCGGAGCAGCCACTTGGCTTTATTCTTTCCCAGAACACCCTAGCAGTCTCCCCGCCAAGTTATTTAACTAGCATTTGCATGGGTAGCTTGTAGGACATGGGTCCAGGTTTCAGACACAGGGAGCAGGTGCATGTTGAGATCAACTCCACAGGAGCTCAACACCACTGTGCTCAAAGCCTGCCGTGGATTTGAATTAGGGCAGCAAGTCAGACTGTTGGGACCGTGTCCTTCTCCTTGTCTTACTTATGCCAGATGTAGGCCTGAGCACCAGAGCCAGGAGACTGTCACTCTCAGGACAGAGTGGTTTTTGTTTCTGTACGTAGCGTTCACCTCCAAGGGCGTTTTGGCAAGCAGAACAATAATGCGGGAGAGTTCGCAAGCAAGGACCAGTCATACCCCGCTTTGGAGCTGCGCCTGCCTGATGTACAGTGCATGCTCTTCCTTCCCAGCACCTGCCCAGCAGGGTTTAATCAGCAGTCTGCCCAGGGGTTGAGATCAAGACGTTAGAAAGCAGAAGAGCAGCTGCAGGCAGATGAACTTGCCAGTCCAGTGTTTGGGGGCTCTTTGGCATCCTGTGGCTTTGGATACGGAGCCATCTGCGGCTTGCTCATATGCCCATTATCCAGAGATGCACAACCTTTTGGGCCTCAGTCATTGCACCTCCAGTGCCAAATTTTTGGGCTTGTGGGGAGTCATGCGGGCCACATGACAGCTCTGTGGACCGGGATCTGGCCCACGGGCCAGAAGTTGAGCAGCCTTGGCCTGGATGCTTCGTCCCCTTGGAGTGGGGAAACCTACTTGTGAGCTCTGCAACCAGAGGGGGAATTTCAATTCCCTGCAGTAAAGGTTACCTTCATGGTGCTTGCTTACTTGGTCTCCCCAGCTCTGATGGAAGCAAAGGCAGGGGACACGGTAGGGGATAGGATATATACAGCCTTGCTCCTTGAATGCTCCCTTCCACCATCCCTTATTCACTGCCAAGCCTCAGACCAGGCCTGTCCTCCTTGTCTGGGTTACTGTATCCTCCACCGATAGGAACTCTGATGCCCTTGCTGTCCCCTGCCGTCCATCGGGTTACAGCAGCTCAAGCCGATCTTTTCTGCTCGTCAGCACATTTCCTTTCTTAAGAAACTTCTTCCGTCATACCAAGTCCCCGCTTCTTGCTGTTGCCATCAAGGCTTTTGCAAATATGCCCCCCCACCCCTAGTTATCATTCATACCATTAAGGTCCTCATCTTATCACCCCCTTAGTACCCTCTTTATCTGCTGGTAAAGCTAGCTTAGATATCCAGTGCGTCCCCCACTCCCCACATTATCTGTACATGGAGCATTTTCCCCAATCTCTGTCTACAAAGCTATTTAGTACCCAACTGAAAAAAAAAAGTGGGATCTAACCCATCTTAAGCTGATGACCACCTCAGCCACCTGTTAGGTGTCTCACCCCTGGCCCTTACCGGACGTATATGCTTTGTGGCAGATGGCCTTTTTATTTTATTTTTTTCACTTGTATGGCAGGCAGCATGCTGGTGCTATTCTGCAGCCTAGATTAGAGGCTTATTTGATAATGAGATCAAATAATTTGGGTCTTCTAGGTGTTACATTTGCCAGGGCTGGAAAGAGAATTGCTATGCAAGTTCCCTTTCAAGCTACTCAAAACTCATGATGCCTTTTTTTTTTTTTTTTTTTTAAATGGTGCCAAGTTACTTCTGTGCCTGGATGATACTGCAGTTACAAAAAGCACCTCCATAACCTTTAGATAAAAGTCCCTCCAGACTGAGAAGGAACACACACTCCGAGATGAAGTGACTTACCTGAGGGCAGGCTATGGCTCAGACAGAGGCAAGTTTAAGCTTCTGGTTCACTGCCTGCGCTCAGGGACTTTTGAATTTGATCACATTTGAGTTTGAGAGATTACATTTAGTTAAAATGCAAATCACTCTGCCGCAGTGGTCACAGACTTTTTTAAAGCAGCAATTAGATTAAGCAGAGTCTCCTCTCTCCCTCTGCTCGGATTTACAGATATGGACAAAGAGTATTCTTATTTTTAAGGGTGTAGATATTTGCTTGCCCAGACAAATCTCCTTCTGTGTGAAAGCGGAAATCAATTTTGCTACATTTGAAATGAACCATACTTAATTTTGACCTAATTTGCCAACCCATCCATCACAGACCTTCCAGGAACAGATTAACCTCCCAGTGTCTGGGTGCCAGTTGTAGCCTAGTACAAATGGCTGTTGATCAGCTATTGAGCTCTAACCCTTTGCATGGCCAAGGTAACTTTTGCATGGCTCAGACAACCAGAGCAACTCAGAAGTCTGCTTATCCCATTCACTCCCAAAGGTCAGGTTTTAAAGGCAGTAGAAAGACCAGTCTTTTCTGTCTACATTTTTCATCAGTAAAGATCCATATCATCCCAGGGTTAGAGGGGGCAGTGGCGGCACAGAGAAGTGAAATGACTTGCTCAACATCACCCAGGAGGCCAGTCGCATATTTAAGAGCAACCCAACCCCCCCCCATCATTTACTGCAGCAAACAAAGCACCGAACACTGCGATCAACAACTCTACCATTGCCTTGCAGCCCACGCACAAAATGTGACCTTGTGGTTAGGATTTGAGTGGGAAGAGGTGGTCTTATCTCTGCCACCGATGCAGGTTTCACACTGAAACTTGGCAAGGGAGATTACTTGCTTGGGAACCCTTTCGAAACACTGTTTGGTCACATAGTTTCTGTTCCCAGTCAAAACCGGTGGGAGACGCGTGCACGGTTTTGCCGTGTTCGCTGTGCAACAGCGTACGCCCTCCTGATCTCAGTCTGCGACACCACGGTTGCAGTCAATGACACTGGGTTTTATGCGCTTATCTTTGCTGTCTGACCACATCCTTAGTTATGATTTGATGCGACCCCAATGCAGCAGCCACAGCGTCTTGGCTGCTGTGTCCAATGCTTACCACGGAGTAGTCTCCATATGCTTACCACGGAGTAGTCTCCATAGCGTACTGACACCAGGGCAGACTTCACTGCCTCCACTATCGCTTCCTTCCTCTAGGGTCATATTGAGTATCTGAGCTCCCAGGAGCACAGCTTCACTCTGGGGGAAGATGGGGAACTCAGACTCTCCAGATCTGGGATGTTTACACAGTTCTGTTGTCTTCAAACCATCGTTAAAAAAGAAAACCCACGGAGAAAATCTGCGGAGAAGCTGTTTCCCCCCCCGCCTCGCCCCTAACTGATGAGCGCTGCATAAAAGGGTCACTCTGGCCTTTCTAAAGGATGCTCCGAAATGAATCATCCGTGTTTTGCAGGGAGTGCAGGGGCACGCACAGATTGTATTTTGAAATATCGTGACAGGGATAGGCAGATGCTTGGAAGCAAAGGCAGAAGGTATAGCAATAAAGCTTGTTTAGTGGGAAGGCACAAGGAAAGGGCCGTGTGCAGAATACAGCCTGGGGACTACATTAAAGCTGTCACTCCTCCTTAACTCATCTGCTGTGCCAGGATGTTAGGGAGTTCTTGGGTAGGCAAGGGGGCAAATGTAGTGCTTGTGCTGCACATGCGCACATGCAAAGTTATATATTAAAGGACAATTGGAGGATAGCATTGAAACAAAAAGAGGCCTCTTGCCTGGCAGTCTCACCCCTGGCCCCGTAGGCACCAGCACACATGGAAGTTGTACAGCTCCCAGACCAATAAAAGATCGTTATAACTAAGCCTTGCAAAACATTTAGTTGATTATTTTTCAGAGTTGGGGTTTTTTTGTTTTACGTAACAAGTCTATACAAGCCCATCTTACCCAATAGCATTTGTAATATCACACTTGTAATATAATTGGGAGAACATAGCCAGAGAGATGTTTGATGTTGTGGATTGGTTTGTAAAAAAAAAAAACACAGAAATCCCATCTGGTCACAACTTGAGATCTGGGTAGCGTCAAATGCTGTTGTCCTTGGGAAAATGAACACATTCAAATTTTAACAGTGTGGATTTATTTTTATCCCCTGGTACTGTTGCCAGCGATCACATTCAGTTTTTCAGGGTCCGTCTCCTCCCTCAAGTTACTGTATGAAAGGTCCACATGGATTAGGAAACAATGAAATTACTGTGCATGCGGTGTTGCCAGATGGACAAACTGAACAATAGAGAAAACTGGTTTCCCTTTGCATCCCAGATCTCCGTTATTACAAGGTAAAGATTTTCAGGTCAGCAATTTAAGGTCAGAGTGACTCTTCAGAATAAAGAAGGGAAAATAGTGACTGGATTCTTAAAGGGTAGGGAGAACATTCGTTTATACTTCACGTTTAAGATGTGCAACAAAGATGGGAAGCTATGAATACTTAAGAGGCACTTTTGGAAGCTGCTGCTACACAACAGAACTGGAACTGCACAGATGTGCTTGCCACTCGGATTTTATTCCCCCAAACAATAAAGGGCTCTTGGACTCATCCTGCAGCTGGAGTCTCTTGCAGCACTGGAGTCAGAAAGTTGAAGTGCTAATTTTTTAGCACATTTAGCCAAGTGAGCCCACTTAGAGTCACAAACAACTTTAATGACCTAAAAACACAGCTATGTTTGCTGCTCATTGGTTTGTGATGATCTTACCTTAGGTTCAATAACGCTACAAGGTACTTGCATAAAACATTCCCGGAGGGTAAAGGCAAAGCACAGCTAACAGCACTGGGTTTGCTAGCCTGCCTCAGTGTCGACTTCTAGGGGCCCTCTGTAGCGGCGAGAGTGCAGTCCCCTGTGGTCCAGGCGTTCAGACCCCTCTGCCAGGGTTACCCACAAGAGAACCAGTTTATAGCAGCAGCTTCCTCCAAGCTGGACCATGTCTGCAGCTCATTTTAAGTTCACCCTGCTTGAGCTAAATCTGTACAGAGCCTGCAAGGACACACTTGGCTTACACAGCAGCACTTCATTAACTAAACTAGATTAGACAAGGGCACACCTTTGGGGACCGTTTGGTGTGTGGACAGGGTCTTAGACAACTGAACAGCTCAAGGGTCATGTTTTCGGCATGAGATGTTTAGGACCAGTCTTTTTTTTTTTTTTTTCCAGGTACTGTTGAATATAGGGAGACATTGAATTCATGCAGACATTCCCCTCTCTGAAGGACCCTACAGGCCAAGCTAACTAGATCCAAATCTGATTTAATTTCGTGTCAATGAAAATGAGCATTCCTTTCTGGAGGAAGTTGAAGCAGTGACTAGACACCAGAGCTTGCTTTAGGATTTCCAAGAACATTATGTCTGGCGCACAGAGGAACTGAAGAGCCACCCAGCATCCATTCCCCCATTATCTGCAGTGCTGCATTTGCAATTACCTGCTGGTCTGTGAAACAGGCTCTTGTAGACATCTTGTCCTTCTCATTAAACAGGAGTCGCAGTTAAGGGAGGCCACTGTTAAAATAGGAACAGATACAAACGCTGAAGAAACCCAGCAGCAGAACACGGGCCTAACTACAAGTGGATTTCTGTGGTATAGGCTGTACTCATGCTGGTTTAAGGACATGGGCAGACAAGGTTATTAGTCGGTCTAATAAAACATGTCAGATTTGCCCAACAAACCTTGTCTGCCAGTGGATTTCTACCACATTTTAACAGGAGTTTTCCCTTCTAGACTCTGGTAGTTTCTACATTGGAAGGACAGATGAGCATTTCGTGCATATTTCATAGAAATAATCACTTGGCAAAGACCAGAAAACATCCCCATTAAGTGGAAGTTATGCTAATACTGGGTCCCTTAAGCATTATTCGCTGCCGTTGGCTGTCCTCCGGCTAAAGCAGTTCTCGTCGAAGGCTCTCCCAGTTAATAGGGCATATTGCCCTTTAGTGCATAAGCACTTGCTAATAAGAGTTGAAATGGCTTTTACTGGGGGAAACATCCCAGCACAGAGTAGCAAGTGATATCTGCAGGAATACCAAGATCCTTAGTTTGCTCAAATGCACTTTATACAAAGAAAATCAAAGCAGCAGTGTCAGCAGTCACCAGCTTGGGGCAGGATTAGGGCCAGCCCCTCCCAAGGGGAGCCTCAGCATCTAACAGGTAGCCCCCCCCAGAGCCTTTCAGTTCCCGGCAGAGCTGTTTTGCACTTATAAGGAGACCATACCACAACAGACCAGAATCAGAGCAGAGGGCTTTGAGTAATAAAGGCAGGAGCTGGGTGAACTCACCAGCCTTAACTAGATTGAGCAGATCACTCAGAGAGGGCTTAGGAACAAAAAGGGGCCAAAACCCCCCCAAGAGTCTGTTATAGTGCTTACCTTCCTACCCTCCAGAAAGGGCCCAGCATAACTTTCCTGTTCCACTTCTCAACACACACAAAAAATAAACCTTCCCCCAACCACTTCAAGCAGTGCTTTAGCCTTTAGTGTAGGCTTAGTCCAAACTGAGCTCGTTTGAGGTAATGAGATCACCTGGGACCTAACCAGTAACGAGGCTCAGCTGTTTTCCCCCAACCCAGACAGTTTCCTGGTGCTCAGAGTTTGCTTCTGCACCTAAAAAACATTCAGGATCCTCCCTGCAAAGTTTTCCCCTGAGGGATGTGGGTTCCTGGGCTGAACATAGCACCAGCATTCACAGACGGAGCGGTGGTTTGTGCTCCGCGTGCATGGCACGATGAGGTGCTGAGCCTCAGGGGGTCTCATCATACACCATTTCCCTCCAAGAGAAACACAAAATATTCCTTAAAAATATGACAGCTAGGAACAAAGCATCTTTGGGAGAGGGATGCCAGATCAGGCAAGTCCAGCATCTGACTTTAGGAAATATTCCCAAACTTTCCTCTTCAAAAGGGTCTCCTCGCTGAAGAAACACGCAGGATGGACACCCCCACAATCCCACCAAGGCTTCCCAAGCCGTCAAAAAAAAAGCAAGACATTAATAGATCGTAACCCTTTCCAGAAACAAGCAACTCAAACTCAGGAAGCTTTTGGCCCTGAATGGGAAAAGAGCCAGAGACAACATGAAATCTAATGGAAATGTTGTGGTTGCCAGTGATTTTGTGCGTCAGGCATCCAGATGCTGCAGCGATAGGCTATGGTATAAAATCCTAACACAGTGTTTTTTTATGTTTTCTGTTTATGGGTTTGATCCCCAGAATTTCCTGTAATGATTTGGTAGGGGATTCAGAGTAGACCGCTTCAGGGCATGGGGTGGGCATGTACATTTGGTCTTATGCAGTGGGGTACTGCTGTCTCTCAAATGTTCCCAGTTAAGTTGGTCTACTAAAAGATACAGCTATCGATAAAAGACACTGGACAAGCACCTAGCTGGGGTTGTCTGACCCCAGCGGTCTTTCCTGCCCAGGGCGGGGGGCTGGGCTTGACGATCTGCTGAGGTCCTGTCCGATCCTAACATCTATGAACCTATATCAGATTCACCCGAAGAACCTTGTCTGCCTATGTCCTTACACTAATGCGGCTATAACCTACACCCTCATTTCATGAAACAGCTGCTTTTTGGCTCCACGTTATCCAGGTTTCACACAGATGGGGTGCCCTTCCCTTTAGCTGATGAAAATGATTTCTGGCAAAAAATTTTCAGGCCGCTTGCAGAGCTCTTTGTGCCAAAGGCAGCAATCCTGCACTTCAGGTGTCCCGGAGAAATAGTTTTTTGGGTGTCCCTCACTTTGAGGTTTTTTTTCAAGCTGGGAGAGATGCTGACAAGACAGGCTAGGCCACATGTGTGTGGTGTAGTAACATCACCACAATTCACATGGTTGGCCAGTGGGGTTGTTCTTGGATTAAAGGCAGTAAATTTGAATTGCTATGGCAGGATTCGGTTTGGGATTACTTATAGCACTATACAAACATTCCCGCGTTTCACCCGGCATCCTTGCGAGGCAGGCATTCGTACCCTCCTTTCAGAGAGAGGGGAAACTGAGGCATGCAGGTGCTTTAGGGGTAGAGTCGAAGGGCCACATGGTGTGTCATGGGCAAGGCTGGGATCGGAGCTCCCCAGTTCCCAGCCATCCCAGCTCTTTTCATCATTAAGGCTATTGCTTGCTTTATTTGTAGCTGAGGCTGTTTACTGAGCTAAATCTCTGCAGCATTTTCTGCAAGTTGCTCTGGCTTGCTGGCCTGTCTCAGGGGGTTCCTCTTAATGACAGGCACTGACTCAGCCAGGGATTGCTGGGGAGCCGGTCACGTGGATCTCAGGGGCTGCTGCTTTCTGCCAAGCCCAGGGAAGGATTTCTCCCCCCATATGTTACATAAGTAGAGTTTTTTAAAATTTTCTTTCTTTTTCCCCCAGCAGAGCTGTCAAAGTAAGGGCATCGTTTTCAAAGGCTTATTTGCCTGTCACTGGAAGAGTCTTAAAAAGCCTTTAACTCAGGCAGTTGTCTGGTTGAGATCAGTGGAAATTTTCCTGTAGCAAAGCTCGAATGGAAGGATTGCACGTGCATTGCCAGCTCCCCAGGTCCCCTCCGACTGCGGGCCCGGTTCTGCTTTGTGCCACAAGTAGTGCCATGAGCTTCACCTGTGCAGAGCAAACGTAAAACCGCTCCTCCATCTGAACGGCACGTTGTGTACAAGATGGTTTAAAGAGGGAGAACTGAACCCTTTTGATGACTCTGAGGCCTTGTCCATGCACAGACTTGTGCTAGATTAATTAACATAGCTGTGTTGGGCTGCCATGTGGACACTCTTCAGTTTACAAATGTGTGTGTGTTTTCAGTGTAAACCTGCACGTGGGAAAGTTCGTGCGTGTGTGTGTCGGGGGAGGGGGTGGTGCATATGCAGTGAACTGCCGAGTCCTTTCTGTGTGGACATGCGTAGTTCTCAGTGCATGTGAAGTAGCTTGCTGCACTTTGAAGGAGACTTCAGCTTGGTGAAATATGTAGAAATACGAGTGGCTGGTTTGAACTATAATAGATTCAAGTCACACTAGTGCAAATTAACGTGATGACAAGACTTAAAGAGGAGAACTGGGCACTAGCGATTAGGTTGGCATTCAGGACTTCGGGGATCTGCAAGCTACGTGCTTGGTATGTGAGCCCTGGGCAAGCCACTTCTGTTTGGTCCTCAGTTTTCATACCTGCAGAATGGAGTTTTGGTTTCTGTCCTGCAGGCACACTTGGACTAACTTGCATGTGGGTAAGTTGGATAACAACAGCGAGGAAGACACAACAACGCGGACTTCAGGGTGTACAGCCACCATTGCTCCCTTGGGATGCTGCCCACAGCTTGCTAATGCACATTGAAGCCTGCTTTTCTTAGTACCTATACTGGCTGGATTTAAAACTAGCTTGGGTACAACCTCACTTCCCTGTGCCACACAGACCTACCCTTGCTCCATAACACGTGTATCCTCACGGGGAGCCTAGGTTATGTCAGTGCTGCGTCTCTGCTATAATCTAGGTAGTTTGGGAGCTGCTGGCAGTGCAAGTGCAGGTGCAGCAGCAAAGACCTGGGCACAAGCCAGCTACCTGGGTATTTACCCAAGTGGGTGGTTTCCAGCCCCTGCCCATGTCTGTGCCAAGCCAACTGCACTGCTCACAGAGGGACTGCAGTATAAATATGCCCTTTGTGCAGAGCAGCTCTTGCGTTTTTAATTCACAATACAGCCTATACTCCAAGGCTTCCTGCACAGGCTCCCCTTTAATGCCGCTGCCCTGCCCTGTGACAATGCTGTCAGAGGACTGCGTTTGTGCACAACAGGTTTATTTGTGGTTAAACATGTTTCCTTGGGCTGAAGGTTATGGGACCATCCTTAGCAACATGAAAGGCACTTCTTCTAAAACAAGGCTTCTGCTTTCACTTCTCTTCCCCCTTCGTATGAGATTTCAAAACTCTTTAGAGGGAGATTTGGTTTTCCCCTTCCCCTTCCTCTGAAAAGTCGATGGCACCAGTGGAAAATGGCAACCTTGTCCCTAGCACTTTAGAAACGTAACTTCCCCTAGATCTTAATAATATCCCCCCCGCCAAAAGCTTATCCACAATAGGGTTCACATGCACCTCTACCTTGTCTAAGGGCTCATTTCAACAAAGTAGGTGCCTGACTTTCAGCGGGTAAGTCATCCTATAGGCATACACTTAAATACTGTGCTGTATTAGTGCCTATGTATAGTAATGTAGCACCAGTACTGTGGTGCCTTTAATGACGTAGCTTTGCACCAATACTAAATGCACGGCCAGGAGCTGCCATAAGGTACCAGAAGCCGCCCCTCCAGGGGGTGGGAGCTGTTTTCTTCTGGTATCGGACTAGCGTTGGGAGCCATATGGCCAAAAGCTGCTCATCTGAAGCCAGGATTAAAACTACAGGAGGTCACTGCTCCAAGGGGCCTTTTAATTTAGACAAAAGGTTTGCGGTTCACCTCGAGAGCTTTCCTTTTGGTTGAATAGCAGCCTATTTGCTGTCAGTCGTTCCCCTTTCCGTTGGTATCAGGATCCCCTGGGGTTCAATCACCGGCGTCCAGCTGACATAATTGCAGAAGACCGGGTTTTGTTCATGTCCTCTGGGGAGAGGGAGAGCAGCGGAGCTGAGAGATAAAATTGCGTTGATGCAATCGGTCAGCATAGGTGCGTCTAGGTCAGGGGCAACGTGTAGCGCTTTTTGGTTGCAGACAAAGTGCCCTTTTTTCCTCCGCTCAGCTTCAGAACTTGTGGGGTATTTGCATTGTTTGCAGGGAAAAGTGAACGAGAAAATTAGCACTGATGAGAGGCAGCCCTGGGGACTGCAGAGCCATAGAACGGGTCCAGCACAGGCAGCACCGATTAAAACATCCCCTGCCTTGCTCCTTGAGGGTTTGGGCATTGGACTGGGTGACCCTTGAGGTCCCCTCCAACCATGATTCAGTGCATCTGTGCCTCCCCATGGAGCTGGGAACATCCTTATGTGGGCAAGAGGATAGTTATTTATTCAGGGCTGCTGTGAGCTGGGGTAAGAGCAGTAAAATCAGTGGAACAGGGGAGAAGGGGGCCTGTGCCTTGTGGCCTCTCTGCTTAGACTTCCCCACTAGGGAAGTCTTCAATGATGTGGCCCACAGGGAACAGGCTGGGTACCCTTTGCAGTGGCACCCAAGTAGCTATCCAGCTGTTACCACCCCAGGGCACTGAAATGCAGCAAGCGACCTGGAGAATAAGAGCAACATCTGACCGCCAGCCCCTCCAATTCTCTTGTGAGAGCAAAGCTTCCAGACCCCAGATGTTTCTGTGCTCTTCTCTTCTTTTTTGGTTTTGTTATGGGAAATAAATTGGTTCCTGCGACCGTTTTCCTCCACCTTTCTGCATCGATAGGGAAGAGGGAAATAAAATGACACTTAATGGGCGCTGCCCATCTGCTTCTGAGCGCGCTGCTCTGGTTCCCTGCTTTACATGCGTTTTCTGTGCATTGCAGGTTAGCCTGAATGACTCGCACAATCAGATGGTCGTGCACTGGGCAGGAGAAAAGAGCAACGTGATCGTGGCCTTGGCTAGAGACAGCTTGGCGATACCAAGTCTCCAGAACAGCGATGTAAGTATGCAGCTTCCCATTGTTACAGAGACAGCCTTGGAAATGGCGTTGTGTATGTAGTTGTTCTCCCGAAAGGTGACAGCCTGCCTTTCTGTTATATATTCGAGAGCCTGGCCTCTTGGTCTGAACTTCGGATAGAAACTACTTAGACTTCCTTCCCCACGGGCTCCAATCCAGTTAGGGCTGACTAAGGCCATTATCTTTCTGAAACAGATAAATTGAATCCTAGTTATCTCTGCACAGTGTTGCTTATAAATCTCCTTTATGAGGGGTCATTATCTTCTGCAGGATGAACTGGTTCCATAGATGTAACAGGAAGCTTTATTTGGAGAGTGTCTTTGCTGCCTCCGTCTTGCGGGAGGACGATCTGTCTCCCACTGACATACCGCAGTTCTGCTTCCAAAATCAGTGGATCTTTTCCAGACCTGCAAAGAGCTCGTGTCTCCGCGCTGGCTTCTGTTTGCAGATCCCTCTGTCTGTGTCTGAGACCTGTTGTCTCGTCCCCCTGACGGAATATCCTTCAGGGGAGTCCTGGTGGTCACGCCACACAGAAGAAAAGCTGGCAAGTTTGTGCAGAAACATGTGGCTCAATATGAGCCGACTGTGGTTTAAAGGATACTCATTCCTCCTATCCCCGTTCTGAAGGATGCAGATTGTGGCCTTCTTGTCCGCCGAGTGACAGTGTGAGTGGTAGCACTGTTTCCCCACCCGACTGGCCTACACCAGTGTATCTCCACATAAGGGGTTCATTCTTCCTGCCCCATTAGATCAGGGGTATTTCATGCTGAGCCTGCCAGCCAAAGGGGAGATGGCTGCAGCTGTTATCAGAAGGTGGAGACCGTAGCGAGACACTTTCCAGCGCACTTCACATCCATCCAACAGGAAGTTCAAGGAGGATCACTCTAGGTTGGGACCAGGTCAGACTTCATTCACACCGGGCAGCGGGTAACATTATACACAAAAATCAGCATTTACCAACTGCGGGGTTGGGGCCAGGCTGCTCAATGCCTTGCCCAGGCTTCGGTGCAGAGGGGTAGGACACCACTGCCAGCAGAGGAGTAGCGTCCACGCTCAGTTTGACAAAGCACATCCAGCTGCAAAGTGCCAGGCAAAGGTGAGGTATAGCTCCATTATCCTGAAGGACAAATACCGCATTTACTGTGATACATTCAACTGAACGATGAGTCCCCTGTCTAGAAGAAAAAGGTCTTTATCCTATTCCCAGTCTCCCAGATTTGCTATTCCTCATACCAGGACAAGGATAAGGAAATACTTTTAAGCATTCTGGGAGCAGGATTGCTTGTTGTTGGTGGTGTTTTGTCCTTATACAGTGCCTCGCCCGGGGACAGCCTGATCCAGTGCTCGGGTTCCTAGGCACTAAGGTAATAGTAATAATTATAATAATAATCCATGCCTTGGTTTTAACTGGAGAAAGGAAGAGTAGAGCTGCTTGCCTTTTCTTTTCTGTAGCAGTAGCTTGCTTAGAAAGAGAATTAGCTTTGCCTTTCTAGCATTTTGTCTGAGGCTTTATAGACTTGTCATTTTGTTCTCTGCCTCCTGTTAAAGCATCTCTTAGTCTTTCCGTTAGCATGGCGTCACCCTGTCTTCTGCCTCTGGTTTTCAACATCGTTACGGCCTGCGTAAGGAAGTGTGGCCTCAGCTCCTCCTGCATCCCATGTTTTATAGCCTCTTCTGTGTGTATTTTTTTCCAGGGTTGTATAAAATGTTATGAAACCCATAAACAAGAGAGAGGCCGGGAGACTGCCAGGTTGGAAACGAAACCTTTGTGCTCATAATCCCGGGATTCTTTCCCTTGCAGGTTTACGTGTCTTACGACTATGGGAAGACATTTAAAAAAATATCAGAGAAATTCAGCTTTGGTGCAGGGAACACCAGCAAGGTGGCGATTGCTCAGTTCTACCACAGCCCCGCTGACAACAAAAGGGTAAGGAGTGAACACGTTTAAGTCTATATACCTGGCTTATTCTGCATGCAAAAAAATACAGGGCTTTCATTATCATGGTTCAGCTGAGGTGGTACAACCCCTCGCAGCCTGCATGCAATTCGACTGGTATAGCAGTGTCTATACTAGGATGGTTATTCTTGTCCTTAAGGGGATCGGTGTGTAAAGACCCCGTGATAGTAGCTTAACTATGTCCGTGCTAGGTTGTACTGATAAAACCGTGTAAAAACATCGCTCCACCATCCAGCATGGTTACACAGGCACAGAAGCTGGGTGTAAACCAGACATAAATAAAATCTACCCCGGCTCCTGTTAAGCCCCTTAAGCACTCCCCCTGCCAGCCCTGCTGCCCGTAGTCAGTCTTGTCAGTTTGTGTAGAATAGTCCCCTCATTTTATCTCTTTTCTGGCCTCTGTCCATCCTGTGAGCTGGAAAGGGGAACCTTCCCTATGTGTCTGGAAAGCACTCTATGGATAATAAATAAGAATAAATGTCTGTCTGTCTTATCATAATGCTCTTTATTATTTAAAAAAAAGGATTGCTCAGCGTTGCAAAAAACTTCTTGAAGCTTTACAGCAAAAGAAGACATTTGTCTCTTGGGGGTTATAAATTACTTGTGATTAAGAAAACTGGTGAAAAAGGTTTCCAGGAAAAATGCACAGGCAATTATTTTTCGTTTCTCCTGCAGGAGAGCATACAATGCCTGGATGTCTTGGGTATTATGTGCCTTTGGCAGGGGTTTTAAGTGCAAGTAAAGGGGCAAGTATGAGAAGAGCCAGGGCAGACAGGTAACAGGTCCTTCTGTCAGGTTTAGATTCTCCGACTAGTAGAGCATCCAAGATCACGGAGCTTAAATGCATCCGTGGGAGGGAAAGTTGCCATCCTGGTATTTCTAAGATCAGTGTGAACCCATTTACATTCAAACTCCTCTTTGGGGCTCCGAGCATTGAAATGGATTCCTAGTTAGCTGTCAGCAGCAAAAGCTTTGGATGGGGGAAGCCGTACTGACTGTCTCGTCCTTGCCACTACGTGAACTCCCCTCTGAAGAAAACCTGTATTAAGGTGGGAAGTTGCCCTGTTAGGTTAGTGCATGCTCTGCGGGTCCCAGCAACTCCGAACCGAGTTTGCACGTTGGAAAATGTGCCTGTTTCGAATTCCAGCTTTGGAAACGTACCTTGAGATCAGTAAGGCAGGTTGGACTCTTTTCAGCTCATGCAGCGTCACGTTAACACAGCTGGACTCAAACACGGGAGCGGGGTACTGGAGAATCACAACCAGAATCCTTAAGTCCTGCCTTCTGTTGTATCTGCCCTCAGCGTGGTTGCATGGATATTGAGTGAGGGTAGAAGGTGGCCATGCGTTTGAAACCTAATTAAGAGACCTGCTGGGAGACAGGATAGACTCAGCTGTCTCCTAAAGTTTCAGCTTCGCCATGGTTATAGGTTTAAATGGTTCTGTCTTTCTGTCCCTCTCACAGAACGGGGCTGCCAGTAGCATATTGCATGCTTGTCCTCTGGTTAGATCCTGAGATATTGCTTTTTTTTTTTTTTTACTCTGGGAGTGCCTTTAGGGCAAGTTATTCATATTGCAAATCACAGACGGCATAGCACCCTTGCAAATGGGGGAGAAGGCTGGTTTTTCTGCATGTGCTGATTTTGTCTTCCGGTCTCCATTGCCAGTGTCTTTCTCCTTCTGTCTCAGCACATCAGGTTCTGCTCGTCATTATGATTGTCTGACCATGGTTTTGTGTTTTGCTCCCTTTTCCCCTTCCCCTCTCCAGTACATCTTTGTGGATGTCTTCATCCAGTACCTCTGGATCACGACTGATTTCTGCAACAGTATTCAGGGCTTCTCTATTCCCTTCAGAGCAGCAGATCTTCTCTTGCACAGCAGGAACCCTAACCTGGTTTTGGGCTTTGATAGATCTCATCCTAACAAACAGGTGAGATGCTGTAGCCAGATGGGTGTGCCAAGCCATACCGCTTCTGTGGTCTTACTGAGTGCCTAAAATGTTACGTACTTGTTTGACTGCTCGCTGTGAGATGTGCTCAGTACCCATTGCACTGTATCTACTTCCTTCGTCTACAGCTATCAAGAAAGGTTTGATTCAAACTGGCTACCTGCACCATCCTTCCCTGCAGGCAGGCACGCATCCATCATTTTTCTCGTGATTTTTGTGGCATTGAAGGTCTATGGTTACTCTGGTATTAACAATAAGATCTCCCCTTTCCCTAGCCAGGGGAGGCAGATGCAGCTCTCTCTCTCCATCCCTTACTGTCTTGCAAACATTCATGATCTGAGTCTGGGAGATAGGTAAATACGAGTATCCCCATTTCACAGGAGGGAGAAAGACAGAGGCCCACAAAGAGGTTAATAGTCTCACTCAAGACGACACAGCAGTTCAGGGACAGAGCCAGGGCATGAGCCCAGGTGTGCTCATTGTCTGGCCTTTTCTATAGCTACTGGACAACATTCCTCCTCCGGTCCTGCCTATCCGGTTTCATGCAAGAAAGACCGAGGGCAGAGGGGGATTGGCTACAGCTCACCTGAAGGACGGCTCATGCGTGTCCCATTTCCTTCAGTCACCAGAATGATCTGTAATTTATGTGCTGAGAACTAGCAGGGAGGATTGGCACTCAGAAACACTAGTCTGCCCCATGCGCTGTAGGCCTTACCCTTAGCAGTGGCCATGAGGTTTATCTTGCAAGGTCACGTACCAGTATCATATAGCGCTGTGTTTTGCTGTCTCCCTGGCCGTAACGGTGCGATGGTTTCTGCACCCTGGACTAGAGCGTGCATGCGCGTGCTTCACCGCTGCGCAGCCCTAATTAGCCAGAACATCCCCTTTTAAATATTTAAATCTGTTTGCTCTCTCAGGCAGCCAGGAGGGAAGATGTTTTATTTTTACAGATGGTTCCCCCCTGTCCTCCCCTCCCTTTGCGTCCTATAATCCTCTGAGACTGCATCAATAGTAACTCACAGCAGAAGGCTGCCAGCAAAGGCAGGAATGACCTTTGGATCATTTAACATGGGTTTGTGGCTTTGCATTTGGCCTTGCCGTGCAGATTGCTTTTGGCTGCAGGTAGAGGAGAATGCTTTTATACAACTCTGCAGCTAGAGCGTTTAACGTTTTGACATGTCTTTTTAGGCAAGAGCCCCACCCCAAATGCATAAATTACAAATAAGTAAAGACATGCATCTGCAAAGTACATAAATAACCAATGCTGTTTTACAGTCTAATCAGTGAGCCACCGCAGGCTGGGTTATTTGTTATACGCTCTGAGAGACACAGTGTGAAGGGCATAGACCAGGCATGGGAAAAACAGAATTTTATATCACCTTTGTGCTGTCCTGAGCAACTTTGCTCCTGCTGCTGCGGGGCAAAGTGACTCCTGGCTTAATTCAGAGCTGCCCCAAGGGCTGTTTTGATTTAGAGGAACTTGCTCAGGTCTATCTCAGGGCTGGACTGCAGATCGCAGCCATATACTGCTGAATCGTATGACTTTTGCTGCTTCTGTGCTTGACATATCTCCTTCGTCCCCTGACATTCAGCACCTACCAGGTTTTGCATATGTCAGCTATATGCTGCTTCTGCGCTGGTTGATTCTCCCCTGGCCTTTGCCATTCACTTGTATCCCTTACATCTCACTGGGAGAACTATGTGGTTTCGAATTAGCTCCTGTGTTTCTCCAGCTTTTGCTTGCTTTTGACGCAAGGGTAGGTGATGATGCAGACAGAGCTGATCGAGGGGTTAGATCAGTCGGCTGGGAGTCAGCACCTCTGGGGTCCTCTTCCTTGTTTTGCACCTGACTCGCTGCTTGACTTTGGGAGCTCAGACAGGGATAGCACTTCCCTTCTCTGCAAGGCCTTAAATTAACCTTTGCTGAAGCGTTGTGATACCTGCGGTAGGAAAGAGCTAGGGAAGAAAAGGTGAGCCTGACCATGATTATTGAAGGATTAAATGCTTCTATTTCTGAAATGGAAAAAAAAAAAAAAATCAAGGCTACGGCCCAGGTATCTTTCCTTGCAAGAACAATCAGACATGCCATTCTGGTAAGCTTGGGCTGAGAGAGGGCGGTAGCCAGTCCCTAATCTCTGAACAGTGCACTGTTACAGCCATGTACCACTCATTCAGGGCCAAAGAGCTTAATTCTCCACTCTCTGTGCGCCTAACGATGCTGCTAATGGGCACCAGTGATACATTTATAAGCTGTGCTTGATCTTCTGATGATCACTAAACTTTTTCAAGCCAGCTGAATCTTGGAGCTGAAATGTCGCCAGCCTCTTGTACATCCTAGGTGAAGGCATGTAATTATGAAAATTTAAGTGCCAGCGTGATTCTGGGTCTTGTAACAGAAACAGAGAGCAGAGCTTGCTCCTAGCCCAGATGCTTTAGTCATAGTATTAGCCTTCCACGTATCAGGAGAGATTATTCCTAATTCTGGCTCAGTGGCCACAACGGCAGGGATGCAGGCAGGGGCACACGATCGTTTTAGGGTGGGACCAAGAGACAGCGCAGCCGTTTGATGTGGCAGGTGACTCTTGTACGTACCCTGCACCACCAAGCCGGTGGAGCATTTTTGCTTATGGCAGCAAATGGATGCTGGGAAGATGGGGGTGCGGCACCTGGAGTTTGTCTACACAGCTTGTGCACCACGGCCGGGACCGTCCCACCTGCTTCGCTCTGCACCCCGCTTACCTGAGCCCCAAAATTAGGCTTAGCATGGTCTTGAATGGCTCTTTGGCTCTGCATTGGGCACGCTTCCTGCCACGGTCTCAGGGGGCCACTCGCAGCCAGCTGCACTACCTAATTTCCTGGCTGCGGTGTGCAGTCGGCTCAGCCAGTGGGAGGAGCGTGCTCCTGGCAGCAGACCCAGGTGCGGCAGGGAGGCAGGGCAGACACGTCCTTCAAGCCCGACTACAGGCCCACACCTCAACCATGTTCACAGCTTGCTGTTTGACCACGGGGCTGGCGGATTTCCAGCATTTAACCCTTCAGTTTGACACATGTTGGAAATGAGAGCTGCAATGTGTGAGACTCACGTGTCTCTCTGACATTTTGTATTGCAGCTTTGGAAATCAGACGATTTTGGTCAGACCTGGATAATGATTCAGGAGCATGTGAAATCTTTCTCTTGGTATGTACTGCACTGCTGTCACGCTGGCACATTTTGTTCTTCCTCTCTCTTCTCACTTCTCCTCCCATCCTTTGCCAAGGACTCGAGCACAGATGCGGGCAGATACCAAGGTGTAAAGCTGTGCTGTAGCATTCCCTCCTAAAGTGCAGTCTGTAGCAAATGGATCTCATAGTTGTTAAACAGGAACCGCTGATCACGGGGGCTTGGTGCAGAAGTGTGTCGGCAGAAAGCTACCAGTACTTTGAGCTTCTTTACCTTGGTGCATACAGTGCTGGGGTCCTGACAGCTGTCACCAGCCTAAACAGTGTGAAGCTGAATCAGTGTTAGAAGATCTGCTAAGGCAAAATACGAGAGTGGCAAATACTTTTCGTTTGTATTTGTGTTGTTTGGACCCTCTGTGCTCGTTTTGTACTCTGGAGTTGGGCGCTGCACCACTTCTAAAACTTACTGTTCAGTATGATTTCGTAGTGATTTTATGCACAGATAAGGTGTACTGGCCAAAACAGAACGTTTTTGGGAGGTCTCTAAACTTGCTGTCTGATTTCTGGTGGACGCTGTGCTTTTTTTCACTTTCTGGCTTAGGTGATCATTTAATCTTGATGTGCAATGTTAAACAGCTTCTGCACAACATCGGTATCAGGATTTTCTGTAGGGATCTCAGGGAGAAGTTGCTCTGAATTTTAAAAGGTCTTTCATTCAAAAACCCTGATTTTACCTCTGTTAAAGTTGGTGCTCAAACTCCCGTTGACATCAATGGTACCGAACGGAAGAAAGGCCCTTGAGGCCCAATGTGCATCCGTGTCATGACCTCAGTTGGGAGTGAACCCTACATCAGACCCAGATTCTTCTTCTCACCGTGAGATAGGCCAAAGCCCCCGGGCTCACCGTGTGCCATCGTGATGTTCAAAACTCCAGCCCAGATTGTGGAGTTTGAGCCCATCTCTTGTTAAATGACTTTGTTTGAAATGACTGGTGCAATCTGAATAGCTAAGTGAGCTGAAAAACTGACATACCTTTTTTTTTCCTTCCCTCCCCCACCCCCCAAGGGGCATTGAGCCTTATGATAAGCCAAATACAGTTTACATAGAACGGCACGAACCTTCGGGGTCTTCAACTATCATTCGCAGCACAGATTTCTTTCAAACCAGGGAAAATAAAGAAATTATTCTGGAAGAAGTGGACGACTTCCAGTTCAGGGACAAGTATCTCTTTGCCACAAAGACAGTGGTAAGTAACAGTAAGAAAGTCTCCAGGTGGGTCAAAAGCTTATACTTCAAGTGCCTGCTCTAGAACTCTTTAAAGTCAATGGAAAAGACTTCAGTTGACTTCAGTGGTACACCAATGGACAGTAGTTAGTCAAGCTTCATCAATGATGTAATGAAAACAAGGACCGGAAAGCAAAACATTTAATGTTTCATCAGCCTATTGACAGACTCAGAAAGAAGAGTGAGCTGGAGTTAGTGATCTTGGCTTAATGCTGTTTAGGGCCTGACAATATAAATGCTAACAAGACGGTCTTAAATACAACCCCCCACCACAAACAGTAGGTTAATAGACGAGTACCATGGACATGCCAGCCGGGACCTTTGCTCAGTGCTGGGACTTGGAGTGAGCAAAGTTGAAACGGTGCATCTAAATCCAGATATTTGCAGACTTTCCATTTCCTTGGTCACAAAAGCATCACCGTGGTTTGTGGACAAACAAACTGTTTGGCTAGACCATTCTCGATTTGGTGCAGTTGGCTCGACACCTTAGCTTAGCACAGGTGAGCTAGAATGGCTGGATGGCTCCTGCGGTGGGATGCTACCAAGTCTGCTGCACAAGCCAACAGTCACCCTCCTCCTTACCTCCTCTCGGAGGTGTGGTGTCTTGCTACCGCTCCTGAGTTGTAAGTTTGAGCCTTGCTTTGGATTCATGCTGATGCCTGCTCCTAGCTGACATGGCTGTAAATGGGAGCCTGGGCTTTTGGGCTGGGAGGTCAGCTAGAAGTGAGTGCAGCTCCATCTCTCGCATGTGTGTTGTCAGGTGTGCTAGTCTGACAGGCCTTCCAGGCTCAGGAGAACCATAACTGACTGACCTCGTCACAGTGCAGGGCTGAAATGAGATTGGATGGGAACAGTGGCATTTTCCTATATTGGTTTGATTTAAGCAAGCCAGGCAGAAACGGGTCAGTCTCTGAAGTCCCAGAGCTCTGGGAGAAGAGCCCAGCTGCCAGCCAGCCAAAGGGCAGAAGTTAACTTCTGGTGATGAGGGAAGATGATGCCTATTTGCAATAGTTCAGTTCATAAATCATAAAAATGAGGGTTGGAAGGGACTTCAGGAGGTCACATCTAGTCCAACCCCCGGCTCAAAGCAGGACCAGCCCCAACTAGATCATTAGGAGGATACTTGTCAACTTGAACTTTTCTTTCCTTTAAAGAGGACAAACCTGCTATTTTTGTAGCATCCCCCCTCTCACCAAGACACTTTTAACGAGCAAAGCAGCTCCCAGTCGCATTGTAGTGGGTCCTTCCCCAAAGCTGCTTCCTGTGTGAATGCCACAGCAGTGAGTAGTAAGCATCTTTACCGTTGACACCCGCACAGTGCCTTTAACAGGTGCAGTCATGTCTAAAACAAACAGGAAAATTGCTTGAAGGACTGTTTTGATTGCTAAAAAATACCTTGGGCAAGAATGGAAATCCACAGCATTTTTGGTTATGTAGGCCTGGCATTTGGGCCTGATATTACTGGGATTCAGCCTACAATGGGTTGAGAGAATCAGAATACTCTGTCTAGTTTTTTTATTGGCATAATGAAAAGCATAGTGACTGCATACTGCTTTATGGAGAAATAATCCAACAGGAGGACTCCACTTTGCTTTCCAGTTCTCCTGTGAGATCCACTATTGGTCCGTTGCTATTCTCTATGGGTGATTCTTGTACATTATCTCTGAACCTGTAGTGTCTGAGCACCTTGTCATCTTCAAGCTGTTTGCTCTCACAACGCTGGTGCATGGGAAGGCGGTGGTTTCCAGTCCTCTTGGCCACACAGTTGTAACAGTCTTCAGACTCCTGAGCAAATAGGAAAATGTGTTTCTTTTTTTGACGTGAGCCAAAATATTGAAATGGGAACCGTGAGGGTTGCAGTTTTGCTGGTCTGACGCATTCAAAATTCATGAGGCAGGTTCCAAAAGTTTTGAGATTTTAAAAAACGCAGTAGAATTTGGGATTCATTTGATTTATTTTTTGATTTTGGAGGGGAGTTGGTGACACTGAGCTAAGCATCTACATCCGTGCGTATGCGCTTCTCTTACAGCGATACAAAGCACCCTTGACTCCTGTTAAATCCAGTGGCCGCCTGTTTTGGAACCTAAATATAGACTGAGGTGTCTGGCATCGGGGTGCTGTATTCAGACATCCTGAATGTGATTTTTCTTAACTTGATGCCTGTCCATGTTAAACTTATCCCAAGCAGGCAAATATCTAAATTAAAGCATAGCTAATGTGCAAAAGGAGAACTATGGAAAAAGAATCACGTTAACGTCTGCCTGTATGGGAGGATGATGAGAGGGGAACATTAGTATTGGTCAACACAGTTGATCACCAGAGAGTTGGGAGATCTCCAGATTGCAAAATAGCAAGAAGGACAGTGACATGTTGACTCCAGACTTGACATTGAGTATTTAAAGGGACCACAGCTTTCTTTCCCGTAAAGGACAGGGAAATTCAAAACAGGTTTTAAGTTAGATCTACCTGGTGTGTGACATCTAAGGCATCTTCTTGGTAAATACTGACTTTTTGTGGGGCAAGCAGAAAAGTATAGTGTTGCCAGTTTTCCACGTTAGCAATAAAGACTCCCACACATGCTAGGGTGAGGGCATAGGGGTTTCACGTTTCACGTTCGCAGGGAACGGTGTTAAGCCATAACTGTGTTTTTTTAGAGTCCATTTTGTTGGAAGTCCCATCAAATTACTACATCGAGCAGGTCTTTGCCTACTTGACTACCATGCTTTTTGTTAAGTTTCATCTGTTCAGCTTTTCATCTGTATTACAGACAATTATGAATTTAGACATAAAAGAGAGTCCTGACATGTTCCTCCCTGCCCTTCCTCCCAGCATTTATTGGGTGGCCAGCAGCAGTCTTCAGTTCAGCTCTGGGTCTCCTTCAACCGCAAGCCAATGCAAGCTGCACAGTTTGTAACCAGGCATCCGATTAAGGTAAATGGGAACTCTTTATTCATCCTTCCCCCATTGTTATCTAAGGGACTGCAACAGCATTTCTGCTTTGACCTAAACACTGCAATAGTTAGATTGGCAGTAAAATCAGTTCTGAAGAGGTTGCCCCTTCTCATGTTTGGCATAGAAGAGAAGCTGATAGCAATGATGTCCACTGGGAAAAACAGGATTGCAAACCAGAATCAAATCACTTGTGCCTGTGAGTCCTTGCAAAATCAGGCCCTTTTTTAGTTCGAAGTAGCAAAGTTTTGGTGGGATTTTTATTAGGCACAATTTTTACCTGTTTTCAAATTAGTGTAAACCTGCAAGGCTCTGTCTCTTGGATTCAGGATTGTGAGAACATTGCTGTACGTCCCAAGAAATCGGTTTCCATGTGTGGGGAACACAGGATTATTTGCATTGTACTTAAAAGCCTCGATTGCAGCTAGCCAAGCGTGGATGTAAGAGTCTTCTCTTCCCAGATGCAGGCACTTAGCATAATAGTCCTTGCAATTGCAGGAAGAGGGAAAGCATCCTCTGCCAGCACCAGCCTGGATTCCAGCCTACCCACAGGAGATGGTGGCAGGCTAGGGCTGTGCTGCATCCACCTTGTTCACGAGCCTATGGCAGGGGGTGGCAGCATAGTGGGAGAGCTGACATGCTGTTGACTGTGGCAGCGTGCATGGTTTCCCCTCCTGCTGGGGAGCGATTGGGCCCACTGGGGGATCCTGCTTCCAAGATCTTCCCTTTGGACAGGGCAGAGCTTTGCCACACTGAAGACAGGGCTACTTCTTTCACAGCACAGTCTAGCTAGTGCTTTCCCTGTGGTTGCTGCAGCAGTGAGCTCTAGGGAGTGATTGACATTTCAAAGAGCGTGGGGATATTATCCTACTAAACCCAGCCTCCAGTGATACCACCGCTTCCCAAAGCTAGAGCGAGTACAAGAGAGCTGGGGTGCCTTAGTATTTTGGCGAGAACTAGGTAGACACTCAACACGTGGCAAACATGTTTACTGCCTTTAGGAGGTCACAGTCTCCCACCGATCCAGACATATGGATCAGGCAGAGGCAGGGCTCGGTGGGTTGGAGAGAGCTGGATGAGTTCTCCCATTGTTGCGGCGCTAATCTTTTTTTTTGGCCTGCTCCACTGAGGAGCAGCTCTTTGAGGGTGGACTTGGAGGCAAAACTCATTTGTGCAAAAAGCGGAGGTTCGGCATTCATCTGCCAGGTGGAGAAGCTGAACATGGGTGGAGGGAGGATTGGCTTCCAGGCGTCTGAGAGGAAATGACGAATGCTTGAGACTTGGGGAAAAAACACAGAGATTTAAAAGGAAAAAAAAAAGGTGGGGGGGGGGGAGGATGAGCATGGAGCGGTAAGCTAAACGAACGCCGTTTGTGTTGTTTGCGTCCCTAAGGAGTACTACATCGCCGACGCATCCGAGGACCAGGTGTTTGTGTGCGTCAGCCACAGTAACAACCGCACCAACCTGTACATCTCAGAAGCAGAAGGACTGAGGTTTTCACTGTCTTTAGAGAACGTGCTGTACTATAGCCCCGGAGGAGCAGGCAGCGATACCCTGGTGAGGTAAGGACAGGCTGGCTAGTGAGAGCAGGCTCAGCGGCGGGGTGGTTTGGGGCATCTACTAGGGGTTACTCTGGGAATTTCACGGCAAGGTTGCTGTGCAGAGGGGAAACCCAATGATGCCAACTCATAGACATTTACAGAAAGCTTCAGCTGACGTTGCAAACATATTAAACTCCACAGCGCCCTGGAGTAGATGAGCATCAACCCCGTTTTGCAGGTGAGGGAGAGTTGTTTAGCGATTCATTTTAGCTCGCAGAGCCATTCAGTAGAGGAGCTGGGGTTAGGATTGAGAAGTTCCTGGCTCGCAAGCCGAAACCATGTCCCGGCGTGCGTCTCTGTCGATATCAAAGGGGTAAAGCAAAATGTGCCAGTGGAAGATTAGTACGACTGCCTCTGAGGAGTCGACACCATGAACAACATCATGGAGCTGGGTGCTCGATTGTCAAACATACCTATCCCCTCTCATCAGAGAGTTCAAAGGTACACGGCCACGTTGGCAGCCGTCTCTCCAGTGCGTTGTCTTCCACGCTGCGTTTGATTTGGGTGTTTTCGTGGGCAGAGAGCGATCCTGGATTTTAACAGTACCTCCCTGGTGCTCCATGGCGGTTAAAAGCAGACGTCACACGCTTGCATTTCTTGGCAGGTATTTTGCCAACGAGCCTTTTGCAGACTTCCACCGCGTTGAGGGTGTGAGGGGCGTGTACATCACCACGCTGATAAACGGCTCCTTCAGCGAAGAGAACATGAGGTCCGTCATCACCTTTGACAAAGGGGGGACCTGGGAGTTTCTGCAGGCCCCGGCATACACGCGCTACGGAGAAAAGATCAACTGCGAGGTAACAAGCAAGCAGAACTGGGTCATTCGACCCCACTGTCTTTCCTGCCCAAGTGCAGCGGGGCTGGATGTGATGATCTCAGGAGGGCCCTTCCGGCCCCTATCATCTGTGAATCCGGGAGCACAACCTCTCGTTCCCTGCCTCGGGAATCACCATGAAACCCTGGCCACTTTTATTACAGAGTCTGAACCTTTGTCAGTCCCTACAGGGCTGCCCGTGGCTGAGCTTTGATGGTGAAATGCAGCTTTTAAGCAGAGAGGGTGGAGATCAGGGTGGAGCAGCACATAATAGCAAAAGTCACACAGGAGTTTGGGAGCTGAGACCTCAGTGTGATGCATTTGCAGGCAAGCATCAGTTCAGTGTCCTCTAGGACCCTGCTGAAAGGTTGGGTAAGTGCTGAGACGAAAGCTTATCCACGCTTTCCCTAGCCAGCGTGTTTCAGTGGGTTCTTGGCCAAGCTCTTCTCTTTCCCTTGTGAAGAGCATGAGTGCCAGCTGCAGAAAAGGCCAGGAAAGGAGCGTGAGGATGGACCAGTTTAAAGACATCCCAGGTGAACTCCTGGCCCCACTGAAATCAGTGACCAAACTCCTCCTGACTTCAGTAGAGAAACTGAATGCAGGGATATATGGAATGGAGGAAGAGCATGCAAAGAGCATCCTTGCCCCATCTCCGTGCTACCTTGGCCCCCTAGTGATGTCACTGCCAGTTTTAGCCACCCAGATGAGGGTGAGGTATTCACCTGCACCAGCAGCACACAGCAGAGAGGACTTGGTGCTGAAACATAGCAGACCAGACATGGCACTTGGATCCTTGTGTCCTAGTCCACTGCGAAACCCCAGAGCAGTCTCTTGCTGCAGGGACCCCGCTCTCCCAGTGGAGAGGAAGCACAGTCCAGTAACGAAAGTCAGAGTCTTGCTGGGTGCTCTTGGGCAAGTCTCTTCCTCTCTCCAGGCTTCAGGTTCTTCCTCTTTGTAAAAAGAGGATAATTCATCCCAGCGTGGGTTTTTACACATGCTCACATTTTCGGAGCGTCTCGCAGCAGCACATTAAGCAGTGTAACCAACATCTGCCATGTGTTTATTCTCTCGTCCTCCTCAGAGAAGGAGAAATTTGTTCAGTGGAGGGCTTTTATGGAGTTTCTGGTTGAAATAATGCTTGCACGCACACATGCTGCCATGTATTTGAGCTGTGGTAACGTTAAAAGAACTGCGACTTGCACTTGCAAAGGAAGGTGATACAGTTTATTATGGTCCTTCATTCTGGTGAGGGTTGGTTCCAGGGTCTCGGGGCAGCCCTTGAGGAAGCTGTCTTCTGCCTAAACAAGCATTGTCCGTATTGCGGGGAGTTGCACTGGGTTAGAGGAGCGGAGCCTTCTGCCAGTGCCTTCCCCTTGGGGCTGTAGGTGGTCATTGAGACCCTGCTGCATCCAGTCCGTTGAAAGTCATGGAGATAAAGCTTGCAGCCTTAAATTTGACTAGATATTGCCTGGAAAGCCAGGGCAGGGCATAGAGCACAGGTTTGCATGTATGGGGAGCCCGTTTTGCTGAGGCAGCATGCGATAGAGTTGGGTACCAGCTGGAATTGTAAGTTTTGCTGGTGTACATTGCCTGACGTGCTAGCCAAGAAGTGACAAAGGCACGAACGTTTTCTTCCCTCCGGGGGTCATAGAGACCCTGGATTCACTAATGTTTTGTGGCACGTCAAAAGCCTTTCATAATCGCAACCGTGTTTTGCTCTTCCAGTTTTCCCAGGGCTGCTCTCTTCACCTGGCCCAGAGACTGAGCCAGCTGCTTAACTTCCAGCTACGCAGAATGCCCATCCTCTCCAAAGAGTCTGCTCCAGGACTGATCATTGCTACAGGTATAGTCTTTTTAAGGGCCTGATTCAGTGAGGAGCTTTGTCTGCTGACTAGAGGGTGCAAAGTATTTTTAAGTGGTATTTAGCCCATACCTGTATTGAAAATATTGAGTATATTAAAAATGCAATTAAAAAATGTGTTTTGCAGTCCCCTTTGCTCCGCTCACCTGCTACTGTTATTGCTGCATATAAATTTGGGTGTGTTATTGTTCACAGTAGAAACACTTCACACTTTATTCTCTTCCTCCCTCCCTCCCTCTCACAGTCAACCCAAAGGTTTTTTTAAAAGCTTATAGACACTAATACTTGACTCGCGTATCACTTTATTATAGAAAACTCATTCTGTAGGATATTTGGAACGCAAAGAGTAGGTTTCATCTGATCATACTTCTTTTATACTTTTTGTGTTTTCCCTGATTCTTTTTAAAACTTACAATAATCCTATTAAATCTTTACTTAAAAGCACCTGATTAACAGTGTGGAAACCTAACTCTCCAATGCTGGCAAATAAAAATAGTTTAATGGTGATGGTTTCATTTTAAGTAACCCAGCTGGATATGTCAAGAAGAATTACGTTCTCATTCTCTTAGGCTCGGTTGGCAGGAACATGGCGAGCAAGACAAACGTCTACATTTCAAGCAGCGCTGGAGCAAGGTGGAGAGAGGTAGGGATGCTATTTTCATTAAACCAGCATGACAACGTAGCCAAAAAGGTATATCTTTGGGGTGAGGGGAAGCATAGCACTGGTCTATGACTATTATATACGCTGTACTAAGTTTTAAAGGTGACCTGCACATACTGAATATGCTCACACATGTGCAGATTAGGGAGTTTAAGTTAAATACACCAAATACCCCAGAAGCAAAGTTTAAAAGAGCTTTTAGCATATGACAAATGTTCCCAGGTTCCACTCTCTTACTCAGAAATCAATATCCATTCTGACAAATGCTGCTGTGTGAGCTATTGTGGTCGTCTCATTTCAACTGTAAAAGGGCTTGGAACAGTAAAAGCAAGAAAAGGGTCCGTTTTAATTTCTGTACTGCAGAGTTCTCCAAAGTGTTTGTCAAGTCTGCTCAACATGTGGGCGTAGCATTGATATGCAGCGCGTTCGCATTTGTTGAAGCAAAATACCCAAGCGAAAGATTTGCAGATTGGAGCGATCGGGGGAATGGGAAACTGGCACATTCCTCGCCGCTAGCGATTGCTGTGGTTGAAACTTCAAAAGCAGCAGGGCACAGGCTGGTGTATTGAGGCAAGAGGGTTGGAAAGGTTGGTCTTGCGGCTAAAGCACTGGATTCATACACAAGAGCACTGTGTTCATTTCCCAGCTGTACCACAAACTCCTGCAACACATCACTTAATCAGGAGAGATTACAACTTTGTCCTGTACCTGGCAAGCAACGGCGATGCCATTGCCTGTATTTTCTTTGCTCCTCTACACTGTAAGCCTCTTTGTGGGACAAACAGGGACCGTATGTCCCTGTTTGCCTGCACAGGGCTTTGAGGTGTTGAGCACGGCTGTGTACTTGTGTAATACATAAATCAATACAATAATAATAGCACGGATTGGGACATCACTGAGCGAGTGCTGTCACTGGGAGAGGGAGGGGGAGGGGGCTTAGGGAAAAAGAATCAAATCAAAAGTTGGGGGGAGTAGCAGATAAGCTGGGGGACAGGCTTCAGAGTGACCTCGACAAATTGGAGGATTGGGCCAAAAGAAATGTCATGAGGTTCAACAAGGACAAGTGCAAAGTCCTGCGCTTAGGACAGAGCAGTCCCATGCACCGGTACAGGCTGGGGGCTGACTGCGTGGGTGGTAGCTCTGCAGAAAAGGACCTGGGGGTGACCGTGGCCAAGAAGCCAAATATGAGCCAGCAGCGTGCCCTTGTTGCCAAGAAGGCTACCGGCATCCTGGGCTGCATTGGTAGGAGTGTTGCCAGCAGATCAAGAGAAATGATTATTCCCCTTTACTGAGCGCTGGTGAGACCACATCTGGAGTCCAATGTCCAGTTTTGGGCCCCCCAATACAGAAAGGATGTGGACAGGTTGGAGAGAGTCCAGCAGAGGGCAACAGGAATGGTTAGGGGGCTGGGGGACATGACTTGTTGGGGGGAGGCTGCGGGAACTGGGCTGATTTAGAAGAGAAGACAGAGGGGATTAATAGCAGCCTTCAGCTACCTGAAGGGAGGTTGCAAAGTGGATGGAGCCGGACTGTTCTCCATGGTGGCAGATGACAGAACAAGGGGCAGTGGGCTCAAGTTGCAGCAAGGGCAGTTTAGGTTAGATATTAGGAGAAAATCTTCTTACTGGAAGGGAAGTAAAATACTGGAAGAGGTTACCCGGACAGGTGGTAGACTCTCCATCCTTGGAGGTTTTTAAGACCCTGCTAGATAAAGCCTTGGCTGGGATGATCTAGTTAGGGATAGTCCTGCTTGGAGCAGGGGGTTGGACTAGATGTGACCTCCTGAGCTCCCTTCCCACCCTCCTTCCTATGATTCGATGGTGCTTAATATACATTCGTCTTATTCTCAGTGTCGCTTTGACCTGAGTTATCGCAGGCAGCTGGCAGGCTGTGCTGGAACCGGTCAATTTAGCTATTTATTTAAGGATGGTATATTTGAGGCTTGTGGACAAATCTCGGACAAACCCCAGCATTTTCTGCCCACATGAATGCCTGAAAGCCCTTTGGCTTCTTCGATTGGAACGGGACGTCGCTCTCAGCTGACGGGAGTTGAATGCTGCTCGCAAAGTGGGTGTCCTGGTCTGTGGCAGAGTTTGCGGTCTGCCTGAACAGTCTGCTGTTAGTGTAGTATGGGGTTTCAACATCTGTAAGCTGTTTAAAATCCTGCGAATAAAACTGCCTTCTTTTCCTCCCAGTAAGTGGTGCATGGTTTGCTTAACATCTGGGCAGCTGGGACAGTGATGGGAACAGGCCGCTGGTTTCCTTGTTGCCAACATACAGTCTTATGCAGAGGATGGCTGTCCCTGAGAGAGTCATCATATCAGGAAAGCAACTAGGGAGCTGAGTTTCTTTCCAAGGGAGCACTGTGAAAAACCTAAAAGCGTTGATTATTTAAAAAAAAAAAGTTGATTATTTAAAAAAAGAGAGATAGGCACATATGCTCTTCATGCTGGGCCGTCACATTGCACTTCTTGCAAATACACAAGACTAGGCTGGGCAGGGGAGGGAGCTGCAGTTAACAGGACCCTGGCTTCTCAGTTGTTCAGTGCAATTGTGCAACTCTTCCTCTTTCTGCAGTGAGGTGATGCCAAGGACGGGAGGGGAGTGGGGGGGCGGGGAATGACCGAGCATTTTAATTTTGTGCCTGCGTGACAGCAGTTCAGCTTCTGCCTCTCTGTTCTGGCAGGTAGCTGTGTGAAAGCAGGCTGGAGGGCTTACTGGTGTCCCCAGTCCTGATACTGTTTCCTAAAGAGGAAAACAAGCAAATATTCAGACAATGCCCCTTGCAAACAAGTCCCCAAGTGTGCTGGAGCATACCGAAGGCACAGTCAGATATGCACTCGGTTTGTTTTCATACCAAACTGGCTTCAGCTCTCTGGGTAGGAAGGGAAGATGCGTCTGTGGTTTTGGTCGGTAAATAGAGCCGTGAGTGGGTGTGAAATATGACAGTTCTTCTGTGGGTAGAAGCGTGAACGGTCTCTTGGGTCTTTTTTTTGCATGTCCCAGCATTGCTTACATTTAAATTTTGATGAAATCTTGCAGGCTCAGAAAGAAACTCAGCTGCATCTTTTTTGAAAATCAGCAAGTCTCTGCTTTCTGAGAGTTCGTATCTGCCAGACTGTCTAGGCTTTGGGGCTTGATTCTCCTTGCTTACAGCCAAGTCAATGAGAGGAGACGCAGTGGCTGGGGTGCCGTTCTGCTTTTGGTTCCAGCTATGTAAAATACTGCTGACCTGGCACCAGACCTTGGCCCATAAACACTTGAGTCCCCAGTGGTCCCTGATACCGGGCTCAGCTCAGCAGGCCTGGAGGTTAGCAGTGGTCAGGCGTTATCTCTTACAAAGCTGTGTCCTAACAAGGGTTTTCTTCTGCTTCAGCAAAGCTTTGATGAGACTCCAGTGTAACCTAAGCCTAGGCTTAATATTAAGCACGTGGTGTGTTCTTGGAAGACTTGGGACCCTTTGGGGCTATGTCTTATGGTCCGTGTGACGCTTTATAATCCCATCTCCTAGCAACCACAACCCTCTTTAATTGACGTTCTCCCTCTGTGCTTGCTTCCTTTTTCAGGCACTCTCTGGACCCCATTATTATACATGGGGGGACCACGGTGGCATTCTTGTGGCAATAACAGAGGGCACAGAGACAGACCAGCTCAAGTAAGTTATGCAAGCCTGGCATCTGCTGACTGAGGTAAGGAGAGAACGTACAAGAGATCTGAGCTCAAGAAAACAAGTGCATGTTGAGTAACCCCTTAGTTTTGTCTTGATAACTCACCCATTAAGTTCTCCCCTGTCCCTTATTTTAAATTCTTGGGAGAAATTTCTCACTGGGAAAACAGGAATAAGTTGTGGCGCCCGAGAGATGTTCTTCGGCGCGGGTGTTCTTTGCATCGCCTGTCTTTGTACGTGCACGGACCGGGTTGTTACTGGCGCGGTGCGCTTTACCGACATGAATGGCTTTCTTCACAGTACCTCTGTGGGGCGTTGTCCCCCATTGTACAGAGGGGACTGAGACAGACAGGACGCTCATACGGGAATCTCTGGCAGGGCCAGGCGGTGCAAGCAGGTCACTGAGTCCCAGCCCACTGTTTATCCTCAAGAAGATCCTTTCACTTCTCGTTTTGTGCCAGTGCAGTATCAGCAGAGCTGAGCCCTGGTCACCGAGTGCAACGGCAGAGGAGTTGCAGGCAGCAGAAGAGCTCGTGTAGCCAAATCTTCTGTTAGACTCAGCATTGCTCACACCGCAAGTGAACGTCGCCCTGCTTCGGACTAGAGCGCCTGCTTGTAATTTAGTACCGGTGTTTTATAAACAGCCACCCCCCCGCCTCGTACAGAGAGAGCAGCAAATTTTACCAGGACCTGCGGCATTTGATATTTATCGTGGAGTTTCTCACCTAGAATAACAGACAACAAGGGCTGGAAGGGACCTCAGGAGGTCACATCTAGTCCAACCCCCTGTAGGACCATCCCCAACTAGATCATACCAGCCAAGGCTTTGTCTATCCGGGTCTTAAAAACCTCCAAGGGCGAAGATCCCACCACCTCTCTGGGTAGCTTATTCCAGTGCTTTACTACCCTCCTTGTGAAAGAGTTTTTCCTAATATCTAACCTAAACTACGTGTGCACTCCGGCCTCAGTTTATCCTGTGGCAGTGAGTTCCATGGGCTTCTTATCTAATTGTATAACCTGAATAATATCACTTGTCTCTTGCACCCAGAATGGTGCTCGTTCTGCTTCATCACACTGTCCATGACTGCACCATATGCTTTGCCATGAGTACCATTTATTAACCATTAATCCCAGGCCCTGATTCATATCGTTTATTGCAGCATGTGGTTCTTCGGCAGCTATGCGCTCCCTGTTCGCTCTATCCAAGTTGTGTATCCTCTTCCTTTCTCTCTCTGGCACAAGACTTTTCCCTTTCAGTTCTCAATTTCTCCATACCCCTGGCTGATCCCTGACCCTCTCCCTGGTTTCTGGGATCCCATCCTTGTCCGCTGGATTGTCAGTCACCTTTCATGCTACTTACAGCAGCAACTCAGCTGATTGTCAGTGTGTTGCCTCACTCACTTCCCCGCTAATTACGCACAGCCCTGCACTGTTGTGAGCGCAATGTGCATGGCAAAGAATGGCTTTTTCTCTGGTTTTGTAAGATCAGTGCTCCTGCTGAGCCTATATCATTACTTTGGCTCAAGGCTTACGAACTTGAAACCACTTGCACCCATATGTGGTATGGGATTCACCAGCATGACTTTGCTGAATTAGGCCTGTAGCTGACTAAATAATGGTGGAAAATTGCAAAGAGCTTTGGATTGCTGGGGGAAAAGACTCCTGGGCCATGTCCACACGAGCAGGGGCGCGCATTTGTAGCAGCACAAATAGTAGCTGCACAAATTTGTGCTGCTACTGTGTGCCACGGTGCATGCCCCTGCTTGTGCGGTTTGCAGTGGGACACATTGTGCCGCTGCTACATGTGCTGTGTGTTGGGGGGGTGGGGGCTGGCTGGGGTACAGGGGGCTGCAGTGTGGGGCCGGCTGGCAGGCAGCCCCCAGACAGAGGCACCCTGTGCCCCAACTGGCACGTGGAGACAAGGGAGCAGGCAGCCCAGGGTGGTCTGCTCCATCATCTCTGCGTGCTGCAGAGCCCCAGCTGGGGCAGCCATCCTGAGCACCCTGGGCTGGCTGCTGCCCCGTTTCGATGCAAACTGTGCCCCAGCCAGCTCCTCTGCCTTAGAGTCCAGCCCTGGGGTCTAATTTACCATTTCTCCTTGCTGTTAAATGTTTGGGTGGAATTTTCTTGGGGTTTTTTTTTTTTTTTTTTTCTGTGAACACTCAAGAGGCTTTTTCTCCCTCTCAGCTGATCTACACCGGTGAATTGATTTTACGAGCTTAATTTTTAAATGTTAAGCAGGAGACCATTGATTCCAACAAGAGTTAAATAGGCACCAGAGATGCACATTTAGACGGAGCATGCCCTTTGGGCTCCACACCTTCAGCATCTAAAAATTAAGAGCCAAAACTTCTGGTGTGTTATATAAGCATCATTAGGTGTGTGTTGAGGGAGCACACATGCTGCCTTTACAGACCCACTGTCCCCGAAATATCATGGCACTTCAGGGTCATTTTCTGATATAAAGGGAAGCGAGCCCTCGGGAGAACTTTAATACGTTCCAGCGCACATCTGTGAGGTTGGAAACCACCCAGCATCTGTCAGATTTTGTACCAACTGTCACAAGCTCTGGCTTTTCTCCCTCTACAGAATTTCAAATAATATGGCAACACTTGGCTCTCGTTTCCCTACGGTGTGCGCGCGCGCGCGTGGATGCATGCACACATGAGAAATAAGCAGTGGCCCTCACAGTCTCTGCATCTGCTTGCTGTCCTTTCTGAATACTGTCATGGTGTAAGCCGGTACATAGGACACCAGATTGGGAGTCAGGAGACCCATCTCCTTGGGTGACCTCGAGCAAGTTGTTAGACCTGTTTGTGCCTCACTTTCTCCTCCTGAATAACAAGGCTAATGGTTCTGACTTTCCTTTTTTAAGCACATTGAGGTCTGCAGATGGAAGCAAAGGGATGAGGGCCAAAGATATTATGCTGTGGTTTTGAAAATACCTGATTTTAGCAGTCTATGCAAGTTTTGAAATAGGCAAATACATCTCTGCTGGATTCCTGTTTTTATAGCAGTGCTTTATCCTTGTCTCTTCCCTTCCAGGTATAGCACAAATGAAGGGGAGACCTGGAAAACATTCACTTTCTCAGATAAGCCAGTATTTGTATACGGGCTGCTCACTGAACCTGGGGAGAAGAGCACTATATTCACCATCTTTGGCTCCTACAAAGAGAATGGTCACAGCTGGTTGATAATACAGATCAACACCACTGATGTGCTCGGTAAGGGAGCTGGCATATGAAGTGTTCACCTGCTCTTGGATCCTGTGGGTACCGTGTATTGATCCCAGCCTTTCGCTTTTCCTTCACAATTCAAACCCACTCATGTCTATTGAAAAAGCAACAGATGCTATTGCTTTCCTCACGGACTATTAATATGGAGACAAATAGGGCCTTGGATAGTTCTTGCATCTTTGCCTCAGACTCATCACTTACCTACAGAGAATGACAAAGAGAGGCCATGGTCTACTGATCTGAGCTATAGGATGAGACTTTCAAAAGCATTCAAGAGACTTAGGAGCTCTAGTTCCACTTTTCAAGCTACCTTTTGAGCCCAGTTCTCACGGCATGTCCACGGCTTTAGGGCTGTACTGACATGGGCCTCTTTGCAGGCCAGGGCCTGTTGCACAGTTATTCATGCTGAGTGACATCTTGTCCCCTGCTCCAGTTCTGTGTCCCTGGCTCACTGTTCACATAATATTTTCAGTTTGCAGTGGTAGAGGAAATTTGAGCTAGAGAGAACAAATGCAAATGTGCTTAATTCTTATCCTGGCAGGATTTTAAAAAGCAAGGGAATAAAAAAATCCATTTCTGTAAGCCATGCCCATGAATGTTTTATAACTGATTTCAGCTTTGATTGCGAAGTAGCGTTTTAACCAAATAACGGTTAAACTCGGCAGAGGAATTTGCTCGACTAAAATTTATAACCAATTCCCTCGTCGTTCGGTTATAGATGGTTCTCTTTGGGAACCGGCACGGCTTCATTTAAACAAGGCATTGCAAATGCGCTGTCGTTAGCAGTGGAGTTGTTTATTCCCTTCTGTCACCGAACGTCTCTATTTTTCCCTGTGCTGCGCACTTTGAATTGAATTAGTCTCCCTTTATCTTTTGTTTGGGGCTGGCACATGCTGGTATCACTCCATTGACTTGCGTGGAGGTCTTGATGATTCACACTGCCGAGTCCGGGAGAGAGAGGGGAAAACAGGATCCAGGAAAGAAAAGCGCTGTTGTGCAGTACCTGATGAACAGCCCTAGCAACTGATGCCCTTACTATATCCATGCAGAAGGGAAGGAGCTCCCTAAACCTGTGACGCTAGGAACGGCTCCTTCTGCCTGGATGGTCCGTCCATTTCTGAGCCTCTCTCCTGCGACTAGCGGTGTTGGTGCTTTTCTTAGTTCACAAAACGCGGTGTTGAGATGGACTGTGCGTGTTTTGCCCTGGCTGTTGAGCAGTCGTCAGCTGGTAATGGATTTCTGCTCAGCCAGAACTGAATGGTTGAACTGGAGGTGGGAAAGGCTCCATTGTCCAGCCTCTGCGCCATCCGGTTACATGCTGGGTGTAAGGAGGGTTCAAAATGCAGTTCTGCACTGAAGCAAAAATCATCCCCTGTGTTACTGGGCTGGACGCTGGGGAACTTGCCTTTCTTGAGGAAAGGAGTCCTTTAAATTGCAGTGTGTCAGCACAGAAGCTGTAAAAACAGTGCAGCCTCTCACTCAAGGGCATAAGATATCGGGGCATCAGGATCTTGATAAGACACAGCACTTGGTCTGATTCTCCACAGCCTTTTGTGGTGATGTGCACCCATGCAGAGAGCCAAATGTCAGAAATCAGCTGACTTTCAGAGGCGTTTCACATCTTTGGCTTCCTTCTCAGTAACAGGCAGCAGCTCTCAGACTGAGGCCTCTAGCATTTTACACTGCACACATATAAATAATAACTTCAGGTGCGAGGACAAAAGGCAGTCAGACCCCACACCTTCCTAAATCCCGAGTTTTGGTTACATAGAGACCGTGGCTATCCTTTAACCCAATCCTGTCGCTTGTCACAGGAGTCCCTTGCACTGAGAATGATTACAAGCTGTGGTCACCCTCCGATGAACGAGGTAATGAGTGTTTACTGGGGCATAAAACAGTTTTCAAAAGGAGGACTCCTCATGCGACTTGTTTTAATGGAGAAGATTTCGATAGACCCGTGATGGTCTCCAACTGCTCTTGTACAAGGGAAGACTTTGAATGGTAAG
Source organism: Crocodylus siamensis (assembly GCF_052110815.1). NCBI lineage: Eukaryota > Metazoa > Chordata > Crocodylia > Crocodylidae > Crocodylus > Crocodylus siamensis. Next base: position 23,320,556 of record NC_143408.1, on the reverse strand, counting down.
TAGCAATTAATTTCCCTTAGTCTGGATTGTAATTCTACGATAAATATCAGTGACTAATAGCACGGAGTGAACAAACAGATCCAATTTATTTAGAGCTTTGTATCCACCGCCGGTTTTATAGCAGAGAGGAAATGGAATAGACCAAAAACATCCTTTCATTAATGGGGAGCATGAGACTTAATTAATGTTTTTCAGGCACTTTGAAAACCTCTGAAAGGTGCTGTGGAGGAGCACAGTGTTATTACTTTATCACCTCTTTAAAATGAATGAAGACAATTTCCCATTCAAATGTAGAGGCCAGCTATAGAAAAAGCCAGGAGACCCTACAACCAGAGTGACGCAACCGGTCCTGCCACATCATTTTATTTTTAATTTACACTTCAGTGAAACTAAACAACTGTCAAGATAAGGGAGCTTTGCTGCGACAGGCAGACGGAAAGGGGTTTTTATTAATGAGTCAACTGTTGGGTGGGCATGGGCCAGCCTTTTGAAAGCTCAGAGCCAGATTTTTCAAGGGCTCGTCTCCCATTTAGGGTTAAGGAGGACTGGGACAGACTGGGAGTCAGGACTGCTGGCTTCTGCTTCCCAGTATGAAAGCCCAGTACCATGTAACCTGTGGGCAAAATCATTTGAGTGGTCTGTGCCTCAGTTTACCTGCCTGCAGTTATAACGAGGCTCTTCTGTAGCACTTTGCTTGCATGATTTTCAAAGCCTTTTATAGCGAAGCGGAGCATTGCTCCCTCTATCTTACTGGGAAACTGAGGCGGGGGCAGTGATGCGACCTGCTCACCAGAGTTGCAGTCCAGTGCCCTCTTCCCACGATCATGCTGCTAAAGCTATTGGGAGGCTTGTTAGCTTGACACATGCAACGTGTTTTGAGATTGCTTGATGAAAGCTGCTGTCTGATCACAACGCCTTATTATTAATCTGAATGCTACTGATAAGCAGATGAGTGTCCCAAGCCCTTTGTTGGAAAGGACCTGTGAACATGTCTGTATAACATCACGGCATTTTCTTTTTCTTTCCTTCCTCCCCTCTCAGTGACTTTGGCTTTAAACTAAGTGACGATTTATCATTGGAAGTTTGTGTCCCTGATCCTGAATTTGCTGGGAAACCATTTTCCCCTCCTGTTCCTTGCCCCGTTGGCTCAACTTACAGGAAGACAAGAGGGTAAGTACTGCGCATGGGTGAGGAACTTGATCTTCCCATGACAGGACTTAGGAAATTTCTGCTAAAGGAAGGATTGCATTAATACAGATTAACTGGGATACTAGCCCAGGATTCACAGTATAATGCATGCTAGTCTGTTGTAAATCCTGCCAGAACCAGTTTCTTGCATTAATTGCACATGACAGTATGCTGACCGCTTCCTTTAAATATCACACATGTATTTATACATTCCAGATACCGCAAGATCTCTGGGGACACGTGTGCGGGTGGAGACATTGAATCCCGACTAGAAGGGGAGCTGGTGCCGTGCCCTCTAGCAGGTAAGTAGGCTTGGGAGTATTTTAGCCATGATGGCTTCATTCCTTAAGTCAACGATTGTGTGCCTGCCTACCCAAGGACTATATAGAAACTCCTATGGGACTTCCAGAAATCTGGCCATGGTACAGGAACAGCAGCCAAAGTAGCTTAGTAGGTAAATAACCCAGGGTCTTTTCTCCCTTCTGGGTTCCTCATAGGGTGTTTCCACGTGCATCCTTGCTCCTATTCAATTAAGGGAAGTTTCTGATTTTGGAAACTGGAATTTCATTGTGAAGTGCGATGAGGTTTGGATACTCCAGCTCTTTAGAGGTCAGATTAAAAGTCAGTCCTGGCTTTCCATGCCAGGGCAGGGCAACATTTGCCCTTACATGCCACACTATGTAATTCAGGCACGTCCAAGAAGAAATTTTCTCTCCCCAGACACAGAGGGCACTGAAGAGATCTTATCCAACCACGTGCTGCCGAAGCTATTTGCATTCTGTTTGTTAGAGTCTTAATTTAATCTTCCGTCATGAGCAGGTTGATTAACATGCCATTGCAAGAGAGAAAAATGTTTTCTGCAGTCAGTGGCCTGATCCAAAACTGTGCTGAAGTCACTGGGAGACAGTCTGTTGACCTTAGCTGGCTTTGGTTAGAAGCCATCGAGTCTGTCTCCCAGCTCTCCGACTGCCCTGCATCATATAGACGGGCAGAGCATGGTAATTACAAATGCAGGGACGTCCCTTGGCAAGAGCGAACCTCACCTGGCTTTGGTACACAATCCAGAACTGTGATTTTTCAAAGGAGCCTGAAGGATTTTAGTATCCAGTTCCCATTTTATGGAAACTAAATATCTAATTCCCTTTTGCTACTTCTGCAAGTCTTATCTGAATCTCTTCCCACGTGCAACAGAAGTTTAAGATATCCATTCCAGGTGAACCCAGGGGTGCCATAAAAAATACAGTCTTGGACTGGAAATGGTAAAGATGAATCTGTTAGCTAAAGACGACCTGTGGCCTGGCACAAGGAACGTTTTGCTCGGTAGAGTTCTTGCTGATACAGACTTGGCTTTTCTGCTCATTATTTACAGAGGTTTTAGTCATGCTATGCAGATTTCCCTGGCTTAGGGAGGAAAACCTTAAACTTGGCAAGCATGTCAAGCGTTTATGTATGGGGTGCTCCCAGGATAGCTGCTGTTGCTCTTTGGATGTATGTTGCTTTGCAGGATGGCAGCTCTTTCAGCTATAGCATTTCTGCATACCTCTCTAAGCTGGTTAAGAATGGTTGGTGAGTTTTTGTTGTTACAATTATGGGTATAATTAATATTATTGATGTTTGTTTGTATTGCGGTAACACCTGTGAGCCCTAGTCATGGACTGTAACTCCATTGTGCAAAGCACTGTACAGAAAGTCATGTATTATAGTAGAGCACAAAGAGTCAGTCAAGGCATCATTGTGGTGCATAAGCATTAAACGAATTTAGCTCCAGTGGAAGGAGAAGCTTTGATTTTTCTAAATTGACAAAACAGCAAATGCGAAGAAAGAAAAAACTTCAAAATCATTTCTGCAGTTTTCAATCCCTTTTATCTGCTTTGATAATATTATGGCAGTAATATTTTCCTGTCACTTTTGAGTGTGAATAACGGTAGTCTGTGGATGCTGATGTATGCTAATCAAACCTAATTTCCCATAAGATTAAGGGTCGTATTCTCTTTTATGTGAAAGCCTTTAATATGCAGTTCTGGTAAGAAATGAAAAGTTTATTTGCTTTATCCTCAGAGCAACTCATGGCAAAGGACTTCTGTATAACCAATTCTATGTTTCCCTAGAGGAGAACGAGTTTATTTTGTACGCCACGCGCTACTCTATCCACCGTTATGATCTCTCTTCTGGAGTAAGTGAAGAATTGCCTCTAACTGGCTTGCAAGGGGCAGTGGCCCTGGATTTTGATTACGATCACAACTGCTTGTACTGGGCAGATGTAACTCTTGACATCATACAGGTGAGTGGGCACTTGCTCCATCTCTATACAGCAGGATGCTTTAGGATGTCTTCCTAGGAGACTATACCCTGAACGTGCACCAATGAAAAATGTAGCTGTAGTCAGGCCTCTGATCTACCCTTCAAGGTACACTTCATGAAAATAGGGCCCTAATTTAACCTGTTTTAGGAGGTTAGTCTCGTCAGGGATTTCTCATGCATTATACAGGCCAGATCCTTGCTCCACTGATTTACACTAGCCTGCTATACCTGATTTGTTGGCAGTATAGTGGGTGCTCGAAGAAAAAATTGATAGGAAAGAATTAGCATGTATTGTAAATGGGGTAAGTTGGATTCTTTGTCTGCACCTCAGGCTTGAAACACGTAAGTGCCCTGGGATCAGGGGTTAGCTTTCCTGCAGGGTTGACTCAGCTCTTCGGCCTTCTACCAAGGTGGAGAATTTCAGTTGATTTTGTGATGTTCCTCAGGGCAAAACACGAAAAGCCATTGCAATGCACTTCGCAAAGCACATTCTGCCTGCTTTGAATGAACACAGAGGACAGCACGTTTCACCAGAGGAGCATAGTCCTCCATTGTCCCCAGGCAAATTTTTCTGATACTTCTCCTGTACTGAGTACCTGTTGTCTAGCTTGGTGCCTGCCACCACCCTGGAAGTGAATGCATTCACTGGAGCCATAATATACCGCTTTGATATGTAAATACCATTGATAGGCTTCTCTCTTCTATGGCTTTTTTTTAATTTCCCGCCTCAAACAACTGTGCACGCTAATGTTAAGGCTTTTTTTTTTTTCTTATAGCGTCTTTGTCTAAATGGCAGCTCTGGACAGGAGATAATCATTAGTACTGGCCTAGAAACAGTGGAAGCTTTGGCTTTTGAACCTCTCAGTCAGCTGCTTTACTGGGTCAATGCTGGTATTTCAAAAATTGAGGTATGTCTACAACCAGTCTCCATAAGTAAATTCACCCACATTGTTGAGAGTCAACCACGCTGTAAATCCATTAAACAATGCATTGCCCTGAGTTCCCCACTGCTGTGCCAGGGAGGCTGAATGCTTTGTGTCTGGTCAGGGGCATTAAAGGCACCTGCCATTCACACCCAGGGGTTCAGCATTCAGATGTATTGGTATTCTGTGTTCATAAAATGGACTAGGGTTGGGGCTTGTGCATTTAAACTGGGACTGTGATGTCATTGTATTAATTTGACAGCCTGGCTGAACAGCCAAAAAAGGGGGATTGACAAGAATTTTCCAAGTAAAAATGACAAGGTCTTTCCACTAGTGTTGGTTGTTTGCTAGTGCTTGGCGGCTCCCTCGTGAAAATAACGGTGAATCCTAAAAACATACAGATTTTAGCACCAAAGGCAACTCTCCCCAAAACTGGGTGTCTGTTACTAACTCTCCCTGGTTTTCCAACTTAAAAGTTTCAGTTGTCCAATTAGAAAGTAGAAATAATACCATGTGGTTTAAGGCAGGTGACAAATTACTTCCTGGAAGCAAACAAAATGAAGAATCCCAAGCAGCCCATTGGCTGAGGTGTATCGGTATCAATTGTTCATCAGCTTCTCCCAATAACGAACACATTCATCAACATTAAGGTCAGATTCTGAGTTAGTGGCAAACATTAGAAGTGGGTAAACTCAACCACTAATTTACCCATGACACGTTATTTGAGCATCTTTAGATGAACAGTCTCCCATGTGTAATGCTCAGGGATTTAATTAGTTGCACAGAGTGCATTATGGCGCTAAGCAGTTGGTTCAGTAATGTAGGAATGACATAAATAAAGCAAGCTCATAAACTTTTATCACTTGCCTTAAGATAACTGTTTGTCATGCCCATATACTTTGAATGGCCATTTGCTATATGGATGTAATTAAATGCCGTAGAATGTGATTTAATTTTAAACAATGCAATTGCTTTCCATATTGCAAACGATAAACTTATCCCTGCATTTCATGCTATAGGTTGCCAACCCAGATGGAGACTTGAGATTCACTGTTTTAAATTCTTCTGTGCTTGAACGGCCCAGAGCCCTGGCTCTGGTTCCCAAAGAAGGGTGAGTAGGACCTGTCTGTGATTAGGTACGCTCACATGTCTTATTAAAACCAACCAAGAGAATCTAGTGCTTTTCATCAACATTAGATTAATACAAAACACTAGTATTGTGTCTGACATGCTATTTTGAAAGCTGCATTCCTCTGCTTTGACTACAGTGAGGGTAGGTGAACTTCACCTGAATTCGGGTTGGGATCAGCTTTCCATTTTAGCCAAACTGCACTTCACTTACCATAACTTCCTACCTGCAGCACTGTTAACAGCAGAGAGGTGGGCTGTTCCTTGCATGTATGTGAGGATTTGACCTAACCACTTATCTTCCCAAGACCAAGCTCAGTGGAGACCAATTGCCTGATTATCTGCTCATCTTCTCAATGGGTTTTGCATGCTAGACTCCCTGCTCTCCTGGCCACAATGCTCCCATAGCACAAGCTTGATCGTTTAAAGCCAGCTGGGGTACATCTACAGGGACCCCAGCCTAAATATATTCTGAACTGCTTTTGGTTCATGTAGTTTAGACACCTGGAACCTATTCTTTGTCCTGGGTGAGTCCTAATTACGAAGACCTGTTCTTCCTTGCAGGAAGGTTTGAGGGCTGAGATCTCTTTCACTTGGAAGCCAGTTTTGATGAAGCCTTTCATTATTTTCAATACATTCTTTCAATGGCCCTTATCAGGTTGATGTTCTGGACTGACTGGGGAGACTCAAGACCGGGCATTTACAGAAGTGATATGGATGGTTCATCAGCCAGCTGCATCGTCTCTGTGGGGGTGCGGTGGCCAAATGGCATTTCTGTGGATGATCAGTGGATCTACTGGACAGAGGCTTACATGGATAGGATTGAGAGGGTGGATTTTAATGGAATGCAGAGATCCATGATCCTGGACAGCCTTCCGCACCCCTATGCTATCGCTGTATTTAAGGTATTTGTGTAGCGATCTCACCGTGTAGGTATACATAATCAATCACGTTATCATGCATGCTTTTCATTTTGCAGTGTGTTGGGAGTTAGGGCTTTTGGACCCCTGTTAGTTCTGGCTCTCGGGGGTTAGAGCAAGACCTTTGCCTTGGATCTGCATTGCACAGAGGACTGGAAGAGGACCAATGTGGTTCCCATCTTCAAAAAGGGGAGGAAGGAGCACCCGGGAAACTATAGGCCAGTTAGTCTTACCTCGATCCTGGGTAAGCTTTTTGAGAGAGTTATCCTGGCACACATCCACGAGGGGCCAGCGGGGGAGATTATGCTTAGGGGCAACCAACACGGGTTCATTCGAGGCAGGTCCTCTCAGACCAACCTGGTGGCCTTGTACGACCAGGTCACCAGAACCTGAGACATAGGGGTAGCAGACATCGTCTTCCTGGACTTTCGGAAAGCCTTCAACACTGTCTCTCATCCTGTTCTCATTAAGAAATTAGGCGACTGTGGTGTCGACACCTACACAGTCAAATGTGTCGCCAACTGGCTGGAGGGCCGCACCCAGAGTGTGGTGGTGGACGGGTCATGTTCGACCCGGAGGGAGGTGGGCGGTGGGGTCCCCCAGGGCTCGGTCCTCGGGCCCGCACTGTTTAACGTCTTCATCAGCGACTTGGACGAGGGGGTTAAAAGCACCTGTTCACATTTGCTGATGACACTAAGATGTGGGGGGACGTGGGCACGCTAGACGGGAGGGACAGGCTGCAGTCGGACCTAGATAGGTTACAGGGGTGGGCAGATGAGAACAGGATGGGATTCAACACAGACAAGTGCAAGGTGCTGCACCTGGGGAGGAAGAGCCAGCACCATACGTACAGGCTGGGGAACTCCCTTCTCGTCAGTGCAGAGGCAGAAAGGGATCTTGGAGTCGTCATTGACGCCAAGATGAACATGGGCCGGCAGTGTGGGGACGCGGTCAGGAAGGCCAACCGCACCTTGTCCTGCATCCACAGATGCATCTCGAGCAGGTCCAGGGAGGTGATCCTCCCCCTCTGTGCGGCACTGGTCAGGCCGCAGCTGGAGTACTGCGTCCAGGTCTGGGCGCCGCACTGCAGGAGGGATGTGGACAGCATGGAGAGGGTCCAGAGGAGGCCACTCGCATGGTTGGGGGCAGCAGGGCAGGCCCTACGAGGAGAGGTGACGGGACCTGAACCTGTTCAGCCTCCACAAGAGGAGGCTGAGGGGGGATCTAGTGGCCTGTTACAAACTAGTCAGGGGGGATCAGCAGACATTGGGGGAGTCCCTGCTCCCCCGAGCACTGCCAGGAATGACCAGGAATAGCAGTCACAAGCTGGCAGAGGGGAGATTCAGATTAGACATCAGGAGGCGCGGCTCCACGGTCAGGGCGGCTAGGGTCTGGACCCAACTTCCCAGAGAAGTGGTGCTGGCTCCTACCCTGGGGGTCTTTAAGACAAGGCTTGACAGTCACCTTGCCAGGGTCGTTTGACCCCAGCACTCTTTCCTGCCATGGCGGGGGGTCGGACTCGATGATCTGCTCAGGTCCCTTCCGACCCGACCAACTATGAAACATGTTCACACAGACCCCCAAATCTCAGAGCCTGGCTCAGCTCAAATTACCCCAGGGTGGAATTGAAACTGTGATAGACAGCAGGCAGTGTGAGGTGGTGCCAGGCTCACTTTAAGCTTTGTCCTGGTTTAGTGAAGTTGTGCTGTTGTCAGCAGAGGTGGCTTTCCTTTCAGTTCTGCACAGGTCTAGTTGAGGCCCATCTTAACTTCTTTGGCTTTAAGAAGGATTCCGATATACCCATTCTCCTGAGAGTCTCAGGTTGAGAGCCAGGGTAGCCTGGAGAGCTGCCTTCTTGTCTGAGCCTAGCTTCATATTCATGCTATACTAAGTTTTATTCACACTTACCCTGTTGTTTCCATACAAGCAGGAACAAGCAGTAATGGAGAAAGAGACAGAAAGCTGTTGGCAGATCATTTGAAAGCAATACATCCCAGGGTCCCCATCTGTAAACCAGGGAACAGTGCCCCAGCTTTGCACTGTGATTCAAAGTTGCATGAAAAACAAGAGACAAGTTTAAAATAGCATTAGCCATATATGAAACCTCCAGGGTACCATCAACGTCTGTAAAACAGGAGACATTACTCTCCAGCTGACTTTGTGAAACTGGTTGTCTGCATTAGTTGGCTTCATTAACAGTGAGAATTAAGCAGGAATTCCTGATTTTTAAATCTTCTTCCAAAAACAAAATGGTTTGGGGAGGTCCCAGCATTTCGAGTCTATTATATTTGCTTAGCTGCACCAAAGTCTAGTTTGCACTAAGAAGCAAAGCTTGTGTTTCAGAATGAAATCTACTGGAACGACTGGTCACAGCTGAGCATTTTTAGAGCATCCAAGTACAGCGGGTCGAGAATGGAGATTCTAGTTGGCCAATTAAATGGGATCATGGATATGAAGATCTTTTACAGGGGGAAGACAACAGGTAATTGCGAGTGTGTGTTTGCCCATCCTTTCCTATGTGAACTGTAAGGCTGAGATGCTCAAAAGTCAACAAAGTCTTGTGGATGTTGAATTCCACGAAGCGGGTTGTAGGCGTGCGTCTGTCTCCTGTTACCCGAGTCCCTCCTAATTTTTCATACAGTCTGGGTCACAGAACTGCATGAGAAAGGGAGTAATTACCCATTTTACACGGAGTAATTAACCATTTTACACATGCAAAGCTAATGCATTGAAAACCTTGCCCAGAATTGCAGGGAGGTCTGTGGTAGAGATGGGAATTGAAAACCAAGTTTCCAAGTCCCGTCTGTTTTCCAAGTCCCATCTCTAAGCTCTAACCCCTGGCTCATCCTTCTTCAGATTTCCATTGTGCAAATGCACCTGAATCCTTTTGAAGACCTTGAAACCTTAGCTGTAATATTAAGAAATGACTCTTTGTTGACAGTGGTCCTTTCTGGGAGATACATAACCGTGTGATGTGTGTATGTAGTTATGTCTTTATCACAGCTTAGCGCTAAAATCATAGAGGATGTGTCTCTCTCATTCTCTCTCATACATTCTTTGTGTCCCATCAGTTCAATAGTTGCTAATAGTTATTAACCTCTGATAGCTCATTAGTAACCCTGAATGCAATGAGTTGTTGAGTCTCAGCCTGAGAGACAAGTATGCAACACCCCCCACCCGCCTTGCCCCTCTTGACCTTGAGTTTGTTGGCACTGGTTTTATGACCCAGATAGCTTGTTTGGGGCAGATCCAAACCCTCAAAAGTGACCATGACCTCTGCATTTGATAATAGGTAAATTTTATTGATACACAGTAAATACACAGTAAAGCGTACATGATAACGTGAACAGTAATAGCTTGGAGAAGGAATTCCCTTTTGACGAGACACTGACACAGATACAGAGCATTCAGGGTTACAGGTCTGGATAGAGCTACAGCAGATGCATCCAAATAGGGATTTAAAGTAGCACCTTTGGATGACCTCAGGCCCCTGTATAGACCGTTTCCACCAAGATGTCCCAGCTTCCTGGAAATAATGTGGAGTCTTTCTCATCACTTTGAAGCAATCACTGTTAAATTACGCTTAAGCCTCAGCAGGCTCTCGGTCTAATCTGAAAGAGTCTGTAAACGCAGATTAACAGGCACTTGAGCAATTGTGTTTTGAAGCACTCTTGGTAACATGGAAGCCAGCGATAGCCTCTCCTTGCTCTCTGGTCCTTTCGTACGTAGTCTTTGGAAGGGGATTTGTTTTGAGCTGACTACAGAGAGGCTTGCACTTCTTAAACTTTTCTGAACTGCAGCCCCTGCAAACAACAGGCAAAGGCTTTGAGGCCCTTTTCTAGTCTCGCTTTTCAGAAATGGGCAGTGACCCCGACACCTGGATTTGAGAAGTCTAAGGAGTTAAAATGAAACATGAAGCAGAGAGGAGAGGAAGAGGCTTGTCTCAGTTTTGGGCTAGTGTTACCAGTTCCATGTATTGCAGGAGAGCATAGGAGCCCCAGTCAGGCATTGGGATTCAAATGTGTTATGATCCCAGATGATAAAGGCAAAGGCAGTCTCTGGCCCAAACAGTTTGATTTGCCTTCTGCCTCCCCATAACGAATGTTCATAACGTACCTGTGTGGTGGGTCTCACGTACTCTCACTAATACCAGTGGGTTTTATCTTGCAAGGCAGAAAACATGCTCCCGAAGTCCAAAGGAGTGTAAAACTGTATCTCCCAGGGCCAGAGTCCAAACCTAACCCTGTAGGGCTGGTTTCCAGAGAAGCCAGTAGAGCCGCTTGAACCAAGGGGGTGATCTGAGACCAAGGCCCAGGCTCTATGCAGGATACTGATGGTGTTCCCCCCAAACAGGGCAGAATGCCTGCATTGCCAAGCCTTGCAGCCTGCTCTGCTTACCAAAATCAAACAATGGCAGGAGCTGCAAGTGCCCAGAGGGAGTCGCCAGCAGCCTGCTCCCATCGGGGGAAGTGAGGTGCGAGTGCCCCCGTGGCTATCGGATGAAGAACACCACCTGCATAAAGGAAGGTAAATCTGCATCCGGGGTAGCAGTAGATGAGTTCAAATCACTTGGCCCAAAAAAATGGCATTGGCACTAACCACCGCTTGTTTGTGCTCTAGAAAACACCTGTCTGCCCAACCAGTACAGATGCTTCAATGGGAACTGCATAAACAGCATCTGGCAGTGTGACAACGATAATGACTGTGGAGACATGAGCGACGAGAAAAACTGCCGTAAGTGCCCCCCAGGTCGCGCCCTGATGCGGGACGGTTTATTGGGCCAGTTTGGGAAGTAAAATGCTGTAACCAAAGGTGGAGGAAGGAGAAGTTACGATCAATCCATGTTCCTTTCAAGCCTTTCAGCTTCTTGACCACCTAATAGAAAATGCCCCGGTGCATTAAAGGACAAAGCCGCCTATTGAGAGAAAAATCAGGCAAGACCCAGTGAACGCAGGATGTGAGAGAAGTAGCCGAGCCTTCCCAAGGCCTGGGGGTTTGGTTCGCTCCTTATATAAATGGAGACAACTTCAAAATTTGGGTCGGGATTTAGAACTTGTTTTGTGCCCGAGGCATGTCGGCACCTGCAGCTCAGAGTCAGAAGCCTTTATCCTTCTTCAGAGTTTGACTTTATGGACAAACAAATGAAAACATGCCAAAATCCAGGCTTGACCAGTCTTAACAGCAGGCTTCTTTGCCCACCTGCTACACGCTCAGACCAAAAGGCTCATCTTGGTGAGGACAAGTCAGTTTTGAAGACTGGCCCCTTAGCTGTTCTTTTCTCTGGCTGACGGGCTCTCTCTCCGGGCTTGCTGGGGGGTGTTGCGGGGTGCAATTGGCTTCAGCTCCGTCTGCAGGACAGACCACGAACCCCTAGCCTGGCAGGTCTAGGAGGAGTTCAGTGAGCATATCATCACCCTGCTGTGTGTTTCTAATTGAGCTAGTTGTAAGGGTAGTGGGAGTAGCTCTGATGATGGGTGCCTCCTTCATTGCATTTTTCTTTGTTTTTATTTGAACGCACTTGACAGGTGAGTTTGGGTGGTGGGAGGAGTTTTTTAAATGACAACCTTGAATCCTCTCCCTTGTCTCCTCGTGCATGCATTAGCCACAACAGTGTGCGATCCCGAGACTCAGTTCCACTGCCAGGGCTCAGGGACTTGCATCCTGCTGTCCTACAAATGCGACCTTGAGGATGACTGCGGAGATAACAGCGATGAAAGTCACTGTGGTGAGTACGCTGAGGAGAGCCAGGAGCTGTTTGTCTCCGTCAGATGTCTCTCCCCTCCTCCATCCGAGGGGGGAAAAAAAGCCTTGCCTTATATTGTTCTTTTCACACTCCCAAATGTGAACCTGCTCTCACCGGGATAGAAAAGGTGGAAGGAAGAGAGGAGAGAGCTCCTGTGCAAGGTAGGGCCTCTAGCTCTAAGGAGAGCCTGGGGAGACACCCACGTTTCGCACTGACCAGCTCATCACAGTCCAACCCCTGCCACACATCTAGGTTGCTCCTTTGCTAGTGCCAGCATTGTGCACTGGAAGGGGGTGGGTTGCACAAGAGAACGGAGCAAGAAAGTTGCAGTGATAGCCCCTTTCCTCCCACCTCCCTGAGGCATGCTCTGAGCCAGCAAGGGGCTCTTGTATCAGTGCCCTCAGATTCCTCCTCCAGGTACTTAAGCCAGGATTAGACACTGCTTGTGCAGCCCCCAGGTCTTGCCATGTTCATGTTTCATCTGAGACTCATGCCAAAACACCTTGAGACACCCCCATCCCCTCCCCGTACCTCGCACAGCTCCAAGAGCTTTGTCACCAAAAGCCACCATGGCTGCAGATGAAGGGGTGTGGCAGTAACACCTTTACCCCAGTGCCTCCTAAGGAAAGAAACCCTTAGTTCTCCAGGGGCTTTTGCAGGCAGGGATAGGAGCCAGAGCTTGCTGTATGAACAGCCCCAGCCTCCTCCCATGAAAACCAAACAAAAGCCCTTATTAACTTATTAAACAGTCGATGGCACAATGTCAAGTGGCTCCAGTTTGTGATAGAAAACAGTGCTGCACTTATAACCCAGCCAGGTCATTATAACCCTTGCAAAAGAGCTTGAAATCCCAGATTGCAAAGGGGGCTCACGGCTCCGTTTTCTGAGGCCCCTGCAGCTCGCAGCCACTTGAACGGGAGTGCATGGTGCTCAGCTTTTCCAGCTGGCAGGTTGTCTGCCTTGGAGAGTTCATGAGAGGTGGGCTGTTAAATCCAAGTGAGCACAGAGGATGGGAATCAGAATGACGTGGTCACTTTTGGTCTTTCAGGACTAGAAACCACATGCTAAACAGTCTTTCAAGACTGTGAACACTTAGGCTGCCGGGTGTGTAGTTTCAGCCTGTCCTGCTCAGCTAGTAGCTCGTGTTGGATTTCCACCGCCTCTAAACTCCATGGGCTTTGTCCACAGAGGCTCACCAGTGTAGAAATGATGAATTCAGCTGCAGCTCGGGGATGTGCATTCGTCTTTCCTGGATGTGTGACGGTGATAACGATTGCAGGGACTGGTCAGACGAAGCAAACTGCACTGGTAAGCGCTTTGATATGATCGATAACCCTGTGCTGGAATTGCTCATTACGAGCTGTCAGCTGCTTTAAGCATCTTTAAAGGGGTTGTATTAGGGTAGCGCTTTGCAAAGAAGAGAGCAGCCTATGTGGGAAGATGTCAGTTTAACTCTTCAGAGGCAGGAGATTGAAACTGCCACTACCAGATCGCTGCTGCATTTTGCACTAGTGACTACTGTAAGGTAATGCTGATTGGCAGTGGCGTGAGGTTTAAAGCAGAATCCTCCTGAAAGTAAAGGACAGATCCAGTGTCCTCTGAGGTCAGTGGAAGGACAGCTTTGGATCAGCTCTTCACAGAGCACCCCGTAGTGTAATACAGTGGTTCTCAAGCTTTTTGGTCTCAAGGCACCCCTCGTTAGGCTCAGGTCTCTCTTTTGAAAATGTCAGCTCTTAGCTTTCACTTGTCTTTTAACTCTGGAAAAATAATGGAACAGTTCTTCCCTTGCAACAAACTCAGAAAGATCGCAGCAGGCCAGAATGGTTTTGACACTATGGCTTCTTATTTGAAATCTCGCAGTTTATCTTGCGAATCATGTGTAGGTGTTTGCACACTGCTAATACTGCACAGCACCCTGTGACACCCCAGAAAGGATCTCGGGGCACCCTGAGTGAGAATCAGTGGTCTTGTATATTGAACTCAGGGCCAGATCCTGTGTTTGATCCCAGTGCAGACAAGTTACTGAGAGACTTTGCCAAGCTGTTTAGATTCTATGGCTTGGTTTCCCCATCTGAGTTGTGCCAAGTATCCTGCCAGTCGGGTGTGGTAGGTGCATAGCATTTACATATTAGGCCAAGAACCTATTCAGTCATAATTAGTTTCCAATATGTTGAGTCCTGCAACTTAATTGTTGCATGTTGGCTGACTCTTCACCGAGTGCTTCCTTCGTTTCATACTTTTGCAGGGGTGCCCTGGCAGATCCCAGTGTTGTGGCCATAGTGCCCTTTCCTTGCTTGCAAGAACTGAAAAGCTTACACTGCCTTACAAGTTCTGTTCAGTCAGTAGACGTAAGGGTGCCGTTGGTCCTGGAGTTATGAATAAGGACACTTTCCCTTGAAAAGGGCTTGGTGGTTACAGTAGGAAGAAAGGCTGGTGTGCACTGACCTAATTTCCCTGCTTCACCTGTGATCATTTTGTGACCATTAACTAGTATGAAGGAGACAGGGGTTCTTTATAACTTCTAAGTGATTTCATTTATCCTGGAGATGGGGCTGCTTAGCTCAGACAGCCACTGGTCTTCACATGGCCTGGCTGCTCTTCACCCTAGTCTTCCAGCTTCAGACCTGAAGTGGACACGACTAATAAAGATTCATGTGCTAAAGCCACAAATCCACTTTCATTCACATCATACACTAGTGCAACATTTATGGAGTAACTAGATTTGCCCCTAATTGCAACCAGGATTACATCAAGCCTTGCTTTGATTCTCCACTTACATGCTAGACTCTGCCTAAAGAGAGTGAAGTTTACACCAACAAAAAGCTAAAATGAGAAGAGTCTTGAGCACACACTACAACCCAACCCCTCTTTCTAACCACTGAGCATTTATTACCTCCTCTCTGACGTTTTTTGTTTAAAAAACGTCAAGTATTTAGATGATCTCAGAATGATAGGTGACTTCTTAATTTGGAGGATAAAGGCATAACAAGATCCAAGTCACAGCAAAAACGAGATGCAAGTGTTTAATATGGAAGCAATTAACACCTGAACTCTCTAATCCAAGGATGTGGGAGCCAATTCACCACTGCAATCAAGGTTGCACTTCCCTCTAATATATAAACTATAGTTCAAAAACAAGTTATGGGTATAATATAGAAAATGCTGGGTCAGGTTCTGCTTCCTGTTTTAGGCAGAAGGTCAGGTAATCACAATGGGCAATTTTTGCTGCATTTATTGAAGTAAAAGACCTTTTGATACATGTAAGAGGTTAGCTCAGGTCATATGTACAGATTGTGGTCTTAATCAGTTCTGCAAAAGCAGGGGACTGAAGTCTGCAAACAAGTTTGAGATCTTCCTTTTAAGCCCAGTTTAGAAAATTTAACATTCCTCCAGCGTAACATGCCTTCAAGTACTAAGCTAGAGATTCTGGTCATTTGCATTCTATAAGTGTGGCTGTGTAAGGAGGTTAATTTATATTGGTCTCACTTATCTCTCATATGAGTTTCTCAAAGAGAATTACTACAGGAAGGGAACCTACTTCAAAAAGCATATCATTTTTGTTAAGCCTGAAGTTGAAATTATCTAAGAGGATCACAATTATTTGAGAAACATTTCATCTGACTCCACCAACTGCATTTATTGCTCTTATCTGAAATAATTACATTTCACACTGAATACCTAATAGAATATTACCACCAGAAGATTTGTATTTTGTAATATCTGGAAGTGCACGTCACTAGCTAGGCTAAAATGTAGCATGCAGTTTAATTAAGTTGAGCATTGCTTTTCTCCTAGATAACAAATAATATTATCTGTCCTGTTACCTTTTTTTTTTTTTAATTGAAAGAAAGCATGCAGTAGATTAGGCTCCAAACCTTGTTATATAAAAAAATAAATAAAAAAAAAAAAATCATATGAAAGACGTGTGGGAGTTCAGTACCCAAATTCCATTGTAGTCCAGGGGAATTGGGTCCCTAATTCTCTTAGGCAGCTTTGCAGATTCCACCTTAAGATAGTTAAGACTGTCTTTGAGACCTTAAATATAATGAGGAGATTCTCTCTTTGCCTTCTTTTCCAGGTTAGACACTTCTATGTATCTCCTCCCTGTTGGCACTGGATTTATAACCCAGATACCTTGTTCTGGGCAGACCCAAACCCTCAGACCGACCACGACTTCTGCATTTCATAATAGGCAAATTTTACTGATACACAGTGATAGGAGATAAGAATAATGCAGGCAAGGCAAACACAATAATCCCCCTCCCCAGTTCTATATCTGTCAGTTCTAGGGCTGTCACAGAGGGAAGGTACATCTGGCCAGCATGTGAGCTTCACCCTGTGATTCTTTCTTGAATCTCAGATGTCAGCAGCTTGGAGGCTGAGGCCCACCCTTCAGTAGGGTGGATGAGACAGACTGGTGGTGTGCCCTCTATCCATGGTGGCCTCTGGTTCCCCTCTCAGGGACCCTTTGCTATTCTGAAATCCCTCCTTTTGTATCCTTTCCCTCCTCTGATGACTCTTCATTCCTGAGCATTGTTGATTGGCCTCTCTCTTGTCATCATACTGTCCATG
Organism: Crocodylus siamensis; assembly: GCF_052110815.1. NCBI lineage: Eukaryota > Metazoa > Chordata > Crocodylia > Crocodylidae > Crocodylus > Crocodylus siamensis. The sequence continues at coordinate 23,303,781 of NC_143408.1, read as the reverse complement.
TTCTGCTCTGTCAGCATATTCCTTTTTTCCCGAACCCATCACATGCACGCATTTTAACTTGGTCTGTCCACCAAAACTGGAAATCCCAAGAGCTCTGCAGTTGGGCACTGTGACCTGGCCAATGCAGCAGAATCCCTTATCTCGTGGTATGGAACAGTGTGGTACATATCTTCAGTTTCCGAGCCTGTGTGTCTGCTGGCTTCAGGCATAGCAGGCCTTGAAGGGAACCTTGTGAGGAACAGGATTTTAGAAACCAATTAACCCTTGCTGTTCCCTTGGACCATTGTGCTAATGCAGTATCTACTTTACCTACAAACCAATTCCCTAAAGCAAACCTCCAGTTATCATTTTCTAGGCATCATTCCCTGTTGGCGGACAGTGACAGTATTAATAACCTTTTTGTGATGGCATCTCTTGTGTACAAGAGTCTTGCTGGCTCACTGAAAGGTTGTTGCCGTCTCTAGCAAGGTGCAGGCATCTCTCTACCTTTGCTAGCTGACACAGAGGACTGAAGAGAGATGTGTATGACTCTAGAAGTTCTCCAAGGTTTTATAAACATTAACTAACCTCCAAAAACTACTTACTGAAGTACAGTTAGTCAATAGATAGTGTACAGAAGGATAACTTGTGGCACATGGAGGATCACACTTGACTTGCTGAGAATCACATAGCAAGCCAGTAGCAGAGCCAAACAGAAGCAGGAACCCGTGTTTCCAGGTGCTTGCCCTAGGCTCCAGGTCAGAACAACCCAGTGCTGTAGATAAGTGAATAGACATTTAAATTTGCTGAAAAGAAACGAAACAAAACAAAACAAAAAAACACCCTAAAGCTATATGGTGTATTTATGTAGGGTCTAAGGCAGTGCCTGGTGACCTAAATAGGACCTTAGGTGCAGGCTGTAGTTAATGCTTTCCTGGTTGGTGTTCAGCAGTATACCATACATGTGAAGCCTCCAGTTTCCAGTGCCGAAATGGACATTGCATCCCCCAGCGGTGGGTCTGCGATGGTGATGCCGACTGCCAGGACAGCTCTGATGAGGACCCTACCAACTGTGGTAAAAGCTTTCGTCTCACCTTGGCAGGGGCGGTGGGAGGGACTATTGTTATCACTATCCTATCCATCATTTTAGTAAATGGCAACCAGCTCTGTGACTCTGAAACAAGTTAATCAAAAGAACAGCCAGCCTGAGGAGACCCCAGAAAACCATCTCTCTTGCCATAAGTGTTGGTTTTACTGTAGTACTAAAGAGTCCACAGCCAAGATCAGGGCCTCATTCTTGCTTTAGTGGGCCTGTAGACTGAGACACAGTCTACACTGCACAGTTTTGTGATCTAGCTGGGTTGGGCACGAGTGTGAGAAGTTCCCGTGCTCGCAGAACTGGCATTGAACCCCTTTCTGCACGCAGCTATGCCAGAAAGAGAGCTCCTGCCTGCAGAGCTGCTGTCCTTCGGAGAGGCAGAAAAACACCCCCTGCTGTCATATGCAGATTTGTTGGCAGAGCTCCATAACATAGACAAGCCCTACATAGAGAAGAGAGATGAGAGCTGCAACTAATTCTGGGGGACGGGAGGAGCATAGGGTGCTCCTAAGATTCAGTCATTGCATCTTTGTTTTAAGGAGGAAACTGATTTCCTGTTTTGTCCAAAGCATCTCTCTGGGGGCTGAATTTCTTCCATAATCAAGATGGCTTTTTAAAATTCTGTTTTCAGAGAAAAAATGCAATGGGTTCCAGTGTCCGAATGGGACCTGCATCCCAACCAGCAAGCACTGCGATGGGATGCACGACTGCTCTGATGGCTCTGATGAGCAGCACTGTGGTAAGCACGCAGCGGGAGCCCGGGCTTGACGGGCTGGGGCCCAACCTGTGGGTCAGTCAAGTACAGATGAGTGCTTGAAAGGAAAGCAAAGATATAACGTAGGGGAGACAGGGTGGCTGATTCCTCAAAGGCTGTGACAAAGTGCCTACACCCTGTTGCAAAGGAAATACGCCTGGGTAAAGACATAGGTAGCAATGGTTCATCAGAGTTATCCAGCCCTTTGTGAGATCCACCTGCTGTATTTGACTCTGTAAATCAGAAGAGATAGTGAAATGCATAGGGATCAAACAACCACAGACCTTTCAGAATAGCACAAGGTTTCTTACCACAAAGTACTGAATTTTTATCTCTCTCTCACCCCACCAACCCTCTCGGTTTCTTCCAGAGCCCCTTTGTACACGTTACATGGACTTTGTGTGCAAGAACCGGCAGCAGTGCTTGTTCCACTCCATGGTGTGTGATGGCATTGTCCAGTGTCGGGATGGCTCTGATGAAGATGCTGACTATGCTGGATGCTGTAAGTATGGCAGAAATCACAGCGCCTTGCTCTTACCTTACAGCCAGTGCCTTTCATCCTGGGGTGCAGAGCACTCTACAAAGGAGATGAGCATGTTGCAGACAGGGAAACTGAGGCATAGAAACCAGCTGCAGTCCAGTGTTTTGTTTGCTATGCTGCAATGCCCAGAACAGAGTAAAGTAGGATTCTTGTCGAAGAGGAAAGAGGGGTTTGAACAAGTCAGCTCTGTGCTGTTAATGAATTAGCAGAGCTACTTGAGCGCTCAGAAATCCCAGTCCTGTCCTGGGGGCTGTGCTGGCATTGACAGTCTGGGTTTGTGTTGCTCACTGTTTTCAGCTTCCAAAACTCAAGGGATGATTTTAGGTTCATGGGATACAAGAGACCAAGTACAGCAACTGAGCTGTTTCATCAGCTGACCTTTTGGCCTTTGGCCCTCTGTTCTGGCTTGGTTAGAGCCTGGGATGGGGCTAGTAACTTCATCAGAAATATTCCAGGCAAACCAGTGCAGTGCCCCAGAGACCAAGGGGAGTGCACAGCTGGGGTGAACAAAGGGGCTGCCAAGCAGCACTTCATCTAATCCTGTCTCTGGCAGTGGCTAGTGCCAGGTGGTACAAGGCATCCTGTGATGAGGGTGATTATTCTAACTCCAGGCAGTCAGTCCATGCTTGTTTTATGCCCCAAAATATATTCCTTACGCATCAGCATGTTCTTGAAAGGAGGCAGCGTAGGCTTCCTGTGCAGCGGCATCGTCTGGGTTTAGTGCTGGAGAGTGCCCTGTCCCCTTTAGCGTGCAGGCATCAGTGTCCCTGTGAGGTGAGGCCTTACAAGCCAGGAGCAAGCAGCAAGACTACCTCTGAAGCCAGCAGCAGGGAGGCTGACATCCCCTCCTTGACATGACTAGTCACACTCAGAGTCCTGCATCTTTAACTCAGGTGCTGATGAAAAAAGCTGGATTTTGCACGCTTCCCTTTTAATGGCTTGTTCTGCATTGCCCCACTTAGCGCAAGACCCAGAGTTTCACCGGACCTGCGACCAGTTCAGCTTCCAGTGCCAGAACGGCGTGTGCATTAGCTTGGTGTGGAAGTGTGATGGGATGGATGATTGTGGGGATTACTCTGATGAAGCAAACTGTGGTGAGTAGAGACTCAGTAACCATCTCAGGTGGCACAGAAAGAGCAGTGACTTGCCCTAGTTGCTAATCCTGCATTCCCTTGACTAGACCATGCTGCCACCCACCATTAATCCAGTGAGGTCTTCATAATCTGGAATCAAGGATGTTCATCCTCCTTTGGTTGACTTGAAGCTATGTGTAAGCCTACTCATTGCAGATTTTTAGTCCAGGACAACTAGGTATCCTGTATTTGAACTCCAAATTTAATCACTGTTACCTGGAAGCACAGCCAGGCAAGACAACCGCATGTTCATATTGTACCTGCCACATTCATCCCTCTGTTTCAGTGACTCAGCTTTTACCTTCTTGTGCTACAACTGGTTTTCAGTAGGAAGCTCTTTGGACCAGAGATGTGTCTGCTGTCTGGCTATCCGCAGCTAGCGCACCTTGACTGCAGCATAAACACCAGTGGCAAAAACCATAGTAGGAACTTTTAAGGGAAGGGTTTAATTGATCAAGGGGGAAAAAACTCTCACTGCTTAGGAAGGCTGGGGGACACTATCCAGCAGGGTTCAGTCACAGGTTAGGCCAAGCCCATATCTCCACCATGCTGAGAGCACTTGGAAATGATAGACCTCACATTTCTATTCTGTTGTTAGAAAATCCAACAGAAGCCCCAAACTGCTCTCGATACTACCAGTTCCAGTGTGCAAATGGGCACTGCATCCCGAACAGGTGGAAATGCGATGAGGAGAATGACTGTGGAGACTGGTCAGATGAGAAGGACTGCGGGGGTAAGAGCTAACATAGCTTCTTCCGTTCGCTCTGCTGTTCATTCGCTCTTGGTTAAAGCAGCTGGTCCCTGCCAGCGAGGACTCTGCTGAGTTCACGCCATGGCTCTGGGTACCCAGAACGTGCATGGCAAATTAAAAAGTAAGCAATGAAAAGTAAGGGACCTCAACTAAATCACGTCTACACTACACATGTCCAAACTGTTCAGCAGAGCCTCTTTTGGGGCTGGTCTCTTGTGCCCAGCTTCATTAAACCTGTTTAGAAACCACTTAAATTAAACAGATTCAGCCTCCTTGGTGTGGGCATTTTTAGGCCGGTTTAGGGATTTGTCTCTACAGGGACAAAATAATGCCCGGTGAGAGAGGGGGTGAATTTACAGTGCAGTAGCTCCTCCCATGGACTCTTTTGGTATCATCTGAGAATGACTTTGTGTAAGGGAGCTCTCTCCATTTACTGCCGTAGCATCACAAAATAGTTTTGCGACTGGGTTTAGAGAAACCTGTATGCCTTTGGTGCAAGCTAGTGAGCTCAGGGCTTGGGCTCTGTGGAACAGAAAGCAATTGCCCTGCCCTGCCCTGTGGCCTGCTGTCCTCAGCGTCTTCCCCCTTGCCTCTGTCAGCTGCTTTGTACGTGGGGCAACCTGCCCTGCCCTGAGACTCTGCTGCACACATCTAAGCAGGGCCTGATGTGGAGTGGCTGGGGTGCTGGAAATATATACCCTGGCTGACTGCAAACAGCCCTTCCTGTGTATTGTAGCCCTGCGTGCGTGCCCTCAGAGGCTACGTGCCATTTAGCAAGTGGTTTTGAAATCGGCATGCACAAAGGAAGCCATTTAGATCTTGTGCTTTGATGTGAGCTGTTGGGCTCGGGTCACAGTGTGAATTAAACAGCAAGCGATTCCCCTGCCTCACGTGGGCTGCAGTCCCTAGAGGCTTTCCCTGTTCCTCTTTCAGCTGGGAGGAGGAGGAGGCTCTACTGAGTTGTGTGGCTCAGGTAAGGTAGGTCCAGTTTGATGTGGCCACACAAGGCAAGGCACCAGGGCTAACCTGGCTACTTAGCCCCAAATCCTGCAGTTGGATTTGCTCAGCCAGACCTGTGCGCCAGGAAGGGGTCACCTTCATTTCAGCAGGAACCACAGATCTCCTCCCAGACAGATCTAATGTGCAGGACCATGGCCTTAAAACATGAAAAGAGCTTGTACGCTTGACCTGGCGGCATACCTTGCTCATAGTGCTAGGGTCCAAAAAGGGACTTGTCTCTATGCCATGATGGAGAAGATGCATAGGAGCAAGTCCAGTGAAATATCTAGATAGGACTGAGGGAAGCAGTTGAATTTCATGCTGTCTGCTAGGCCAGGGATGCAAAACTCTCAGCAGGCACTGCTGCCCGGCGCCTTGATCTCTCTGAAGTGTCACAAGCTTCAGTGCAAATTTGAATAGGTTTGTACTGTCATGTGGGTTGCTGTCTTCTGCCTCCTGCTTCCCTGCAGGTTTCAGCCTGGCTCTGCAGGTCACCATCCTGCAGTTTGGAAGCAAGCAGTTGATTTGCACTGCCCAATTTTCCCCTCTTTCTATCAAAGCTCGGGGACTTTCCCGATCAGTCTTTGAGGAACAGGAAGGGCCCTTTCAGCACAGTCAGGTGCGAGGATGTGGTCAGTAATGCCGGCTTTCACGGGTTTATTTTTAGGTTCGCAGATACTGCCCTTTACCACGGCGGCCCCAACGACGTGTTCCCCTAATCACTTCCGGTGCAACAGTGGGGCCTGCATCATGAACAGCTGGGTGTGTGACGGATACAGGGACTGCCCAGATGGCTCTGATGAGGAAGCCTGTCCCACTTCATGTAAGGCTTTCTCCTCCTTTACCCCCTCTTTTTCCATAAATGCCTTTGCAGGGAGCAGATACCATTAAACGTGTTATTGGGCTGACGTAAAAGGGCTCACGCAGAACACATCCATTTCTACATTAGTTTGCTGCTGTCCCTGCCTTCCAGGAATTAATGGGAAAATCATCCCTCAGTCCCAGTCGCAGGTAGACTGTCACATCCCGCCACTGCGGTCCATGGTGCGACAGTGGCTTACATAGACGTCCCCAAGGTAGACTAAGACAGGTTCATTCAGGGACCAGCAGCAGCATAGATGGCAGCCCCCAGCTGCCTAAATATTTACCCAGGGTACCAGTTGGGTCTCGCAGCCCTGGCTGCATATGGTGCTGCTCCAGCCGCACGGTTAATTGGCCCCCAAGCCTGCGAGCTTAAAGCTAACTCGGGGATCTCCGTGAGCTGGCGCTGTGCCTTCAGAGGCAGTGCAGACGCATCCTTCCCAGCTGTACAGCTTAGCCCCATTGGACACCGGCAGGGCTGGCTTCCCCATTTCTAGTTTTACAGTGGCAAGTAAGTTGATTTTACAGTCCTCCTGAAAGAGAGGAGAGGGATAAGCGGGATCTGGTTATTCCCAGCTGCTGGAGAGTTTGATGCTTCTTAAGCAGGAAGAGGCTGCCATCTAGCGGAGAGGGGGGATCCGAACTTATTCGGTCCTGGAGAACCGAGCTGGCAGTCAGTGCTATCGCCCAGGGAAGAGGTCTGCTCCGGCTTGTGCAGTTTAACCACTCTTCTGCTCCTCCTGGTACCCAGTAATCAACGTCACCGCGACCTCCAGCACCTTCCTGGGCCGGTGCAGCCGATTCGAGTTTGAGTGCCAGCAGCTGAGGAAATGCATCCCAAACTGGAAGCGATGCAATGGTGTGGGAGACTGCCAGGATGGCACGGACGAGATGAATTGTCGTAAGTGCTTGTTCCCCGTGTGCTGGGCGGGGCCCTGGGCTCTCCCTTCAGCCGGGCTTTCTTTAACGGGAAGAGCCTCATAAAGTGTCTCAGGCCCCCGGGAGCCGTGCTGGGACTGTGTCTGGAATATGAAGTATAATGTGCCAAGTGTGCTACTAGAGAAAGAAAGTAATAATATAACTCGCGTCTGGATCGGGGCCATACTGGCTAGGTGGTAATAGACATATAGAGCCCCGTTCCAGGTGCCAAGCTGATGACTGGTTTTCCCAAATTGGAAAATTCAACCCACTCTCTTCATCCGTAGAGATGAATATTAAAATGCCTAATGTTTGCATTTAAAAAATAAATAAATAAAGCAAAGCCAATATTGTTCCTTAGCACTGAGGAGTGCTGATCAGGAACCGGGACCTCATGCTTTCAGGTGCTGCACCACCAGGGAACAGAAAGCGAAACCCTGCCTCAAATAACTGTCATCACCTCTCATTTGCTTTTTTAAAGCATCCTTGTGTGTGTTCTTAATCTCCGAACGTAACATTGAACCTTTCTGAACCAGCTTGATTCCCAGCATCGTCAGTGATAACAGTCTCATACCGATATACTGCAGCAGCTTTCATCTCAAATGATCTCAGTGGGCTGTGGTGATGGAGTAGTCATGAATGATAATTGCAAAGTCTATTCAGGGACCTGTTAATGTAATGCACTCACCTCTGCATTTGAACACGGTTGCTGGTTAGCAGCACCAGAGAACACATTCAAGGAAGAAAGAAACTCTCTTTGAGTCATGCAGTGTTTTTGCTTTCTTCAGCTACACCCAGTACATTGTCATGCCCTGATGGCTATCGATGTGAAGATGGGGAGGCCTGCCTCATGACAACAGAGCTGTGTGATGGCTTTCTCGACTGCCCGGATAGCAGTGACGAGAAAAACTGCACTGGTAGGTAGCTCCATCACAGGGCTTATTACCTGGGTCATAGCTTGGGCTACGTTGTAATACAGAGACCGCCTCCTGGGTTCTTGTCCTTCCATTCACAACAAACCAAAGTCCATCCTTCTTGAGTCATGAGTGTACAGACCATCTCCCTTCCTGTTTCAGAGAACATCATTTTTCATTTACTGCTATAGCAATTGCAGACCTACAGAAGTAATACTAGGGCAGTCAGGAGGGAAGTCACCTGATTTACATGGGTAATGGGCAGGTGCAGTTTTGCAAGCTGCATCCTCCTCTGCAAGCATGACTCTGAGCTCCATGCCCCCCACTTGCTCATTCCTCCCATGCCCTCCTTCGTTAGCCCTGCAGAGTCAGACACGCCGCACTTAGATTGGCGAGGAACCCAGCCCCGGTCCGTTCTGGGTAGATAACAGTAACGATCAATCACCGTCTCCTCCCAGCCGTGAGATTCAGCCATTTTAAAACTTGAACCGCTGGGGGTATTGAGCATCAGTCAGTTTTTAGTTCTTTAATTAAATATTGATTCTGAGACGCAGCCCAGACTCGGGGGGGGATGGCGCTGCCGGGACCCGGAGCTAGGCTGAATGCCTAAGAGAAGCCACAGCTTTCTCCTCCCAGCCAGCACTGCCTCTGGGAGTTTCGGCGCTTCCCCTTTGGACTGGCAGGCTCATTTGGTTTAATTTTCAGCTGATTAGGAAATTTAAGCAGGACCAGCTCAGTGCCTTCTGTTTGGTTTTCTTAATAAATGGAGAAACGAAGCCAGTTGGCTAAGCAGAGCCTGGGGAGTGCTGCTCGTGTCCACAGCTCCAGGCTCAGACTGGAGGAGGGGAGAGGTCTGTCAGCAAAGCGGTGATCCAGAGTTGAAGGAAGACAGTGCATGGAGGGGTGTAGATGGAGCAGGACAAACTACATGTGAAGAGACAGAGGAGAACCAGCCGGCCAGCAGAGATAGGGGAGGGTGTATTAGCACGCACTGGACCGACGAGTAGGGGCTCGTCTACTAACTACTGCGTAGGTATCCTGATAACCGTGCTCCTTCAGGACCTTTCAGCCAAGCATCTCAACGTGCTTCACAGTTGATGGAGCCTCATTTAGATGTCAAAAGTGAAGCACGGGGGCGGAAATGGCTTGCTCTGGATCGCTTGGCAAGATTACAAGCCTCATCTTCCAATTCCAGGCGCCCTGGTGCAACGACCAGACCGGATTGCCCTTCTGCGCGGCAGCGTAAAGTCGGGATGAGCAGACATCCCAGTCAGTCCAGATCGGACAGTCAGCGTTAGAAGCCAGATCGCCACAAACTCTCTGTTCCCTTCCTTCCAGGACTATTTTCCCTCTACCTGCCCCCTCTGAACTAGGCAAAAAACATGCAAAAGAGGACCTTGACAGATGACAGTTGTGGTGTAGATTCATAAGTAGGCATCTTCCGCAAGCACAATAGTGACTCCTTTAGGTCAGGCTGCAGAGATGGGCCACTTGGAAACCAGAGATACTCTTCTAATGTCATTTTAAATGGGGCATTATCCAGGAGCTCTGATTAAGCGTATGCTTCAAAGCACCTCGTGCGCTGACTGCTCTTTGTGAAGCCCTGTATTGGTTTCCCTCCAGTAAAATAATGCTCCTTGTTGTCTGCGTAGATGACACGGTTGTGTACAAAGTCCAGAATCTCCAGTGGACTGCTGATTTCTCCGGTGATGTGACTTTAACCTGGGCTCGACCTAAAAAAATGCCCTCCGCATCCTGTCTCTATAACGTCTATTATAGGTAAGGCGCACAAGTTATTTCTGCCAAACACAACTTTACTGTCAGTGTGGGTTTTTGTGTGTCGTGTCAAAGTTTGGAGAAGCCTTAGGCTCTTTATGGGATCAGGGCCCTAAGGGGATTCATTTCAACCTAAAAAATCTAGTTTCTGCGTGAAAACCCAGCCCCCCAGATGGCTATAAGCGAAGGAGATTGATAGTAAACTGTTTTGCTGGGGGTTTTTTCAGCGTGCATTTGACAGCACTTTTGCATACAGGTGGTTTTACTGATTCTTCCCTATGTAATCAGCTTCTTTTTCTGATTGATTTCTTTGTGTGGGAAACAATCCTTTGGGTCTTTTCTTTGTGTGGGAAACAATTAGAAGGCGAGAAAAAGAGTAAAGTTAGGGGAGAGTAGTTGGAATAAAAATTGATTTAAGTGGCTGTTGTAAATCTGTCAGCGATGTGTAACTTGCTTAACTTTCAAGTTGATGGTGTTCCTTTAACAACCAACAAGAGAAGCAAGCAGTCTCTAAAAGCGTAGTCTGATGATTCGCTCTCCTGAGACAAGTTAAAACCCCTTGTTACCAAACTGCTTCCAGACCTAAGTGGTTTTAATCTCCTACACAGGATGGTTGGTGAAAGTATTTGGAAAATTTTAGAAACTCACAGCAACAAAACAAACAGCATCTTAAAAGTCCTCAAGCCGGATTGCACGTACCAGGTGAAAGTTCAGGTCCACTGTCTCACCAAAATCTACAACACTAATGACTTCATTACTCTGCGCACACCAGAAGGATGTAAGCAGCCTTACTTGTTCTCCTTGGACTCCCTAGGTTTGCAAATTGTTAATCAAGTAACCCCAGCACGTGATTCTTAAAGGATCCAGCCCTTTTGGCAAGCATCCCACAAAGTATCCCCAGGCCCTTCTCAAGTGCCTCTCTGATCCCCGTTCCCTGCCTGATCTGCTGCTTTGCTTCCTGCTTCCTTCCCTGTGCTCCCTGCCCAATTTACTGTTTTGCTCTCTGCTCCCTGCCCTGCCTGCCACGGCGCTGCCTGTCCCCTCCCTGATCAGCTGCATGCTGCACAGGCTGCCTGTGTTGGCCCCTGTGGGACCTGTGGCTGCAGCTTGGCCACCCCCCAGTTTAAAAGACGGAGGTACATTTCCTTTTAGGAAGTCTCCTTTAGGTAGACCTTTTAGGTCTACCTTTTGTGGTAGACCTAAGGGACACAGCATCAGTGGGAGTTAATTTGGATAGCTCTTTTGGTCCAAGGATCTGTCCCCTCATCCGCGGTTGTGCCTCTAACCAAAAAGTAATAGGGGTCACTGGGAAATTCGCCATTTGTACTAATCTTCGGAGGTCGTGAGGTTGTTGCAGCCATGTGTAGGGAATCCAATATTTGAAATTTTGCTGAGGGTGGAGGCCTGGGCTGGGGAGATGGGACAAAATAAATGATGTTGGTTTCTTTACAGTCAGGTGGAAAACTTTTATTGAAGTCAAAATGTCTCTTGTTAGGTGCAGTATTTCTAAGGGAGGGATAGGACACAGGACACATCCAGGGCCTGTTCGTTTCCCCTAGTAGGGGAACTTACTCATAGCTAAGGTCTTGCTTATGGCTCTGCCATTATGGTCCTGACATGCTGACTCCTGTGGCCTGTGCATCCCTAACCTATTTGTTTCTTTGCCAGTACCCGATGCCCCTTTCAATCTTCAGCTGTCCCTAAACAAAGAGGTCGAAGGCACAGTGAGCAGCCGCTGGACTCCACCTGTGAATGCCCATGGCCTGATACGAGAATACATTGTGAGTATTGTTCAGTACCTTGTCCTTGACCCACGTGTTGAGCGGGAGCTGTGCAGGCAGATTAAAGGAAAGGGTTCCTCTCTCAGGGAGAAGCAACGTGACAGTGCCTGGCACTGGGAGTTAATGATATCACCTCCGTACCATACAATCACTGAAATACCCATTCGGATTTAGGGATGCCGTAAGCCTTCGCTTCTGAGACTGATGAGAAGACAGGAAGGTTTCTGTTTCGTTCCTTAGACACATGAAAAAGATACCTGATTCACAAAACTGAGTGGCTTTAACCTGGCCCTGGCCCTGGCCCTGGCCCTGTTATAGGCTGTGATAAACCCAAATTGTAAATTTTGCTGGATTCTTGACAGTCCTCTACACTTGCCAGGGCTGGTGAGGTAAAACTTGTATGATTTCTTTAGCGTGCTGATTCTCAACCGGGGTGCCTTGAGATCCTTTCAAGGGTGCCTCAGGGTGCCATGCAGTGTTAATAGTCTCTAGTGCGCATACATGGTTAAACCCCGAGATTTCAAATAAAAATTGATAGTGTTAAAAACCTTCTGACCTGCTAGGGTCTTTCTGAGTTCTTTGCAGCAGAAGAATTGCTCTTTTCTTTTCCCATAGTCAAGAAATGAGTGGAAGCTAAGAGCTGGCATTTTCCAAGGGGGACCTTGAGTCTAATGAGGGAAGCCTTGGCTCTAGAAGGCTTTAGTAATTTGTGTCAAAGTTTCACTTGCTGTACTTAATCCCTTAATGGATGATATTATTGGTTATCAGGAAGGGCCAGATCTTACCCTGTGATCCACAGGGTGTGTGTAGCAGAGGACCTTTCGGACACTTGTGCATGGCATTTGTCCATAGGCAAGGTGCAGATGCATACTAGAAGGGTATTTTACCATGTCTCTCAATTTAGACCAGCTGTGTTGGGGGAAGCTGTGTGGTTCCAGTTAGAAATGGGCTGCCTAAGCCTAACTTTTCAGACCCCTTCAGTTGTGACCCTTCTCTCAGTTGCAATGGCCTGTACTACCCTATCACAGGAGTGTCTGTCCAGCGCGTGGCCCAATTACATTGCTCATTATGAAGCTCTGATCTCTTCTTTTCACATTATTAGGTGGAATACAGCAGAAGTGGCTCCAAGGAGTGGTCATCACTTCGAGCCAGTCGGAACTATACTGAAATCAAGGACCTGCAGCTCAACGCACTGTATACCTTTAGAGTGAGTATTTTTCAAAGCCTTTACTTATAGATGGAGCAGATAAAGTCTTAAGAGGTTTCCTTTAACTTGTGAAATGAGAACCACATAGTTACCTGACTAACAATGTGCCAGCTCAACCTGGCACGAGTCTAAGACCAGCACAATTACTGGCTCTGCCACTGTGAATGGAAGGAGCCAAGCCTGTATTTTTTAGAAGTCATCACTAATGGCCTAATTCTGAAGTCACTGTGATTGGGCAAGGTCTGGGTCAGCTACAAATGTAGTCCTAATTGTGTCACTAGGGAAAGAAATGGGGTGGGTGTGCGGAGGGAAGTCATTGGATGGGGTATAATGTTAAAGGCTAAATTAATGGGATGGGGATTTGCATGAGAAAACACTGGGGAAGGTATGGCCCTGACCTGCCGATTTTCCACATTGCTTAGCTCAATCACCGATATCAGTAGGGATTCAGTGTTAAAGCAGATGTCAGAATACAGCCTTCGTGAATCCATACTACTTTTACGCTGGTTTGTAGAATCCCTTTCGGGTAGAAAAGCGAGCGTGCTTTCTAATGTATGCACTTGCCTTTCTTTATGCAAGACGGTTTCCAAATTCATTGCAGCAGTGGACTTTGTGGCAATTATGGTTCTTTATATCAGGGCAGAATTATTCAGAAACCCCTTCACTTGAGAAGCTTTTTTATGAAGACCTTGTCCTCAGGGTAATCTAAGGAGGTGCAGGTGATATATCTGCACCTCCTTAGATTACCCTAATTAACTCCAAGTAGCTGTGCTTTATCTTTGTTCACAACCCTTTTATTACCGAGTAATTAAGCCACTTTGTTTTGCTTCCAAGTCCATTTCTCTTCAGTTCCATCCTGTCAATAACTCTGCTCGAAAACTCGTACTCGGTTTTCATTGTAAAATTTTGACAACGTGCATTTGTTCATATTAACTAACCCTCTAATTTGAAAAAAGGTTGCTGCGGTAACTAGTCGGGGAGTAGGAAACTGGAGCGATTCCAAATCCATAACCACCACAAAAGGCAAAGGTAAACCATTTTTTATGCGTTTCAGTTTGAACGAGCGTGGGCAACATAGAAAAAAGAATGAAGTAAACAAGCATGAATAATCATCTGATTTTTCTCTTTTTTCCCCCCCCTCTGTTAGGATTTTTAACGTGTGTATCGGGTCTGCTGTGCCATTTATAAATGCAGTACAGGTGCTGTACAACTTACAAGTTAAAAAAAAGAGACTGTCAAATTGAAAATCTAACTGTAGAAATCCAAATCCTATTGTTGTGCTAGTATTATCACCTTCCATTTCTCAGCCTGGAAGAACTTCGAAAACCTAATTTATTTTTCAGTGCCCTGCCTTCTGTTAGCTTTGTATTTCATGTAGTCAGGACTGCGAAAAATGTCTAATCAGTTTTACTAAGGTTCCAGTGCAGTCACCTGATACCACAACGGTTAGATTCCAGATACCAGAGTCATGTTTAAATGCAACCCAAAAAACCCCCCACAAACAGTTTGCCCTGAAACTTTCTTTTAATAAAACCTTGGAATCCTTTTTATTATGAGTTTCTGTATAAATCGGGATTTGTTTTTCGAAAAAAACGTACACGGCAATCCTAAATGTGCTGACGTTGTCCCTTTCAGTGATTGGCATTGATTTTTGGCTGTAAGTCCACTTTCAGCAACACAAGAAAAACAGGGAAAAAAGAACAGGCTACTGATAATATGTAACAACTCTGATAATATGAAGAGCGACCGGTAGCTAATCATTGGAACGGCTTGGACGGCAGAGGGAGGAAAAAATTGAGACTTTTTTGCAGGATTTTCCAATAAATTCTGCTCTGACCCACTCTAAACTCAACATCCTCTCTTCACCTTTTATTCTAAAATATTAGTCCTACCTTAAAGTATTGACTGTAAAAGAGCACTCATCTCAGTAATTTCAGAGATTGGAGTCAATTTTGTGGTCTACAGCGCAGGTTTCTTTCTACCTGGATGAAATCCTTGGTAGAAGACCTTCAGGATAACAACTATAACAATCTGCTTTTTTTAGTGCCATAGAAATGCATTTGTGTTTTAGAGTTTTGACCTTGAATTAACATCCGTTTATTTTCTTCAGTTATTCCACCACCTACCATCCATATTGAGAGTTACAGTGAAGACTCTATTAGTTTCACCCTGAAAATGGACACGAAAACTAAGGTAAGGCGTTAACCTTGGGGCTAGAACCAGAGTTAGATCAGAATCATAAATTGTTGGCATAATAGACATTTATTGCACGACGAAGTATGCCACTCAGTGGTGTTTAGCCACATGAGAATCCCAGCTTTGACGTAAGCAAATCACCCGTTTAGAAAGTAAGAATACAGCCATCAGGGGGTTGGGTTTTTTTAAGAAAGGTTTAATAGTCAATAACTAATTACCCTAGCTCTGTCTGGTATTTACCATGTAATGAAAGGGTTCAGAGACCCCAGGGCAAACACGGAGAGTGCTGGTAGCACAGTGCGTGCCCTGTAATTTTCACACTGATAAATGCCTTGACACTAGGAGCTAATGTGGAAGCAGGGTTGCCGGTCTAATACTGGTTTCTTCTTCAGAATCTCTGACAGGGTCTGGTCTGGTTCAGTTTTCATAGAGGTCCTAACCAACATGTGTGCCGTAGAGGTTTGATACGTATCTCTGGATCCTAAAGGCCAACAAGCCAGCAAAGCAAGAACTAACCAAAGATAGCGTCCCCCTGTCCTCAGCATTAAAATATTCAGACTTTTTGCAAAAGTAGGGTTTCCAGACATCTCCTTCTTACAAGTCCTGTATGGGTACAGGTGTTTAAGGTCTAGGGGTGCGCAGGCCTGGAGATGGTGAGCAAAAAGAGCAGATAGGTTGGACATAAGGAAAAACTTTCCTGTCTGAGTCCCCAGGGCCTGGAACATACTCTCCCCAAAGGTTTCATAGACATTTAGGCTGGAAGGGACCCCGGAGGATCATTGAGTCCAGCCCCCAAAGGTGCCAGGTGCTTAGACCAGAGTAAGTGCAAGCACCTACGCTGGAGACTTTCCAAAAACACTTGGATGCCTATCTTGCTGGGATCCTTTGACCCCTGCTGACTTCCTGCCCCTTGGGCAGGGGGCTGGACCCGATGATCTCGCGAGGTCCCTTCCAGCCCCTAACAGCTATGAAATTTATGACATAGACTGCCCCAGTTCCTCCACTTGTGATAGGAGATCCAGTATGAAGGTGTAGTGTGTATGGATCCAGTATGAAGGTGTACCATCCATCTTGTACTGTGTGAAGAGACAGCTGAACAGAGAACTCATGCATCCTATGTGCTTTTGCTGCTTGGTAGGTGACTGGTTATGTTGTGAACATCTTCTGGACATTTGATACCCACAGGCAGGAAAAAAGGACTTTGTTCATAGAGGGAGAAAAGTCAGCGCAAAAAGGTAAAACTTTCAGCTGTAAAACTCTCGTTCTGAAGACATCCTGATGGGGAGATGGTCATTGTTATAGATTGGCATTTCAGTAGTTCTTAATCTAGGTAGGGTACTCATGCGAGTAAGGTTCATTGTGTGGGCAGGTCATTTCAGGACTGGACTGCAGATTCATGATCCCTGTGAAAACCTTAGATAAATAGTGATTTCCAGTGGAGTTTGGATTATTCCCCTGGCCATAAAGACTTCAGTGTCATGGCTGCACTGGGAAAAATAGTCCTTTCCTTCTCACACAGGGCTTTGGCCACCCGAGTGTTGTTGTCAGGAACCCCCACGCCCAACATTGCTCAGGGGACACACTGCTTTACCACGGGAGGAAGCTACCTCTACAGATATGCCAAAATCTGCCCAGACTCTGTAGCTGGCCTCCATTTAGCCTTACCCCCATGTACAGCAGAGTCACTCCATGGACTCTGGGTGGAGCAGACTATATCCTGAAAAGGAACCGAAGAAACAGGTGCTATGTACAATACAGGATAAAGGACTACATGTTCAACCATTAGCATCTGTTAGTGTGATTGCCAGTTATAAGCAAAGCAGGTGCAGTGCTGCCCTCCCTGAGTATTTGCAGACACTATTTAGGTAACTTAGATGCCTGGCACCCTAGCTTGCCTGGCTTGAGTGGAACATTTTGCCTTGAAGTGGTATTTATGGCATTTCATCCTCACCGAGCAGCCTTGCAATGGATAGCCTGCACCTGAGAAATTTAACGCCTATTCAGCAACAAGTCAAGCATGACTTGGGCTAAAATCCAACATTAATGGATCGATTATTAATTCTGTCCTCTCTTAGCTAGGAGAAATCATTGTTATTTCCGAGTCAAGATTGAGGAAGGCGTCAAAATAAAGCAACAGATTCATAATACGTCCCCCAGGTGAATCGTTTTTAAAAAACCCCACCAAATTAATGAGAAGACAAGCCAGATAAGCGGGTGTCTGTGTCATGGAAGTAACCATCTACCAGAACAATTTGCTGTTGCCCCGTGGTTTCAATAATTCACCTAATCAAGTGGCTCAAATCTTTCTTTTTGTTCAGTGGCTAATTTGACAGCTCACACACCGTATGAAATTTCTGCCTGGGCCAAGACTGAACTGGGTGACAGTCCGTTGTCTTTTGCACATGTTGTGACCAGTGGTACGAGACCCGCACCTCCAAGCCTCAAAGCCAGAGCCATCAATCAGACGGCGGTGGAGTGTAACTGGACAGGACCAAAGAACGTGGTGAGGCCCCGTTCGTTCCTCTCTCGTGTGAGCCGCGCCTCGTCTCAGATGTACCCCTGAAACCTCACGCCAGAAAATATTAGGACAGAAGCTTTTGACTGCAATTGCATTTCCATCAAGTGCTAGGAAAATAAGAGTGACCATGGAATTTTTTGCAGTGATTGGCATGGGCCCTACGAAAGAAGAAGGATGCATATCAAACCACATAGCCACTTGTTGCTAGGTTTATTCCCCTCTAGGCCCATACACCACAAAGAAAATCCCACATTGTGTGACACAGGGTCATGACAGTCTCAGCTGAGGGGTCCTAAGAGACCGGGCAGTTTTCAGCTCTTCTGTCCTTGACAATAATGTATGACCCAGGATTTAATCGTAACGTGCGTGTCACATGGTAGGTACGATGTCATATGGCTGTTCTCCTCTTCCACAGGTATACGGTGTTTTCTATGCTACATCTTTCCTAGAGCTGTACAGAAACCCTCACAACACTACCACTACTGCATATAACATCACCATGATTGTGAACAGGGATGAGCAGTACCTATTTCTGGTAAGGGCTTTACATGTATTTTCTCTTCCTCCTGTACAGCTAGCACTAGGAGGTCATAGACATCTGAAGAAATGGCTTTAATTGGCCTGTCCTCTTTTTAAGGTCCGTGTGATATCGCCCTACCAAGGGCCACCTTCTGACTACATTGTGGTGAAGATGATACCTGACAACAGGCTTCCTCCTCGGCATCTCCATTCTGTGCTCACTGGAAAGACATTTGCTGTCATTAAATGGGAGTCACCCTACGATTCACCTGACCAGGATATGGTAATAGCTTCATGCACGTGGCTTATGCTCATGAGCAACTGGTTACTCAAGCCATGAAGTGCCTTCAGTGGCAAAATGTGCTCTACAAAATACAAGTGTATTATTAGCTCACCTAAGCTAATGGAGAGCACTGAACATCAGAGTGGGCCTGATTTTGATCTCACTTGCAATGGTGTAAAATCAGAATTAAGTCCACCAAATTCAGTGCAGTTGCACTGTGTGAGTTCAGCTCAAAAGAAAACCCTGCACTTTTAATACAAAAGTTTCAAGACCACCTTGAACACCTGGGATTTTCCATTAAATGACTACCTGGCAGAAAACGATATTATACGTTGAATTATCCCACACAGTGCAGACATAAATTTTCTTTGTTTCCTGTTATCCTCCAGATACCACATTGGCTGCCTCAGTCAATAGTGTTTTGGGGCATTGGTCCAAGCCCACAGTAGACTTTATTAAATTTGCATTTTGCCACAATTATGACGTACAACCTGGCATCTGTATATGGAGGGGGAACCTTCACCATTCACTTGGTATGCAACTTTCCTTCCCCTCTGCAGTTATATGCTGTTGCAGTAAAGGATTTAGTAAGAAAAATGGATAAAATCTACAAAGTGAAAACCCGTAACAGCACAGTGGAATACACCATTAAAAAGCTGGAACCTGGAGGAAAATATCACATAATCATTCAACTCGGAAACATGAGCAAAGAATCCAGCATGAAAATTAACACAGGTAAGGAAAGAGCATTAACATTTTAGTATCCTAGCAAGTCCTTGCATGATTGCCCACGAGAGGGTATCTTACACCTTTCCTGGACACACTTAATCTACTGGTTCTCAAGTTTAAAAAGAAAAAGATTCAAGGCACCTGTTATAAAATGCCAGCTTTTAGTTTTCACTTGTTTTTTGACTACAGAAATATGAGAGAGCAGTTCTTCTGTTACAAAGGACTCAGAGGACACATCCCCACGAGTGGGAACGTGCGTTTCCCAGGGGACAAATAGCAACGGCGCGTATTTGTGCACTGCTGCTTGTCCCCAGGCAACACCTCTGTATGCACGCTCTGGCTCCCGGCAAATTCCCCTGGGTGGGGTAAGGGAGGCTGGGACCAGCACCGGGGCTGGCCCCAGCAGCCTGACCTGGAGTCCTGGGGGCTTCCTGGAGCTGCAGTGGGAGCGAACCACGTGCGCGGAGCCTGGCCGGCACCTGGAGCGTGGCTCCGGTTTTGAGCGGCGCATGCTGCAGCCATGTGCACCACCCTGCTTTTTTGTGCCACGTTTGGTTTTTTTTTAACTGGAATCTCCTGCTGTCAAAAAACCCACTGCGCTGCTGATTAGTAGTGCAACGAATGTGTGCAGGTGAGGTTTGTGGTGCCACAGATGGGTTTGCGGCTCCACAGACCGCACCTGCGCGCTTGTGGGGATGCGGCCCTGAGCCTAAGTCAGAACGCTGGTACCTCTGTGGGTTCCTCTGAAATCTCTGGGTTTATCATCTGAATTATATTGGCACACCTAGCAGTGCTAACATTGTGTGATGCCCTGCAGCTCCTTTGAAAGGATCTTAAGGCATCCCAGAGTATCATGGGACCCTGCCTGACACTTGCGGTTCTGTAGAGATCTTGTTTACTGCAGTTTCTAAATGGAAGGTCTATCATCACTGTTAAAAATTAATGCGTCTGCCATTTCCCTCACACTTACAGTTCCTCTGTCTGCACCGGATGCCCTAAAAATTATAACTGAGAATGACCACATTCTGCTTTTTTGGAAGAGTTTAGCCTTAAAAGAAAGTAATTTTAATGAAAGCCGGGTAAGTCAAGCACAAAGCTTGTTTGTCTTTTGGTTTGATAAAGAGGACTTGAGAACACAGCACACTGACAGGTGTGTCCCAGTGTGCGTGTATATACACGTGCGGGACATCTCCCGTGTTTCCCAGTATGCTGTACTCCACAGTAAGAATACAACAAAGCCGTCCTTGGGGACTGTGTTTCCCAGCCTGGTCTTGCTCCTTTGTTTCTAGCTGGAACCACAAGAAACTAAAGTTAATCCCTTCAGTATTAAGGAGAGAGGGAAGACTCAGCTCACCGTGCTGATTCCCACCCTAGCGAGCCCAAGCAAGAGCCATCCTTAGGGTCTTTCTTATGAACCCTAGATTGCTTGTCGGAGACTGTTTCTGTCCCTTTGTGATCCTTGCCTCCTGTCCATCAGGTCTTTTTGCAGGAACACCTGGAATGGAGCAGCCTTTTCCTAGGAGACTTCTCTTCAGCAGTACATTAAGGTGTTCATGCACTCCGTGCCATGTACATGCTCTTCCTTTTGCGGGCCATTAGCTTTACTAAATTGCTGCAAGGTTTGGTCACTGAGAAGTTGATACACGTGCTCCAGGAAGGGGAGAAGTGGCTCTAAGCGCATCGCTAATTAAAGCGTTCAGAGCATCATGTGTATCAACATCCCCGCACTGCAAAATGGCAGTGAGGACACTTTAATTTGAAGCTACTCAGATGAGCGTTAGTTAAAGCACCCATACCACCATTTTTCAGCGTGCAGACACTGATACATGTGATGCTGGAATCTGCTGGAGTGCAGTAATTACTATGCTCCAGCAGGCTCAATTAATCAAGTCTGCTCTGATGCGCTGTAATTACGGCACATTGGAGCAGCCTCCCTGCACGTGTATAGGCTCCCTACAGTTGTGAGTCCCAGTCTGTCAGCTTTTGAGAGAAGGCTATCTTTCCTTTGGGAAAACATCGGCCTCTTGGGGTAGCTAAGTGTATCAGGGGTTGGGGATAGGATGTGAAGCCTTTCACATGTGGGTCACCATATCTGTTGCAGCTCATAATCGCTATTACTACAGACTGATTTCTCTGAGGAATGAATTCATGTTCTCCATCACATTGTTAGTGGGTCTACGTCACAAAACCAGTCTCATAATCGGACTGTTTTTGACAGTCTCTTGTGATGCTGAGGTCTGAGTGATTCCTGGAGACTGGAGTCTCCCTTCAACTCCTGACTGTCTTTACAGGTCAGGGTTGTCTGAAGCAAGCTTGTCAAAACCCAACACCGTTCAGCAGAATTAAATTCATTAGCAAGTTTAAGAGTCTGTCAGAAGTAGCAAACCTTGACCTGCAGTTTGATCTCAGTGGAGGAACAGAATAATTTGCGTGACTTCTTTTTTAAAATCTCAGGGTTATGAGATTCACATGTTTGACAGCACCATGAATATCACAGCTTATCTGGGGAACACCACAGAGAACTTCTTCAAAATTTCCAACCTGAAGCTTGGCCATAACTATTCATTCACAGTTCAGGCCAGATGTCTTTACAGTGGACAGATGTGCGGGGAGCCTGCTACACTTCTTTATGATGAACTAGAAACTGGTAAGGCACTAGCTTGCTTTTTTCCCCTCCTCTTCTTTAAGCCAAGCAGCAAAAAACAGCTTGTGCTCGATTGCTAAAAGATAAATTTGTTTACTGGAAGCTCAGGTGGGGGAGGAATTCAATCAAATATAATACCGCTAATGAAATCAGTGTTTGCATCCTACCAGTAGTCGTCTAAAAGAAATCATCACACAATAGCCAAGGCTTGAATGAAGTGGTGATTTTGCATATTCATATTTATTTATTCCACCAGTGGCTCTTTAAGGTTATGAATAGGTAGGATTATGTTCACTATAAAACAGCTGTTGCAGTTGGCAGTTTTTTCCTCTCCTTACAGGTGAAGGCCACGCAGCATCCCAGATGGGAAAATCCACGGACGTAGCTGCCATTGTGGTCCCAATCTTATTCCTGTTGCTTGTGACCATGGGAATAGGGTTTGTTGTATTATACATGAGACACAGAAGGCTTCAGAACAGTTTCACTGCCTTTGCGAATAGCCACTACAGCTCTCGTCTCGGCTCAGCTATATTCTCATCAGGTGATGATTTAGGTATGTAAAACAATTGGTTCCCTATGCCTGAATTTCACTGTAGCTTTGAGGACCTGAAACCTTTGAAGGTCATTGTATGTAATGGGACCTGTGTTTGCAAGTGGTAGAAATGACTGCAGTTCCTGATCATTTTTCAGTTGTAATGAGCAGACTTTCCTCCAAATGACGCACAATTTCCTTTGGCCACAGCAGTGTGATCTGAGGCTCATTTCCCAACTATCTTTGGCTCTGTTCTCAGAGCCTGTATCTGCAAGGTGTAAACTAAACAATATGTGAGCAAACCCCACTGACTGTGCTGCCTTGGCCATGCTGTAGCCCATGCCATCCCATACACAGCAGCAAACAAGAGAACTGTACACTGCACCAGTACATAGCCATATCTTCTTATCTGCCTCTGGATGCAGGGGAACTTGGGTTCCAATCTTTAAAAAAATCAGCCCCTTCATCTGTCTGGGTCAGACAAAGTGAGAACTCCATGCATCGTACTGGGTGCATCTACACATGCAGTTAATTTGAAGTAATACAGTCTGGATTAGTTTGAGCCGGAGTAAACTACACCTGAGTGCATTGTCTACATGTGCACCTGGGACAGCAGCAATTTGAGCTGGAGCAGAGCAGTTTACACCAGGGTTGGGGGCACAGGGGGTCCGCCCAGGGCTCCAGGTGGTGGCATCAGGCAGCAGAGGGGCTGTCTGGGGACGAGGGTGCTGAGAGTGCAAAGCTGCATGGCTAGGTGGCAGACAGGAGTCTGGCTCCCTGCTGGCTGGAGTGATCATAGGCAATTTACGCTTATGGTCAGTCTCTACAAGTGCATTTAATTGCAGGTAATTACCCCCACCATAAGATAGTCCTGTCAGGGAGAGAACTATCTTACGGAGGCATCAGTTAGTTTACTGGAGCATAACAGTGTCAGGCGTATAGACGATGACACTTTACTCTGCAGCTAATTAGTCTGCTCTACAGTTAAGCGCATGTGTACATGCAGCCACTGTGTTGGGCTTTAATACTTTGCCATTATTAACCCTTGGAGGATTTACTGTAAGGATTTGGGCTTATTTTACCATCCTCACCCAAAATTGCTCTTTTTTCCATTCCTGTTCCATAGCTACCTCTGCCATTTCTGTATTTGCAAGACAAATTTATTATTATCTTCTGGGTATGTGGGGTCATTTCCAACTTCTGGAATAACTTGAACATAAAGAGCAGCTGGAACATTCTGTATCGAGTTTGGGGGATCCTTTAAGTTGAAAGCTGCCATGGACTTACCTTGTTTGATTTAAGTCTGTTGACTTGGTTTCCAGTGTTGCTGACCCTCAAAAAATGCTTTTTGTCAATATTGTTACCCTAGTGATTTCTTGCATAGACTGAAGCAAACTACCATATCAGGTAGTTAGGGGAGAGGGAATCTGCTTGAATGCTGAGTCCCTGCTTAGTATGAAAGTAATAATGCCTGTGTTTTCCACTACATTTTTAACTGTGTGCAGGAGGTCAAACTAGGGATGAAGACAATAGTATCAATTTCAAATAATGGGGTTATAAACTGTTACAGTATAATTATTATGTCTGTACGCTCCTTTAGTGTAGCAAAACTGTTGCAACCGGACCCAGTGGGCACATCTACATGTGCATTCATGTGCTATGGTTACTGCGCATTAAGTTTAGTACCTGTAATAACAGGTTCTAACTAAATGCGCAGTAACAGGCACTACTGTGCAGTGCACCGGCACACACTTTTTAAGTGACTGTAATGTGCAGTAGACTACTTCTAACATGCGTTAGCACAATAGCATGGGTTTTGCTGTGATGCGGTAATGCACAGTAGAATTAGTCTACTGTGCATTTAGCATCTCATGTAAATGTACCCAGTGTCATTCAGGGTTAGAATTGCAGCGATTTAACTAACTTGCATCACTGCGAGAACCTGCAGGGATGGATTGCTACAGCCGATGCATGCTCCCAAGTGACAGCTGCCCTTACCCTCTTAAAGGGGTGAAAAAGTATATTTGCCCACAGCCTGGAGGATCTAACGTTTCCTTCCAGACATAAGCTCTGTAGAACCCCTAGAGCCATATGACAGAGCATTGTGTTTGCTTTCTAGGTGACGAGGACGACGAAGCGCCGATGATAACTGGATTTTCAGACGACGTTCCCATGGTCATTGCGTGAAGCTCATTTCTTGACTGTAAACCAAATGGTGTAAATATTTCATTTGATAAAAATAGTCAATTGTTTATTTTACAAATGCACTTTGAGTTGCAATACGTTATTTTTATATGGGCCAAAAAAAGAAAAAGAAAAAAAAACACTTTGTAGTAATCAACTGTGAACTGCAAAAACCAGGTTAATTTAGTAACAGATTGCTTTGATTTAACATTAATTTAGTCTTACAAGGCTATGCTTGCTGGGCATGCTTTCAAGTCTGTGAGATATTTTCTGTTGATGAAATTGGCTACTCTTTTTATTTTTCTAAGACAATAATAAATTTATTTAAAAAAATTCAGGAGATTATATATATAGGGAGATAAGTAATATAGTCCCTGAAGGTTTTACTTTTACTTTAAAAATCGTTTGGACTTTGTTTTATATGGAAGTATTTTGTTTTGTTAATTTATTGGGAAATCTGCGTTAGCTCAGATTTTCAGAGTCGTCAGACATTGTACACATTATTGTGTAGAACATGTGCCACTTTATCTTGCAAGGCAGTAGTTTTTCATCATCAGATTCATTGTTGTTGCCATGAAGCAAATAAAACAAATGTTATTTTACTTTTTAATATTTTTCCGTTATTAAACAAACAATTTGGGGTCATTATTTTGACATTTGGGCCCCTTTTCAGGATAGCTCTTAAGTACGAAATTAACTTTAAGCATGGATTTAAATCCTAATTACTTTAGCAGGACGTAAGCCAGTGCTTCAGTGCTTTCCTGAACTGGGGAATGCAGATCTATGAAGCAAATGTACCTGATTTTCAGAGATGCTCAGGATCCACAGCTCCTGCTGACTTTGAAAATCAGGCCACTTTTTAACCCAGACTCAATATGTGCCTAACTATAAACACATACCTAATGATGCACCTGAGTCAAGGTCTTATTTAAGAGATTCAGGGCCACATTGTGCCAATGCTTATGCATGTGAGTGACTTCACACACACACATACACACACACACATAGGATATTGGCAGCCACTGTGCTACTCACATGAGTAAAGTTACTTGTATGAAGAGTTTAGAAATCTGGCACGAAACAGGGAGTTAGGTATGCATATGTAAGCACCCAGGTTTTCAGTGTTTTTCCCTTACCTCCACACTTGATGTTACTACAGTCTGCAATGTTCTGTAAATCACCAGCATTGTCCTAAATGCTTTGGGGTTACACGCAATAGTGAAGTTGTTAATTGTACCCTGCATTGTTTTGCCGGATTTTTCTCATTAAATAGTTTTCTAATGCCTGTCAATAGCATAACTGGAAAAAAAATGGCCAGTAATATTTTTAAAACACAAACTCAGTGAGACAAAAGATATACCCTCCAAGACACTAATGTATTGATGAGTGGCCCAGGAAAAACCTCAGGGTAAATGCAGAGTAAGTGCCGAAAAGTAGGTGTTCCGCAGTCTTAAAAAGCCTTATGCATCTGAAAATCCAAAATTATTTGCATTTGCAACAGGATTCTTTATTCCTTCCTATTACCTGAAAGTAGCTGTGGCTGTAACTTCAGTTAAGAAGCAACACACACACATATATATACACACGCTGAGTACTCACCATCTTGTAGCATGCCTACAGTAACTGCCAGTTACAAAGCTCAAATTTAGCCTCTAGAAACGTATGGTATCATTGCCTAGCCTTCTTGTGATAGCAGAGCGTGAATCTCCCCACCACGTCAAACTACTTGCCACCCCAAGTGAATGCTCATGGGTCACGTCGATACATATTCTGAATATGCAAAACCTAGCCACTGTACGCAGTACAATTCAATGCATTCTCTTGTCATGATGTATTTCGTTTGATTAAACCAAAAGTATCTTTGCTGTGTAATTTTAAAATATAAATTGCAGTCTTCCTACAGATGGAGTGAGAACAGAAAGGGCCGACCGTATTTTGATAGGCAATGGACCGCTTTAATTTCAAGTACAGGAAATACGTAAAATATATACAAGTTCTGTATGCTTCCACGTGCTAGAGAAATACAAAATATATATTTTAACTAATCATTATCACTATCCATAGCCAATGATAAATTGATTTAATGTTTTTCTAACTGGTGGCCGAAATTAATTTGGATTCGACTACCGATGCTTTATTTAAGCTTGGGAAGTTGCGGCTTCCTTGTTTACTTGGCTAGAGCGCCAGATGTTGTTCTGAAGTACATTGTGAGTAACACCAGCACAGCATGCTATCATATTGAATCATTCAGGATTTACATTACAATATCCCAGATTAGAATTTAGTTTGGCATCACGACTTCCTAGATCCATCAAAAGATTCAAATGTGTTTCTAGGAAAAAAGAAAGAAAACAAGAGAGAAAATATTTATCCCAAGAGTCCGGCTACTGTTTCCTTTTAAACAGTTGCTTCTGCCCACATAACACTACCTTAAAAAAGGCAGTGTCTCAAAGGGTATGAGTTTCTATTGCACATTCAGCCTGGTCAGCTCCTACTTGCTTTATTTGTACTCCCACTTCACAAAACTTAATCCGAGTAAGACGAGGAGGATTTCACCCCCATTTTTCACCTGTAATGAAATACCCTAAGGATGAGCTCCAGTAACTAACCTCATGGCCATCTGAAATTTCCAACCAAAATTCCTCAGTACATTTTCAAGCTTTTGACATGAAAGACCCAGTCCAGTTGGGCAACCGATAAGTGCTGGTCATTCAGAAAGGTTTCGCTTCACTCATTACTCAGCAGCAGATGTACCCAACGTAGGCTGTTTCCAGTTTAAACTATGCTGCTGGAAATTAAACATGCTGGTTAGCAGTGCCTCGGTTATATAATGCATGCGAAACGGGGTCTGCAAAATGTCCGTGTGTTGTTAATGTGAAATGAAGGGTTTCAGTGGCATTGAAGCAATGCATGGACCTTGTGCTAACTGTGCAAGACTGGATTTCACCCTGTGTGAATAAGTACTGCAGTGGATAGACATCCTCAACCCTTAAACATTTTCCCTTACTGCAAAAATGGCCAAGCAGCTTTACAGGGCTAGTGTATTTTTTATAAATAGAAAATTCTAAGCACCAGGGAAGGGGTTGGGGGGGGCAGGGAGGCGTGGGCTGGATAGATGCAGTTTTAGGCAAATTGTATATTTTTATGAAGTTTCGAAGCACAGAATCTTGTTAACAGAGATGTGTGGAGGGGGTTTTTGTTGTAAATACGGGAAGCAGCTCTGGATGCAGATTCTCACGCTTGGTTTAAGAAATGCGACAGGAATCGGTACCCTGACTTAATGAAGAGGGTGGGATTTCCCTCGCAGTGACAAAACAAAGTGATCGGTTAACTTAGTTCAGAGGGCGCTGGGTTGTAACCTGATTTTGGTGAATTTTTCCAGTTCTTTAATATCAGTCAGACATTTGAATCAATTTTGTTTTTCGCGGAAGATGTTAGAAGGAGACTGGCACTCTTAAGTCCATTTGAACTAAAGAGAAGTGATGACATTTGAAAGATGTCGCCCGCCACATTTCAGCTCCACACAGTAAAGTCAGTGTGGAGGCGCCATTACCGGGACTAGAAGTCCAGACACCAAGTCAAGCCATATTTACTCTTCTTGCCTCTATGGCGGATTAACACGAATGGGTCTCAGACGGGTCATTTCCAGGCTGACGGTCAGAAGCCATTTCCGCATCAGAATTAGCAGAATATTTGGACCTGATGATTGGTAGGAGGCTTGCAGTAAATCAGTCGGTGGGTTCATTTCTTGCTGGACAGGTGTGCAAATCATTAAAACCTGTGAACAAGAGAGCACTAATTACTGAAGCTGTTTCTAAACTTATTCAAAGGTCTAAAACCATGGTCAGAAGCTATGGAAACTTGAACTGCTGTTGCAACCTGAGTTAATCATACATCTTTTTCTTTTCCTTCTTCCTCCCTCTCTGCCCTCCCACGAGCGCAGACACAGTCATTGCCATCTCTTTATATGACCCTCAAAGTATTTAACAAAATAATGAATTGGTTTGCCAGCACGACAACTATAATCAAGCAGAACCAAAATTATATTGTCCTCTACAAATGTCACCTCTCTTTCAAATGGACTTCAGAATGAAAATGGTGCAGTTACCCTTGGATCCAGACACTTCTTCATTTATAGGACCAGCTTCAAGGATTATATAACTTGTGTTCATTTCAGACTTTCAGCAACTGAGAGGCGGCCAGTCTTAAACAATTTTGTTAGGATTATCTTCAACTGTTGATGGATTCCTTAACAAAGTGAAAGTTGGACATCTATCATTTGAATTGCTTTCTGTGTGTTTTTTCCATCGCTGATTTGTGCTACAGATTTTATTTCATTATTGCACAAGGTTGAAGGTTTCTTTTTTTGTCTTTCAATGTCAAACTTTTTTTCACGGAATAAAAATAATTGAGTCAAGAAAACAGATGTTTCCAAAAACGAAAAAAAAAAAAAATCCACTCTGTATGTGTCTCGAGTTATTCTTCAGAGTGCAATAAAAATGTGAAGCTGTTTCTGAACACTATTTGATTTTTGTTTTAAAATTGCGAGGCTTGGTTTTATAAATAAGTGCAGAGAAATCAATGATGGACTGAAATGCCCCCTTCTCCATAGGCCAGAAAGGCCCACTTAAATATTGCCAACTTTCATTATTTTATCATGAGTCTGCCATGAGGTCCCAGGCAGTGGTAAGTGTTTGTTCCCTCCTTGTAACCTCTTTCCGTAGGGAAATGCCTCTGCAACGCTTTCTGGAAACTAAATAGCAGGAGTACATGCCCACAATTAAACTGCGTCATAAACAATTAACCCAGTCAAAAAAGAGATTATTCCCCTCTATATGGCACTGGTGAGGCCACATCTGGAGTCTTGTGTCCCATTTTGGGCCCCCTACTACAGAAAGGATGTGGACACGTTGGACAGGGTCCAGTGGAAGGCTACAAAAGTGGTGCAGGGGCTGGGGGACAAGACTTGCACAGTGTCTTTCAGCCTATGTAACTGGAAAGGCAAGATGTGAGCTTAATATGAACAAGCATTTAAAGTGCTGCCATTCATTAGCGATTTGCATAAGCTTACATTAAGGAACAGCCAGGTTTCCTGTTTACAAACCAAATACATAGTTCTGTTCAGTGCCCTGGAAGGAATAATCTAGTTGTGGCATGGGGCAAGGAGTGGCGGCCTGCCTGGAGAAAGGCACCTTAGTGTTTTCCATTTAGAGTATACAAGGGTGACCCCAGTGGGAAGAAAAAGTCTTGCTTGAATTCTGATCATTAGGACAAGTGTCCTCATCCCTCATCTTGTAAATATGTGAACTGCTTGACGCAGAGGAGCAGCCCTACCAAAGTTGCCTTATCATTTACTGAATTCAGCAAAGCTGTTTGGGTACGTGGAACATGATCAGCTGAGTAAAGCATTGGTTTGGGAGTCTGCAGGCTGGTTTTGTTCCCTAGGACCGTCAGCCAGCACACTGGTGGAAGCAGCAGAAAGACCTCTCTCAAGAGTGGCACCTCTTTTCCTGCTACTGAAACAGTTCAGCTTAATTTTAACCACTAAAATAGAGCCTTTTCTCATCTCCCCCTCCAGTGGTCCTTGCCAGAGCCTTCCTGCTCTCTGCAGGTCTCTTAAAATGCCCTGCTTGATGGCCTTTTTTCTAAGGAACTTGGGGCCTCCAGGTAGCACGTGATCCCCAGCCTTTGGCCCATCACTTGTATGGCAGCCATAGGCACAGACCCTCAGCTGCCAAATTGTTGAAAGGTCCGTCCCATCCAGTGGCAACCTGCTTTGCTATTAACTTGCTTTGTGACTGGGCAAGTCACCTCCTGTCTCTCTGGTTCCCCTGTAACCTTTTGTTTCAGCCCTGTCTATTAATATTAAAAATGCTTTTGGGTATATACAGCACCTAGCACAATGAGGCCCTAATATCAGTTGAAGCCTCTTGATACTCGGGCGAGACAAATAATGAATAAGCATGTTTTATGCGTTGGCTAGTGCATTGTCAGCTCCTAGCAAATAATAATTCCAGTTTAAACTGAACTCTGCATACCAGTTGGGGGGCGGGGGACAGGAATGCATCATCTAATGAACAGAAATCATTCCTATTAATTCAGAGTGATTTTTTTTTTTTAAAAACAGCATGAATGTGAGGCAGATTCATAGTCCAGGAAAACCTGGTAGCAGTCTTGATAGATACAGGTTTTCAATTCCTTCAAGACTGAGTTTTAGTTTTCCAGATCAAACAGTTAGCTGAAATTCAACAGCTAGACCCCCCCCTCAGGGCCTTTTCTCTCCCCCAGCCCCTGGCATTTTATTTTTTTGGACACAAAGAGAGGGTCTTACTCTGCATTTAGGATGTGCCTCGTGTCTTGTTCCTACTGCAATAATGTATAAAGCTGTGTGGATGCTAGGAACTGATTTGCTAATTCACAGGGACTAAAATTACCGGCAGTAAAGCTTGTCCAAATAACTGGGCTTTTTGGTGTGTTGGCCAAACTTCCCCTTCCCCCTTTAAAAAATAAAATAAAAATATAGATAGATATCTAGGTATCTATATCTGTCTCTCTGTATAGATATGACTTATGACATATTTAACCAGAAACCAATTCTTTTTTGATATATATAGATATATCTATATATAGATATAGATACATATATCAAAAAAGAATTGGTTTCTGGTTAAACGTGTCATTCCCTATTCAGAGCAGTTTTGGTTCATTTTATGTTTGAAAATTAAATTGAGGTGAATTGGCCATCTTGGAAGCAGAATAAACATGGCAGGTGGATATCCCAGGGCAGGTACGGTGTGTGTACTGGCCATGCAAGTATCCTTCTCAGGCTTTGCATCCTCATTGCAACACGGACTGCTTCTTGACTTACGACTACTTCCTAATGTGGACCACACATAGCAGTGTGGGTGTTCGCTGCATCTGACCACTGTGTGGCAAAGAGGGGAGAGATTTCTGTTGGACTTGGTAGGGCTCCATGAGTCTGCACCAGACACATCCCGTTGTGAGTCGGAGCAGCCCCAGGACACTATTTACCTAGGATCCCCAGGAGATTTTATGCCAGTGGAGGATGGGTGTAGCAGATCAGCCCTTTCTCATGTCCCCACTTCTCTTCCCTTTCCCAGCAGTCACAGGAACCAGCTTTATTGGCTTTATACCAACAGGGAAGTTTGCCCTCATCATGCGTATACTCCATGCATGACCTATAGCCAGAATCTAGGCCTTTACCCCACTGTCCCAGTGCAGAGGCCATAGTGTAGGGCAGAGTCTGGCCTGTGGCATCCTCAGTGATGATGATGATGCCTTCTCTTCATTAAGAGCTGGCCCTACCAATAATTGGGTTGCCATCATTGGGTCTCACCGTTAGCTACCATCACCCAGTAACAGCTCTCGTTCACTGTCAGCCAAGAGGGGTACAGCTCTCACATCCCTAATACCTCCCCTTTGCTGCAAATACTTACAGAAACCATAAAATGGTGCTGACAATGACGTGCTCCCATTTTCCCTTTATTGATCCTGTGTCTTTTTCCACCCATCATCCATACGTGGACTGAAAAATGTTTGGGGCAAACACCTGTGCTTGTACAGTGCCCAGCACATCAAGGTCCTTACCTGTGACTGGTGTTCCTGGGTATTACGGGAAGACAAGCAACACCAAATAAACCTATTACGAAGCACCAGACTCCAGCGACTCGCAAAATAAATGCAGAGGCTTTCTGCAAGAATCGCAAAAGGGCTCTCTAGCATGTGCTAAGCATTTCAAGAAACAGGCATGCTCAGACATTGAGAAAGAGCAACTAAAGCGGTGGCTCACATCCATCTCTTCTGTGTCGCCAGAGTTTATTTTGCCATGCACCCGAGTGTTTGTGTTAGCTCCTCTCAGCAAGAAGTAGGCGAGAAAATAATAGATTTTAATATAGGACACTAGCTATCCAGATTTTGAGACAGCAGCTTCCAAATAGTCCAGATCTGTTTGCAAGCAGGGAGAAAAAGAGTCTGCGGCAAGGAAGATTAGCACTAAAAACCTTGTCTTAAGAAGCAGGCTTCTCATCCTGCCAAACGTGGGATGGAAGAAAGGAGCAGCTCACAGCTCTTCCAGGAGGCACAGTTTGTTTCTTTCCTGCGAGTCACTTGCACTAGAGTTCACACCCCCCAAATT
This sequence comes from Crocodylus siamensis, assembly GCF_052110815.1. Lineage (NCBI taxonomy): Eukaryota > Metazoa > Chordata > Crocodylia > Crocodylidae > Crocodylus > Crocodylus siamensis. Next base: position 23,271,308 of record NC_143408.1, on the reverse strand, counting down.
TCCAGGCCCCTCTGCTTGCTCACCCGGATAAGACTAAGCAGGGAGCACTACAGTGAAGTTGCAGTAGGAGCAATTGTAGACGGACTCAAGGAGCCTGGGATGCCTCAAGCGGGAGATGGTAAGAGGCAGAGAGACCAAGGCTTTGGGGCCAGATGAGCACCCATCCAGTGGAGGGGAGGAAGCTGGGGAACAGACACAGAGGGGAGCATGCTCACGTCAGCTGGTTAAATGTATCCTGGAGGTCTCCGCAGCCAGGTTCTGAGCAGGACTGCTCAGGCACTGCCCCAAAAGGCATAACATCAACTTCGGAGGCCACATAGCAAACTAAGATGGAAAGGGAACACCTGGGTCGTGGAGTTCAACCCTCCACAATTCCCCGCAGCCTTGTCGGAGAGGTTAAGTTCCCGAAGCACATCCACCCCAGCTGCCCTGAAGTACAAACCACAAACCACAAACCAGCCCCATGGCCATATGCCTGGATGTAGATCTTTAGTACAAGAAACGTGGAGGCCCCTAAGAGTACAACCAGCTACGGGAAGAGAGCAGGAGAGACTAAGGACACCACCAATACCTTGGCAACTACTAAGGCAGGCAATTTAGTACATGGCATATGCCCGTCTGATCCTAACACCTGGGCCATGCCGTATGCTATGGAGGAAGGAATTGAAAACCTGTGTCTATCAAGAGTGCTACCAGGTTTTCCTGGACCATGAATCTGACCCACATCCATGCTGTTTAAAAATAAATAAATAAATAAATAAATCACCCTGAATTAATAGGAATTTCCTCTGCCCAACTGACCTTCCTTCCTGACCCCAAAGTCAGCGACTGGTTTAGCCTCCAGCTCTGAGAGGTTTCTTAGTATCACGGGGAGCATCAGGGCACCCCCCACCCCAAATCCCATGGCTGTTACCCGAGATCCAGAGGAAGCCAATTTAAGGATTCAAGAGGGGAAAAAAACCTTCCTGAACCCTATAGGTGACCAACAGAAGCCTTGAAGCCTGGACTAAATCAATCGACCCCACAACAAACATGGTGCGCAAGTTGCGATGTTCTTAATAGTGTTTGAGTGATGTTGTAGCCAAGATGGTCCAAAGGTATAACGCCCAAATCCTTGCCTTTCACATATTTCCTGAACTAACGGGATCACTGGGAGGGCTCATAGACTTTCAGGCACAAAACACCCTTCTTGCTTTATGCCCAAAACCTTGTCTCAGATCCAGCGTTCTTATTAACACTTCCCAGCCAAAGATCTCCAAAGACTTTACACCTGCCAATAAAGTCTGCTTCCCCAGGCTCTCGGGCAGGTGGTTAGAGCTGAGGAAAGTGAAGCAGAGAAACACGACATGGTTTTCTCAGGGTCGCCTAGAAAACTGTAGGCAGAGCCAAGAACAGAAACCCAGAGGCTCAACGCTTTGGTTCTTCCCTCCACAAAGCCACATGCCTTTCATATATGCCTGTTTATTTTACTAATTTCCAGCTCAGTGATGATTTTCCATAGCTGCCTTGTCTAAGCATTTAGAGGTGCATTGGCCTCAGCCCTGCAGCGTGCGAGCTGACAGGGCAGTTTGCTTCTCTTACTTGAATGCCCAGACCTAAGGGGGGGGTGGAAAAAGAGATCGCCCTATATTATTTTTGTCTTAAACTTACTTAACCTTGCCACTAAAGCTGGCAGCGTTTGTGAGCTACAGGTCTCCAGAGAGAACAGGCACAAAGAATTTAAGTCAAGCAAAGATAATGGAAGAGAGAAAATCGGGAAAGGGCCTCAGATGCTTTGACCTTGGAGAATATGCCAAAGACCTGTTAGATTCCAGTCCTCATAAATAAAGAGACAGCATTTATTGTCTGGCCGGGCCAGCGAGCCCTGCCAGCTCTGAGCTAGTGCCAGTAGATGGTGCTAAGGACCAGGGCTAAGCCTCCATGCTGTGCATACTGAGATAAAACAGATGTTGGCTGCTCCACTCTGGGTCTGTTGTGTGATTTGCAATGCAGCCATTTGCATGCAATTGCCTAGAGTTTTGTTAACGCTTCTCAAATTAAACCAAAACTCCTTCCACGGAGTGAATCCTAAGCAAGCGGCAGGGATACAGATGAGCTACCATGCAACTCGAGGAGAAGTAAATATTCGGATCTGTTCCCCTTGAAACAAAACCTACCAGCTGTTCTCTGACGGAGAGAAGAGTCGGCAAGCCTGATTCCAGCCAGGCTTATATTGACTGACTAGGGCGCACCTAGCTCTGGCTACGCTACTTCCAAAACAAAAGAGATTGTTCTCTTTCTAACCTGTGATGTGTATGCTCCAGCACAAAATGAAAGTAGGAAGAATTCCTTCTCTGCACAATACTGTGCATGTACGGTAGATGGCAGCGTAAGACTGACCTTAAACTGAAAGTAGGCACTTTTTTTTTTCTCCCAACTTTTTACTTTTGGTGGCCTCAAAAATTATTAGTTCCAGATGAGCTCTTGCCATGGTAATAGTGTGTTTAACCCAATCCACTCTGAGCAGAGTCAGTGCAAGTTCAAATGCAGCGTTTTCACACGTAAACTATACATCAGAGGCATGATTCTGAAGGGCTTTGGACATGCTGTGTGCAGTGGGGACAGGAAATGTATAAAAGATTGGTTCACACACGCACACGCGTACACACACACACACATAAAGACTCCACGCTCATGGATGTCGCCAGTGTGGAACTGAACTCATGTATTGAACCAGGAACCTCTGAACTAGTCGCCTCTTTGAAGATTAGCACTAATAAGACAAACCAGTGGGCATTTTGTTTTATAAGGAAAGAGTATTTCAAGTCACGTATGCTGCTATTGTTGGACACAAAACATGCACTGTCTGCCTCTTGTGCGACTCTAGTTACTACCCCATGCTTGCCTTTCATGAGCATTACCTTCGTTTTTATTCCCTTTTAAATTCACCTTCCCCATCTTCCACTTCTTTGGAAACCGATGCCACGTTTCCTGAGTATAAGGAGAAAAATCTTGAAAAAATAAACACTTACATAGATTGTTAGAAAATGTGTGACACTTTATATCTTCGTCAAGGTTTTATACTTTCCATAAATTATAGATCCAGAAGTTATCATTAAAACTAATTGGAAGAATGTGTATCTTCTTTATAAGCAAGTTACATTTAAGAGCTGAATTAATTGACTTTATTATTGCAAATTAATGAAACTCTAGCAAAATATGAGAAATGTTCAATATTGTTTGCCTTTATAATTCGCTGTGTATGTAGCCTTAATCTGAGGATCTCTGAGCACTTTGCAGAGTTTAATTAAGTCTCACAATTGCCATTTTGGGGAAATACATTAAGTATTATTATATTGATTCTTTACAGATGGGTAAACTCAGGTATTTTTATGCCACAGGCAAACTCCAGCTCCCCCTTGAAGTCATTCCTTAATATTCTTTCATGCAGCCTCTTCAGTGATAACAAAAGATTACAATGAATAAAAAGCTGAAGACGGTCTTTTTGAAGGCATTTCATATCTCTGATTTCATATACCTGTTGTGCTCCAGTTTTAGTGGCTTGTGGCTTCCTTTATGGTTATATCATGGAGTTCATGCAACTCTGCGTGCGTGTGCATGCATGTACACATGTGAAATCAAAAAGTCCTAGCAGATCACTGTGTCTAATACCTACTGATGCCATTCAGAATAGTTGTGTGCTTTCTGAGCAATACCCTTTCCACCACAGCACTTGGTTAAAATTATCTAGAGTACATGATGTCTTCCAACTCTCTGCTTCCCTTCCCTCAGGCCATAGAAAAGAATGAGCTCCTGGGATTCATTTATTTCCATAGACCCAAAGCATCATAGCTTCCTTTGCAGAGGGTGACTTCAATACAATAAGATGGCTGCCAGTTTTCTCGAGAACCCATTCGCCAATTGGCTTTTTTCACCAATAGACCCAGAGTGGTCTTCGATAGCATCAATGCCCAGAAGCATCAATCCTCTTCTAAGCCTTTCTTTTCAGTTCCCAGGACTAAGAACATTATTCGCTGCAGTCAAGACCATTCTTGAGACCTCAAAGTCACCGCTGAAAGCTCAAGGAGACTCTATGTTTCTTCTAAACTGTGTTCATGTTCTTCAGCATTTACTTGTAACAGTCAAACTCCATCTGATGTCTTCTTCTTCACTCTCAGCTCTCTATCAGTAATACTCGGTGACAAAGACTGGCTCAGTCTGAACAGCCCTTGCCTTTACTGATACAGGGGCCAGCTAGATAAAACCACAGAGTGGGGCAAATCAAGAGCACAGATCAGCATGACTCCAAAATGTGACTCAGACACTGGATTCAGCTAGAGCAACAGTGCAACTGCTGGGCCCAAAGCAACTAAGTACTGGAGTTGGAAATAAGACTCACAATCTTGGGTCCCAGATACCCACGTCAGCCCGTGACCAGTATTCTCTGTCATATGGTCTTTAAGGGAACCACCTAGAAGGCCAGTTCACAGGTTAAATAGGAGCCCATTCTGCTAATCTATAGGAATTTACTCTTACAGTGACACACGCCAGCGCCCTCAACTCGTAAGGTCTTACCATGTATACATTTGCAGTGCTCAAATTATTCAGTACCTGGTGATCTAGGGATCAAACAGTGCATTAGCCTTTTGCACAGGAGCAAATTTCAGCCCTGAGGGAATACCCTGAGACCACACAGCGCATCAGACACAGACCTAGCAGCAGAAGCCGGGAATCCTGCCTCCTGCTCTTATTCCAAATCTGGCAGGGCACAGGGCGGCCTTGATGGCCCTGGGAACGTGGTCAGAACCAGCTGTGGCAGAGGTGCGAGTAGGTGCTGAGCTCATTCAGGTTTTCCCAACATTGTTTTGGCCTTCTCTGCTTATCAGGTTTCTATCGCTCCCTTTTCCTTGTTCCTTCCCCTCTTCTTTGTAAGCTCCTTTGTTCTAGTGTTTACAGCAGCATCAATTTACTGTCAGAAAGCAGGACGGCCTTGTAGGTTCTGTATATACAGTAGGAATGCAGCCAACTGGAACCTGCCCCTGCGCCGCTTTGTTCAAGTGCTATGAAACGCTGCGCTAAACTGCCTTGGGTGTTGCCGCTGCCTCCCTCCCCCCTTCCACAACGGTCAGCACTTAGGGGTAAATCCTGCCGCACTTCCCACTTGCGGTGTTAAGCCCTGATTACTCCAGCGTGAATGTGGAGGAATGAGCAGCCTGCATCCTCTGCAAGGGATCTGCAAAGTAGCTCGGGGGCAGAAGTGGGGAAAGCTGAGATAAGAGCAAGCGACTCTGGAGCTCAGGACCCACAGTGACTTCTAAACTTCTGGGGGTATGAAAGGAAGCAGAACAGTGGTGAAGAGAGGGGATCCTTCAATGTGTTGCCTGCTTTTCCCCTTCTATGCAACTCACTCACGTAGGCTGATCTAACTGTGGTGTTTGTCCCTGACAGTGTTAACCCACTTTCTGATGTCCCAGAACATATCTTAGCACGTCAGGGGCCTGATGAGCACTGGATCTCCCAGTATGGGCCTTTACTTCCAAACCATAAAGGAATAATACTTTGCAATTATACAGCAGCCTTTTGATAGAGCATCTTAGAGCGTGGTGCAAAACTTTCCATCTCCGAGCCTTTCCGCAGGCAGAGAAACTGAGGTGCGGATAAGTTAAGAGGACACCAACGCAATGCCGTGCAGCACAGCCCTCAAAGGCAGGACTAATTTGCCCAGATGCAGTGCCACACTAATGCAGCTCCAGTCCCAGAATAAGGGTGACTGGAGCAAGCCTGAGAATATCTACATGACACCACACCATACAGATATGCCTGAAGTGACCTGCCTGCGGTCACACAGGCAGTATGGGGAGCAGAGCCAAGAGTTCAGACTTTTAGCTGTATGCTTTAGTATTATGCCACTCCCATCACTCTCAGTTTAGAAGACTTTAACTACAGTTACATTACAATTTGGTGCAATTTTTCTTCACCCTCTCAATGAATTTAGGTACCACAGTTTGCAGCTGGGAGCAAAGTATTCTTTGCCTTCTCTTCGCTCCTCATTCTTGAGATCCTACAAGAGGGAAAGCCCGTGGTATCTCCGGGGAAGCCGTGAACAAGAAGAAAGCAATTAGTGCGAGGCTCAGGAAGGACTTCCTTTTATGCGACCACATGTGCATGCTTCTGCTTCCCACTACTCATTAGGCCACCAAGAACACAAGCCCCATAGATGATACTTTCAGCTATTCCTGGATCTCAAATGGTTTTAGCATTGTCAGCCGAGAAGCAACACTTTCCAGACTCTATGTGCAAGCAGGTAGACCATCGAGTCTTCTACTAAGGCCTGAGTTAACGCATTTTGAAGGTGGTCTGGAGCCACTCAACGAGAGGCCTTTTTAAGGTCTATACTTCTTGATTTTCCTTGTTTCCTCCATGCAATTATTGTCTTCCCAGTAGCTAGTGATATTAGGTGCCGAAATTATAAAAGAGACTGGTATTTCAAGGGCTGCGTGTCATCATTCTTCTAGAAATCAGCTGTCTCTAAGGTATCTCCGGCTCCATGACCATCATCCCCTCACAAGATTTTGGCCCTAATTATATGCAACTGGTAAGCATCTTTTTTCATCTCTTCCTCATTCAGAGAAGCATAGACAATGAGGGTTGAAGGGACCTCAGGAGGTCACATCTAGTCCAACCCCTGCTCAAAGCAGGACCATTCCCAACTAGATCATCCCAGCCAAGGTTTGTCTCGCCAGGTCTTAAACACCTCCAAGGATGGAGCTTCCACCACCTCTCTGGGTAACCCATTCCAGTGCGTTTCTACCGTCCTAGTGAGAAATTGTTTCCTAATATCTAACCTAAAATTCCCTTGCTGCAACTCGAGCCCATTGCTCCTTGTTCTGTCATGTGCTGCCATTATTTAGCCTCTGTTTTTTCAGACCTTATTTGAACTGTAGGGGTTTGTAAATAAATTGCATTGACTATGGAAAAAGGGGAGAGCCATAAGACAGAATGGGTTTATTTCTTTCACCTTAAAGAGATGAAGTAAAATGAAAGAGAATTGCTGCTTATTGTGCCCTGGGTTCACCTCAAGATGAAGGAAAATGATAAGATTTCAATTAATGTCATTTAAGATTCCCTGGAAGCCATTCTGGGCCTTTCCTGGCTGCGCTTCCTCACAGGAATTGCAGTCCTCAATAACTCTTTTGTAAATCACCAGAACTCACATATACATTAAGGGCCACATAACTCAAGTGGTGCAAACTGATTTCCATCAACTTGGCTATGGTAGCTTATACCAGTTGAGGATTTCCCACTTTCCACTTATTAAGATGCTATTTAGGGCATGCTATATAATGTCATTCACTTTACAAAGTTGGGATTATTTTCTAACTCACTCAAAACCAAAAAGACAAGACCTAAAAAGCGTTTTGACAAAATTCAGACTGATCAAGAATTTGCAGAACGTGCACAGACTAAGCCTGGACACACTGTGGATTATTCAGATTAGTAGCTATTATTACAAGGAAATGCAGAAAGGAAAAATAAAACTTCAAGGCTTGATTGGGGAGGGGGAAAGATTAAAAGAAAACTCAGCAAAAGAAAACGGAAAAACTTACATTTTGGGACAAGGAAGGCATTTCAATGTTGAGCTTTTTTCATATTTTGAATGTACAAGATAAAAACTTCATGAAATGAAGTTATTGCCAAACTGAAAACAGAACATTTGAGGCTGAAGGTGTCAAAACTGACTAGTTTGAAACGTTTCATGAGTGTTACAAGTTTTTTCCCCCCAAAATTGTGTGTCACTGAATGCACAGTTTTACTTCAGAAAGTTTCCTGCAAAGAAAATTTTCTCTGTTCTAATAATAGATCTGCAGATTGGGAGAAAAGATAAAAGGCAAGCAAATGAAACATGAGGTTGAAGATGTTTCTTTCCAAAGATGGACATGTACAGCCCCTATCGTTACGGTATCTGGGCATTTTCGCTCTTCTCCCATAGTAGACCAGTGCACTTTAAATAGGTTAATAAAGTTTATTGGCTTATCTCTCTTCCCCACCCCTCTCTCCATGGTAAAATTCCTATTTCAGAGGGAGAGAAAGGTAAGGTTTTAACAGACTGTCCCCAGGATCTCAAGAAGCCAGGGGCCTAGATGGGGAACCAGCCAAGACCACATGCTTCTTCCTCATGCACCTGAACCACACCACCGTCCTTCCTGCCCTCTAATGACAGCCTCTGCAATGAGGACTTGACATAAATGCCACAGTGCAGTCATTTCCCTGTAACACGTGCACACGCTCTCCCCGGCCTTGCTCCGCAACTATGCAGCAGACCCTCTCTGTATTATAAATCTTCCGATGACTGAAATCTGCAGCTTCTTTTACAATAGCCATTATAAAGGTGTGAAATATTCGGTGTCTGTGTGCATCTGTGAATATGATTACACACTAAAATGTGTGAAGTCTTTTCATATTTAATGAACCAGAATGTGGCTTTCATTTTGGCTGTGCATATTTTGTGCTCTAATATATATATATATATATATATATATATATATATATATATATATATATATATATATATATATGGCTGCATATTTTAATAGCCTAATTAATTGCTTTCTTTTCAGAGGCACCTAATTTCCTTAATTACTGTGCAGTCTGTGTACATGGTATGTAACAAAAAAGTAGCAGTTTAATAACTTAGTTCAGGTACTTCAGAGCTATAAAGATCTGATCTCTTGTTAGGCTGTGGTCCAAATAGGGACACAAAGGGCTGAGTTAAGGAGAGAGCTCTTTCTCGGTGGATGAACACCACGTATTTCCTGCCACGTCAACACTGAGGTATTTTCCAGATCTGATATTTGTGGATTTTATGCTGTTGGAAGTGCCGCCTATTACTAAAAATTAGTGGTACTCAACCTTTTTAGATACAAGGCACCCCTTGTTAGACTCAAGGCATCCCTTGGAAAATGCCAGCTTTTAGCTTTCACTCATTTTTGAGCGCAGAAAAACAATGCAACAATCCTCCCATTGCAGAAAACTCAGAAAGAGCACAGCAGGTCAGAGCGTTTGACATTAAGGACTCATATCTGCAATCTCTGGGTTTCTTTTGTGAATCACGAGCAGGGCGAATATTGCGTGACACCCTTAAAAGGATCTCACGTCACCCTGGTTGAGAATCACTGCTTCAGATGAAACAGGATATGCTGGATGTGGAATTGTTCTGTGATAATCTAAAATCTAAGATTACTGAGATATAACAACTTTATTGACACTGGAGGTGACTTGGTCAGGAAAGGGAAGTTGTTGTATACTGGGTTCTTTAAGACCTTCCTGTGTAAATACATTAATTTAGCTTCTCTGGGGCGGGGGGAGAGCAAATAAAATGACAACAATGGTCCCACAACACCCCAGGACATACTTGAAAAACAATGGGCAAAGCTCTCAGCTTTGAACTTCAAGGACCTTACATCCTCTCTCCAAGCAAGACGCAAGCTTGTTTTGCCAGGCTGGGAACTTGGAGTTCAAAAAGTCTGAGCAGGTTTTAAAGGGGACTTTCCTTGAAGCATGGGATAGAAATGGTTTGTGTGTTAAAAGAACAGGCTCTGCTTGCCAGGATCCTGGGGGTCCCAGGAGGGGGCATAAGAAAAATTAAAGCTAGCTGGATTCCAGTGGAGGGAGCTGGCAGGATAGCTGTGCACATCATCTCTTTGATGATTTTACAATCTGCTTTTGTTCTTACTTCCCTGTAACAAAAGGCTGTCTGGTCACTGGGTAGCCCTGTCATTGCTCCAGCCATGGAGAGAACTGCACAGACTGAAGGCAAGTCCAGCCTGCGGGAGCAAACCCACTGGGTTGCGAGGGACCTGCAACCCAGAGCTCAGCCTGGGAGTGGGAAAAGGTCATGATCCTCACTCAGCAGAGTTGTGACAACCTGACACCCTCATGGTCACAGTAAAAACCCTGAAGTACCTGCTACAAAGACAAACTGAGACCGTAGGCCTCTTGGGACAGGGACTGTCGCTCTGTCCTGTGTTTGTCCAGGGGCTAACACAAGAAAGGTCTGATCCATGAGTTTGACTTCTACATGCTACCACAGTTTAGATAAATAGTGATTTTTCTACACGCCCCCAGAACAAGGTACCAGGTCACAAAGCATCAGCGAGAGTAGAGCAGTGAATCTCAACCAGGGTACTGCAACACCCTTGGGTGCCTTGAGATCCTTCGAAGGGTGCTCTGGAGTGCCATGTACCATTCATTAGCACTCTTAGGCATGCAAACGTGATTCACAAGATAAACTCAGAAATTTCAAATAGCTATCCATAGCTAAAAAGCATCCAGACCTGTTGTGATCTTCCCAAGGTCTTTGCAACAGAAAAATTGCTGTTTTTCCATAGTCAAAAAACGAGTTAAAACTCAACTGGCTTTTTTTTGAGGGGGGCCTTGAGTTTAACAAGGGGTGCACTGGGTCTAACAAGTGGTGCCTCGCGTCTCAAATGGTTGAGAACCACTGGCGTAGAAAACTAGAAAGGATCTCACTGGCCTTTTAAACGCATGCCTGGAAATTATTTTGCCTTCTTGCCCCAACCTAAAACTCAGAGAAAAAAAAATGCTGCCTTGACCTAGATCTCTTCAGGGCATGGTGAATGTATCTCAGCAGTACTGAACCATTGAGAAAGTCATCTGCATTATTTGTTTCCTTTCATCCCAAATGCCTGGGAGTGAAATCCTCCAATTCATCTCTAGCCAGATGGATCAAATGCTGTATCCATAGCATCTCACACACCAGTTCCTTCACACATCTCGTGCTTTCTGGCTGCATCCTAGGCCTGAGTATGAAACACCAAGGAGATATGCAAAACAGCCACATGGTCTCCCATTAATGGATGCAACCTGGAGCCCAAATTCTGCTCTCTCAGACTGATATAAATGTTAACCATCAGTTCAGGATTCATGGATGTGCAATCAAAGAGCATGGAGAATCTGTTCCCTGATTATTTCTTTTCTGAGAATAAAATCATCACGTAGACAGCCTCTTGTTGCATACAATGCCCTAATCTATAATTCTTATGTAAACTGATTCCCTTCTATCCAAATGGTCCCAGGAAATGAGTGAGATGACTTACTGGTATAAGGTGAAGTTCCTCTTGATGGAAGAAACGGCTGCCCCAAGACAAGGGCCCCAAAGCCCTACAGAATTCACAACAATAAAGACTCCCTCTCTAAAAGTTTCCTGAACCGTCCTATATATATTTTTAGCGAGTGAAATCCCTGCAATAGGATGTGATAGAGTAGCTAAAAAAAAAAAAAAAAAAAAGCCTTTCACCAAGATCTTATTCTGAGGGTGTGTGGGACACTTTCAACGGGGCCCAATTCAGTCTAGATAGATCCCTTCTGATGTAACACCTAGTACCGTCTACAAGGATTTTACTGTGACACACAGCAAATCAGAAAGGGGAACTCAGCCCTGCTTAGAAAATGCCTGTTCTTGTTCTTAGACTGCATGCTAAACCATGGTACTTCTCTCCTCTTGAAACTGTGCAGGATCAGGCCTCGGTATTTTGTACAACTAAAAAGTAATTTCTCCATTATCCTAGAGCCATCCACGGAGAATATTCCCCTTGGCCGTCTACTTTGCGCAGGCAGCTTATGCTGACCTACAAGTTTGCAAGCCAATGTGCCGTGTTAGGGGAGGGCTATAGTTATTGGTGGAGAAACAGGGACACCTGCATTTTGGATGCCATGGCTGCTATAGTTTAGGTAGCTTGTCCCTGGTAACCAACTCCCTTGGGTTCCCTTCAAAATCCCTGTGTAAATGCAGAGGGTTTTATTCTAGTTGCCCATATTGACTGCTTGGCACTTTACTCAATGGGTCGATTCACCCAAGGTAGCAACTGGAGTGAGCTGCTCTTCTGCATGACAAAAGGCTGGAAGCGGGTCCGTAGCTAATGTTGAGAGAAGACCATGGCTCATTTCTGTTTTACTTTTGTTCAAAATAAACTTCATCTTTCCTGGCCACAAAGCTCTATTTTTCTGTGTCCTTCCAAGAGAGGGATCCAAGCTCAAACATTTGTGGCAAAAGCTTAAACAAAACAATGTGCCTGTTGACTTGCGCACGGTCTTATAGATTATAATGCTGCGGGAACGGCAGTGATCCGTGTCCTCGGTTCTTCCTGCAGCGACAAAAATTCGCCACATCCTTCACTGTCCTGTAATTTCTCTCTGTCTCCCAGTGCAGGGTTGATATTCATTACATTATTCCCCTACAGAAACATTAGTCTCTTGAATAGTCAGAAAACATTTCAGTTCAGACTTTGGGTTGTACTGACTAATGAAAAGGGCTGAACGTTGTTCTCAGTCTCCATAAGCAAGTTAGTCCTGTGGGCAAGGAAGGAGATGTGGACCCCAGGTTCAGCAGGATGTTGCCAGGAAGTTTTTGATGAAGTATTTTGTTCAATCGAAAATGTCAGCCTGAAACTGGGGTTTGACAGGAATCTGCCATTTTCAGTTTCCATATAATGGTGAAAGGTGTCGCAATGCTAGGATGGAAATTGTGGTTAAAAATAGGCGGATGGACCCTGGTTTGGCCAAAGGCTTGGTGGGAGATTAGAGTCCCAAGTTCAAAACCCTCATTGATTTGATTCAGGCTATTAGTCACCAGGGTTTTTCCTCCCATTTTTCATGGAAGACTTTGATAGGCCCGGGTTTCATCCCAAAGTGGAATGGGAAAATCTTTAGGAATTTCATGTTTTGCAAGAGAGAAAAACCTTTTCTTATTCCGCTCAGCCCAGACCTTGACTTTCAGCGTGACCTCAAACATGTCTTCAAATCTCTTCCCTTTGTAACATGGAGGGACACTTCCTTTGACGGTCTTGCCTATTTAGGTTGCATGCAAGGCCTGCTTCTTAGCATGTGTTCGGTGCTCGATATATCAGCGCCTCATCTCAGTTAGCACTGCGGGAATGCAAATAAATGATAGAGTTACCGCAGGTCACGCACCAGGACGGAGACAGAAAGAGTTGCAGGGAGTTGCTCTTTATGTCCATTGGCACAAAGGAGGCCAGCAACTTGCTTTCGTTCTGAGGCCCGAGTCCAGCTGAAATGCTGTGCCATCACCTCCTCCTTGCTACCCCTTCTTCGGCGGCAGGCCATGCTTTTTGAAGTGCTGGGCTTGCAAAGCAAGGATTTCAAAACTCAGGCTCCTCTTAGGAGTTTGAAACTTGGAGCTTTGCTGCATGAAATATGGGGAGGCAGCCCAAGATGGGGCATTCTCAGCACTTGCAGTCCTGTAGGAAACTTTGCATAAACACATGGGAGAGGTGATGCCTCTGCAGTTGAAACCGAGGAATTTAAACGGTTAACGTGCCTGTGCTTTCAGGATGTGCTCTGGTTACAGGGAGAAATTCTTTTGCGTATTGGATGCAGGCCACAAATGCAAGTGCTTTGAAAATGGAATCTGTGCAAGTTAGACCCAGCACTCTGCGACTAGGATAAATACAACAGCTGGTTTTATAACCGGTGTAAATTATTGTGGGGTTATGTGTATGCCACAGAGTCAAATATACTCCAGGATCTTGCAGGAAGGTGTTTGGTGTACAGTGAATACAATCTGATGGCGGTCGTTGGGGAGTATAGGTTACATAGGAACACAGGCCTGGAAAGAGCCTCTTGGGCTAGCGAGGCCGGTCCTTTGCATTTACAGGCTGCCATTAATCAAAGGAATCTCCCCTGTCCACACTTCGAACTCTCACCCACAACTGCAAGGAGCGATAGATACCCCAAGCACCAGGACCCTGCCACAAACACGCCTCTGGTAAGAGCCTGGTAGATGAGGCCATTTTCAATGCCTTGCCCCTGCAGCACCTATCAGTTTATGACTGGGTTTTTTTTGGGTTAATATATGCTCATCCAAGCTGCAGGAGAGGATACTAGTTAAAACAGTTATTGCATATATTTACAATAGTGTCCTTCTCTGAAATCGGGGCCCCGTTAGGTTAGGTGAGAGGCCAGTCACGTGCGTGCTCTAAGGACCTCACAGGGGAAGCAGGGTCATAGGAAGACGAAGAGACTTGCCCTAGGTCACACAGCCAGGCAGCAGCAGAACGAGGATTAAAATCCCGATTTCCCCATTCCACAGCCAGTGCCCTAACTCCTCCGGTCCTACTGCCTCCGTTGGCTGCAACGATGCATGCAGTCGCACCCCTTTGGTACTAGATCCTGATGCTGAAATTAGATGGTTTCCAGCCATCGGAGGAGAGAGGTTCTGCGAAGGTCTCCAACAGAAGCAGTGGTGGGGGCCAAATAACCTAACCAGCTTTCAGAAGGAGCTCAATCTGTTTCTGAGACGTAGTCCATGATGTGGTTGTTTGCAAGGGCAGGACCCTGGAGAGCCCTTCAAATCTGGCATCCTACATTCATATGAAAGGGGTGGGGAGGTGGGGGGTAAGGGGAGAGGCCTGCAGAGAGGCTTCTTCAACTCTTCTGCTGTTGCATTGCAGAAAAGTCTCGATATCAAACGGTTAAGGATGACAGGCGAGCTAAACTGCTTACTCCGCTATTTCTCTGTCAAGCAAGCACTTTTATAACAACTTAAATGGGAACGCTTTTTATAGCCAGGGTCTGAAATAACAGAAACATGCTCAATTACACTTTATAAATTGATACTTTATACTCAAAGATCTTTGCAGGAGGAAGATTCTGTTCAGCTTTTTATTATTGTTGTTGTTTTTCATCCTTGGATCCCGAAGCTATTTCGGCTAACTGCTCGCCCTGAAATGGTTCCTATTGTCCATGCAATTTATTCTTTTCAATTATTTTCAGTCGCTGGAGCCGATCAATACTTTTTAATTATTTTCGAATCGTGGACTGAAATAATAATGGTGAACAAAAAAAATTACAAGAGATTAAACCCTACCAACTCTATCTGCTACTGCAGGCAAAAGCTAATAGAAATCTTATATCATTTTCTATGTCACGTAAGTAAGAAAAATGCCCCCCCCCCTTGCTACAGGGTCAGTTATTCTGATCTGCAAACTCAAACATATGACAGCATGCCTTTTAATTACTTTATGTCCAAGGTTGTTCTATTAGGACAACATCATCAACCTAAGGGTTTTTTTTTTAAAAAAAAAAAAATTAAATGTACAGTACTTTGCTGTACAATTTACTTTGACACTGCAAACACATTAATTGTCCCAGCCAGAAGCTGTTCTGCTTCTCATTTCTATTCCTACTTCTCCCCTTTGATTGGCTTGCAAAGAAAGCCCGGAGAACCAATCAGGAGCAGCTTTTCCATTCATGTCCTAGCAACAAGCCCTGTTCCAATCTTTCTCCAGCAAACTGACACCTGAAAAATTACATCATGAATAATAGCGAAGCAACAAGGGCCAAGAAATTTTTTTTCATCTGTCTGCTGCAGAGTTCATTTAAGGTGTTCAGTCTAGATTCTTAAAGCTACAACGCATCCAATTTCTGCTGCACTTTTTGCACTTCTTTTTGGTCAAATATGTAGGCTAGTTGCTTGCAGGAAAAAATGCATGCAATCCCATATACGCAGCCCTTCCCAAATTCGATGCTATTGAATCCGCTTCCTTTCTGGACTCTTTAATTGAAAGACAAAACCATGGCCAACCAAAGACAACCCACCACCACCACAAAAACCTCGCTCTTCTTCCAGCTAATCAGATGCTGCATAAAATAACTGTCTCCTGAATTGTGTGGGGTGAAATAAAGCCCTGCAAATAGCAATACCATGTATGTGGTGAAGGAACAATATTTTTTATGCCACTTTGCCTATATTCTCATCTCGTAGGCTTTGGGAGAAAGCAGCTTGTGTTTTAAAAGCCAGACATTCCTTAGAGGTGGCAGCGTGTGTGTACGGAGCACTTAAATTTGTCATTTAAAGGTCTGAACAGAGGCTGCACACTGTTTTTCGATGCCAAGATCAAAACCTTTTGCTTGCTTTCCTTGCTATCATTTTTAATTAATGAAGGCAGAAATGCCTGCAGATACAGTGCAACAGACAACTCCCTCTTCTCCTCGGCATTGCACTCTCTCAAAAGAAAGCTGGCAGGGGAAAAACCAAAAACCAAAACCCCAAACCCCATGATCAGCCAAGATTTTAACAATACAACCAGGTGATTAAAAACAACAAATTAAGAAAGGAGGAGGGTTTGTGGGGAAGGAGGGCTACATTTTAGGATCGTGGGGTTTTGTAAGACATTTTCGCATGCCGGAAAATACACAGCCGAGAAAATCCGATTCCAAACGCGGCGAGACAATGGGAAAAGGGGACCGAGGAGTTCAGCTCATTTAGATGTTGTTAATTGTTCGTTCCAACAGGGAAACAGTTTCTTCTGCAAATGAGAAGCTAAGCCTTTATTTCATTTTTTTTTTTATTATTATTATTATTATTATTAGCACTGCACCAGGACTGAAATAACCCCGGATAATCTCAGTCACTGAATAGGATTTGCCATTTTATAGGTTCTTGAAAGAAAGAAGGGGTGGGGGGGGGGGGGAGAAAATCTGCAAATAATATACTACTGGCACAAAGAACTGCAGCTGTACTTGGAAGAACTGGAGGTACTTGCAATCCCCTTACTCCCCTCTTGGAGGTCTATAACATCACCTTGGCCTTTGGTGGAGAAATAAGCCCACATGCATTTCAGCAACAAAGTTTCATTTATTTTTCTCTGGTGAGGGTGGAAACGGGGTGGGTTGTACCTCCATCTCCAGATTCAGATTATGCTTGGGGTGTCCAGTGCTTTATTTATTTATTTATCTATCAGGGCGCTCGCCTAAACAGTATCTCATGATGCAGCAAATAGTTACATTAGTGTCTGAGTCCTGACTACATTTTCAGCTCTCAAGAGCAATCAGCATTGGCAGCGGGGTGAGGCAGGAGTCTCTGGCAGGCTGCCTCGCTACTTGAATAACTGCATGACTATATAAGGCAAGAGGAAGAAGAAGAAGGCGAGAAATATTGGGAATATAAATATGAAAATTCAGCGAGGAGAGAAACCAGCCTAAATCCCTTTGTCACTGACACTTTGAATCATGGGCGCAGGCTATAGACTTGGCTTCCTACATTACGCATCTGAATTGCAGACTCCTCGAATAATAACGGCGCTTTGCACTCCTCCTCGGAGCACGTTACACATTGATTAACCCTCAACCTGTCTTCCCCTCCCGTGGCAAAGAGGACCACCTTCCCATTTCACACCGGACCGCTGTCAGAGCCCCAAATCTCTCAGCAAAGCCAGCCTGTCTCTTTGCCTCAGCGTTCCCAGCTGTGAAACTGGGCTGACTGCTCTCTCTCTGGGCTTCCCATCACAGGAACGACAACCCTATTTTTTGCCCTACCTGCTGCCCCACAACCGGGTCCGAGTCGCAGCACCCAAAATGTTGGCATTCAGAGCTGAGCGTCTCTAAGTTTCGTAGTGTGTAGGGTCGGAAGGGACCTGAGCAGATCATCGAGTCCGACCCCCTGCCATGGCAGGAAAGAGTGCTGGGGTCAAACATGCACGTGTAAGTGTAAGTGTGACTGTAACGGAGGGCAAGAGATTACACCACTGTCCCAGAGGAGATCAGGGCTGCCTGGCAAAATAATATCAGTGAAAAATCAAACTAAACTAAGCTTCCCCTTTCCTCCCACTTTATTTTGATCGGTACCAGCAGGGATGTCGAGGCCACGTTCCTGTGTTCGTGGGTGCCTCTCCGTCTCAGCTGTGGAGAGATAGGGCCACCCATTTCTGCACAGCAGGAAAAACGTGGAGAATCACAATGGTCTGGAGCGTGAACACAGAGAAAATTCAAGGAAAGTCCGACCAACGTAAATGTTCCAAGACATTTAGGCTAACTATTAAATGAGAACCGGGGCTTGAGAGTTAGGACTCAGAGCTTGTGCTTTGAGAGCAGCCCTGCCTATGCTAAGCCCGAGGCCCTGCCTATGCTGTTAAGTTACTGTGCTTGGCCTTGGCGTCTTCAAGCACCATGAACAGTGTAGCCACAGCTGTGAGGACCTTGAGCTAGGCTATTTAGTGCTGCTGAGTGGCAGGGCCACCTAACCAGGCTGCAGGCAAATTAGCCAGCTTCCAGGTTAGAAAGCAGCCCTTTGAGAGCAGTGCAGCATGCTGGAGGGCATCACTGTGTAGACGTGCTGCTTAGAGTATGTCTGCCCCATGCTATGCTGCTTTGTGAGAGCTCCCTTCCAACCTGGAAGCTGTGTAATCATGACTTTGTGGAGATACAGGTGGGCTAATTACTACTAGGGTGTAGTGCTTTTGCAAAGTAACCTGCCCATAGCATGATATGGACATGCCTATCCCGCTTCCAGCTCAGGAAGCAGCATGCTGATGCATTTGACAGTGCTATTGCCTGGCCTGGTAAATTTGCAATGTGGACATGCCCTTATTTTCACTGGGTGTATCTACAGATGCAATTCATGTGATGCAATAAACTATGGAGCACTTTGAGCTGGAGCACACTGCTCCTGGGAGCAGCATCTACATGTGCACCCAGGACGGCAGCACTTTGAGCTGGGATGGAGCAGGTCTGGGTCGGCAGGAGGCTTGAGGGGTCAGTCCTGGGCTCTTGGTGGTGGAGGGGTTGGCTGGGGCACAAGAGTGCCGAATGTGCAGAGCCATGTGGCTAGGCGGCAGGCAGGGGTTTGGCCCCCTGCTACTTAGGTGGCTGTCCACACGAGTGCTTCAGAGCAATAAATGACACTGCCATAAGATAGTAGTGGCCTTGACATTACTATCCTATGGCTGAGTTAACTAGTTTACTGTGCCCTAATACCGGTAGACATGTGTACACGGTGACACTACTGCAGAGCTAATTAGACAACTCCGCAGTAAAGTGCACGTGTAGATATACTCACTGTGTTTCGGTTTCTCCCTCTGTAAAGAGTGCATGATATTATCTGATTAGGTCATTTTGAGACTTACTATTTGCAAAGCATTGTGATGTCCTCAGATAAAAAGGACAGGACATTATCAGTAATATGTCTGCAGATGATGGAGAAACACACACCTTTTGGTACAGGTAGAAAGGAGCATCTCTGGACACGCACGCACACACTTGGCACACAGCAATGGATATAACTTGCTTAAAATCACACTGGAGTACATGGGAGTCTCTGAGTAGACTTCACTGAGTTTTGCATCGGTCCCTTTCTGCAATGTGCATTTAGTCATATAGTGCCAGCAGAAAGATTTTGAATTAGACAAAATACCTAATCAACTGTATTTAGCCCATACTTCAGACACCCACCTGCATTAGGATTATGCTTGATAGCATGCAAACTATACCACAGATTTCTCTATAGCACAAATCATGGTATTATGCTGCTGTATTTTGCATTGGTTAGGGAAGCAATTTATAATTCGAGATGACTTCAAGTTAGGAAGCATCTGATTACGGCATAAGAATTGTAGAACTCAACGCAGTACAAACTCACAACTGTTAGCTGAATCACATATCCTTGAATGAATGTATACCATGTTGTGGTCTGTTAAGAAGCAGCCATATTCCACCCCAGAAGCAGCTGCTTATTCATGAGAGTTATAATGATTCCCGAATTTCTGTTGGATGTAGAACTCAGGTCAAGTGTGATCTGCACACGTAGAAGGAAAGTATGGCCTCAGCACTTGTAAAATGAAAGGTGCTATTTAAAATGTGTTATAAATATAAGAATAAATTCCGGCATTTGCCTAATTATATGAACCGCAGCGCTGGCAATGAGAAGTAGCCTGCAAGCTTGAGGTTTCCCAGGTGTAAATCAAATGTACCTATTGCTAGTTATGTGCTATACCACCGGTGTTGCCCAGATCAGCATCCAGAGGAACCTTCTTTTCATCAGATGCTGAGCTTTCTACTGCTAGTGTTTATAGGCAACAGACAGTACAGGAAAAGAGGTCACGGGAAGAAAACAGAAAAAATGGAGCTTAGAAAGATGTACACAAAACATTGTCCTCTAAGGGTGAGGTGTTCAAAGGCAGCTAAATGATTCAGGAATCTCTCAATGATTTTTCTCTTGGATTTGGTTTCTAAGTTACCACGGGGCTTTTTCAAGATTTGGACATTTGTGCTCCGGAGAAAACAAAACATATTTGACATTTTGAATTCCTGCTGTTAAAAGCAACATCAAGCTGTTCAACCCAGCACCCAAAAAAGGGTGTGTGTGTGTGTGGGGGGGGGGGCATTACAGATCGTTTTAGAAATTCAAAGGATCCCACTGATACGAATGAAGTGGGAGCTGAGAAAGCATGAGATCCTTGGATCCAGGAAGTTAGATCCAGACAGGCTCATTCTGAAGCAGTTTATCTAGCATGTAATGAGACTCTGTGTTACCATCTGGGTTAGATAAAATTCTTCATCAAATAAAAGAGATGTGCTCCTTTGTGCAACTGTTTTTTAGAAATGAGATACTGAAAAGCAGAGATTGCAAACTAAGTTTGACGTAGGAAATGTAGGGAGAATATTGCCTCGCAGCAAGAAGGTGGTTCAGAGGGCTGGGCATAAGGCTGGGCTGGAGGAGACAGGAATTCAGTTCCCCGCAAGGTAAAAAAATCTACTATAGGGAAGCGACTTACCTTTCAGCCTTGATTTCCCATCTGTAAAACAGGCATAATAGTTTCCTCGTGGGAGTGTGGTGAAGTGAGTATGCTAAAAGTTGTGAACTGTGCAGGTAATGTGGTAATGGAAGAGGTATAAAGTACCTCTTAAACAAAGAGCGGTAGCAAAATAGCATTGCCCATGAATTTTAAAAGTTTTCTTTGTCACTGTGCTACTAAACTCTCCGAGAGAGCTGGGACACGTTCATTCTCTCCATGTCACAGAGCCTGCATTTGGGAAAAGTAGGTGAAATAATACTGACCCATCCCCGAAAGCCCCTTTGGAGCCTTGTAGGAAAGGCAGGCACCATGCAAAAACAAAATATTGTCATCAGCAATAATGACACTTTTGCTAGTAAATCATTTCAGTGCTTCTGTTTCCTCTTCAGGATGCAACGTTGCTCTGACCATAGATAATACCATGATGTTTTTCCTGGCGCAAACATTAGCCCTTGATCTGTAGGTAGCAGACAAACGCTGAGGGTTACTGCTTTCCGAGGGGCAAAGCAATGCTCATTCCCCAGGAAAACATCCTCTACTCCAATATTTGGGTACTGCAGGTACAAAGCCCAAAATGACAGCTTTCTGATAATCACAACCAAATATCCCAGCACAGTATTGATGGTTGTATTGTCCACAAGCTGTTTTAATGGCGTTGGGAGGCCAAACTAAATGCAAGACCCATATTTTCCTCAAGACATCACCGACACTGCAGAAGTGAACTATTATGAGGAATCCCTAAAAGGCTCCCTGAAGTGTAAAAGAGCCAATAAACAACACTAGCACAAAATAAACCATGCTGCATGCCCTAAATATTGATATGCTCAGAAATACAGTCCTCCCGTTACACTCAGGGCTATGCTGATTTAGTCTGAAATGCTGACTTGGCATCCAGCTTCGAGAAGTCACCTTAACTTTAGGGTTGTGTAGTTTCTCTTTCAGGCTAAGCATCAAAAAATACTTTTCACAGGATCCTTCCCGAAGGGCAATCCAACTACCATGGTCTGGGAAGGCAGTGAGAACAAGCTCAGAAAGTTTTTGGAGGCTAATTTGCAGAGGTGCTAAGAACCAGCAGGTCTCCTGCTTTCCAAGAAAGTCTTGTGTGCTCAGCTCTGCTAAGACTCACACCCTTTACCCCTGGCCTATCCCAAGAGCAAGAGTCCTTGGAGAGGGTTCGTGCCACTCGAGGCAATGAAATCTGGCAGACTTCGGCTCTGCTGGTAAGAAAGTAAACTCGCTTTGACATTCATTCCTATGCTGCACTTTAGCACTGGAACAGTTAAATTACTAGGTTTCCAAAAAGAGAAACAAATATCCTTTGTTTTACATTATATTATATATATTCTGCACAAAAGCAATGTTCAAAGCAAAGTCAAAGCACTCTGAAGTTAGGAAATGCCAGAATCGCGGCTGCCTGTGTAATTTAATTCGGCCCCCTTTTGCCTATGATACAATCTTTACAGCTCATTTACAGCCTATGCTCTTTACAGGGTCTTATAATAGGAAGTGTCAGGCAACCTTAATAACAAGAACCACAACAACAATAGCAATAATAGACCCTGCCTATACAACGCACACGCACTAAAATATATGGACTAGCTGATTTGTTCTAAATGAGACATTATCGGGCTTTTTTATACGCAGGCTGAGCACCAACAGAATGAAACACGAGACGGGTTGGCGAGCCAAATGCAGGAGACCTGACTCCGCAAGTCTCAAGCCGACTTTGATGGGAGTCTTGCCGGAGCAAGAACCACAGGATTTCTGCAGGCGGCTCCTTGCCGAAATGATTGCTTTGAATTTTATGGTAAAATTCACATCTAAAGGGAGCTGGGAACGAACCAGCCCGGGGAATGGCTGGGAGAGCTCTCGGCAGTAAAGTATGCAAAGAAGCAGGGGAAAAGCACCATAATTTTTCTCTCACAATGATAAAAGCCTGGCCTAGCACTCTGTGCCAGAGCCTGCCTAGAGTTTCTGTGTCTCTCTACTATTCATTAGTGATTACATGCCCCCTGAACACCTGCGAGAGAAACTCATAAAGCAAGCATTCATGGATCCTGGCAGCACCAGCCTGGGAACTGCAGGCTACAGGGCGACAGTCATTGTATCTCCAGATAAAAACATTCTCTTACCAAGGCCTCTGAATATAGAAGCTGGCTGCAATTTCAGTTCGCCACCACAGGGTATTTAAAAAAATAAAATAAAATGAAGAAGGGTTACTTCACCTCGGTCCTTTTTAAAGTCAGCTAAGTGCAGGGCTGCAGTGCTATGGGGAACCGTCCGTGCAGTGACCCCCTGCAGCACTACAATGGGGCAAATTGCAGGGAGCCAAGAAAAGGTTGCCTGCCGGAGTATCTGGCAGCAGTGCGGCAACTGCTGTCCCGAGCTCTGAACCCGAGAGCTGCTCCCGTTTACAGCAAGTTAAACAGGAGCTTCTGTGCCTTGGGGGCCAGCGAAGTAGCACGAGGAGAGATTGCCGAGTGAAAAATGTAGCACGATACACTGGCATAATTAAGGAAGTAGGAGATCTTGTGAAGAAGTGACTATAGTTATTGTAAAGGTATTTGTGACACTTTTGGAAGTCTTTTTTTTTTTTTATAAAAGAAGGTACTCAACATGCACAACAGAAAAACCAGCAAAAGGCTCCTGGCCTGGAGCTGTCTCTTATAGGGGATGGCTAGGGATGTGCTGTACCGTGTTAGCTGTAGTGAGACCTTGCTGAAGCTTGCACACAGGTTTGAAGCTTTGTTCAGAAGGTGCTGGATAACCCTCAGAGGAGAGCTCTCTGTATCAGGTGTCTGAGCATCCCATGCTACCCCAGGGGCAACAGGGAAGCATTTTTAGTTCCATTTTACAGGTACAGGATTGAGGCACAGGAGAGACCTAAAAGACCTACCTTGTAAGAAGTGACTAAAGATTTAAGACTGCCACAAAACACTACACTTGGCAGGTGCCCAGAGTGAGGCACGCCAAAGGGGTTTGGTTTTCAGAGAGTGTTCAACACCCACCCTGGTAAAAATCAGGTTCCTTTACCAGATCTCTACTTGGATGTCCCAAAATCAGGACATCCCACATCACAATTTGGTTTTGAAAATGTCAGGATAAGTGACTTGTCCCAGGTCACAGAGGAAACCTATGGCTGGACAGTGCCAGACTAGTTCCCCAAACCATCACGCCGGCCTGAGTGCTTTCCACTCCCAGACACCTAGCAGGATTGGGCCCACTGGGCCTAAGCTCTATCCCTCGGGTATCAACTGCGACTCCTCCCCTAATTTTACTAATGCAGGATTGAGTTGTCATTATTTACTGTTTAGAAAGCCTGGTGCATGTCAGAACCCGATGATCTGGATCCGATGATCTTCCAGGGTCCCTTCCAGCCTTACAATCTATGAACCCCGGTGGGCTTGGCATTGTTCAGGCGGGACAGGGGCCAAGAGAGCTCCATGTCTACATGACAAGGCCATAGTACTCGTCTGCGTGGCTGTAACACACTTACGAAATATGGAGAACTTGAAAAATGCTTTCTTGCACTTTTGCCATTAATA
This sequence comes from Crocodylus siamensis, assembly GCF_052110815.1. Classification (NCBI taxonomy): domain Eukaryota; kingdom Metazoa; phylum Chordata; order Crocodylia; family Crocodylidae; genus Crocodylus; species Crocodylus siamensis. The sequence continues at coordinate 23,247,175 of NC_143408.1, read as the reverse complement.
TCATATATCCAACCTCTCCCTGGTCGATTGTTCCATTTATCCCAGGGCACTTTATATATTCAAACTGGATATGCGCTCTCTAGAAATCACTTTACTGACTACTGAAATGCAGCTCTCTCTAAGGTGGAACAAAGCAGATGTTAAATAGCTCACAATGCCACTGAAAACCAGGTTAGGACAGAAAGCAAGGAGGAATACAATAAGCAACGGATACTGCAAGGTATATTTGGAGCCTGATCCAAAATCACTGGGATTTTCAGGCTGACTTCAATGGACTTTGGATCTGTCTCTTGTACAGCTGGAATGCAGTCGCTCAAGCTAGAATTTAGCAACACAACGCCCAATACAATTATTGAGTCCTTGGGGGTGGAAGAGACCTCTCATGGGTCATCTAGTCCATCAGTTCTGTGCACTGTGGCAGGGCTTATTAAATTACTTTCTGTCCAGTATAAGCAATCAAGCTGCCGTGATTCAATGTCCACAGAGAATTTATTCAGAACCTGCTTATTTATTCAAGCATACAAAATACAGAAAATATAAAACACAATGTCAAATGCAGGAAGATGCAACCAAGGATCCCACAAACCCTGTTTTGTCTTTTTAACAGAATCTCCTCTTTCAGGCAGTGGGAAACTTCCCACTCATTCCAATAGGCTTTGGTTTCTTAGCCTGTTAACTGGGAAACCAGAATAGGGAATTCCAAGAAAAGATGATTGTGATTAAAAATATATGGTCATTATTAACCAACCATAGGGCAATATTAGGGAACTGAATATTGTTGAACAATAGAAGCAAGCCAGGACCTTAATGGTTAAGTGACTGGGTGTCTAGCCTACACATACCCCTTTTAATTAGGGATTAGCCTAAAACTGCCACTGTTAAGGTGCCTTCAAGGCATACGTCCACATATGTGTACCCTTACTGGACCTCAAAAATGGTGATTTTAAGGTGATCTCAGCTGAATTTGGTCCCTGTATAAAGCAAGCATCAAATTTAGGCACGGTTAGCTAAGCTGCGTTAGCCCACCTGTAGACGCTTAATGCGCATTACCGTGGTGTGCATCAGCAGACACACACTGCATTAATGCGATTTAGCACATCTGCACGTGGGCTAATGCAACTTTGCTAATCACGCTTAAAAGTTAACGTGCCTTAATGCGCATTAGTGTACCTACGTGTAAATGTGCGCCTGAATTGCCTTAATATGCCTTAAGGAAAGGTGCATTAAGTTTCGGGGTGCATAAATACCCGTGTAGACACCCCCACTATATTTGCGAATAGTACCAAGGGGACTGTTAATGGCAACATGAGGGCAGAAAGTTGATTTTATATCTTAATTAAAGGAGAAACAAATCTCTAGCAGTCCATGTGCTCCCTCCCTCGCACCTTGCAGTACTGGTGCAGTAGAAAGAATACCAGATACATTTTCTAGCAGCAGCCATGTGTTCCTTGAAAGCCTGAGATCAACATGCTGACCCTGTGCAGATCGTGGGATCTCAAAAAGGCCCTAGAGCAATATGGCAGACATTCAGGAACACAGAAGAGGATACACAGCTTAATAATTAGCGAGAGCATGCTCAGACCTAGGAGTGTAGTTCAGACCAGTCTCCCTTCGCCATACAAAATTCTCCTGTATGCATGCATAAAGATACCCTCAGTTTGTTCTTTCCTCTGTGCCTACACATAGCTCTGCATTGATGCGAGCTAGGGGGAAGAACAGACCTCATCGAAGGTAATCAAATTCCCAGCTTCTTGCAAAGGATGCTCAGAGAATAAGCAAGGACTGCAAATTCAGTGCAGTGAGTTCAATCCCTGGGTTACTGAGTTTAGACCGCAAGGGGGCATGATGCTGGCATCACTTGGCAAACCTTAGCAAAACAGCCTCACAAGGAAGCGATGGCAGGGTCCCTTGTCATCCCTTGGATTTCCAGCACCCTTAAGAGCCGCTCCAGAGCATTTCCGCCGGTGAAGGCTGCCCAGGGGAATGTGCCGATTCTGCACAGCTCCCGTCGCTGCTCCCTCTGTCGCCAGTGCCACCCGACTTCCACCATCTTTGGCAAGCATCCCATGTCTGTGCTTGTGAACGGAGGCTTGGGAGCTGCTATTGTGCAGAACTGGGGCCGCCAGTACCTGAGGAAAATCATTTACATTCTGAACTCCCTTGCACATTTGCAAGATGAGTTCCCTTAACATTAAGAGGGTGAATAAAATAACATTGTCTTAAAAGACAGAGAGAAAGGAGCAAAAGAAAAAAGAAAATATGCAGCGAGCTCTGCTCTGTGTGTTTTTGACTTAGCAATATCTGTAGCAAATTTTCCCAAGAGACACAAACAAACACAGGCTGAACCAGAATATCAATGAGGTCTTTTTTAGAGCAGGCACATTAAGATGCAAAACAGGAGATAATGAGATAAAGCAGCAAGTTACAGGTTTCTTAATTCTACATTTTTAAAAGCTGGGAAGTCGCGTTCGGAAGAGAATTGGGTTAGACCTAATGTAAGGCTGGGCTGGTGAGCAGCTTTGCTGAGCCTGCTAGCCTGAGTGAATTAGTCAGGGGTAGAATGGAGGGCGAACAGCAGGGCTCCCAAAAGGGCAAACAAAAGTATTTTTTTTGTAATGTTGCTGAAACCTAATAGTCGCCATCCTGAATCTGATGTCTTGATGCTAAAGGGGGCTCATTCTGACACATGGGAACTGGTCCAGGAGCCTTTCGAGGCCCTGAGGGTGATGGAAAGGGCAGGGGGAATTATTCAGCAACATGAGGTTGACATAACTAAAGCTTGTGCCTGTAGTATTCGTCAGTACTGGTCCTCTAAGGCCATAGGTGACTATAAATTAGAATAGCCTCCAGACCTGCGCCACCTAGGTCTAGCAGCAGCCCCACATCCAGGCAATAGTGAGATGGCAAAAAGCCCTGGAGGAGGAGGATGCCCCTTAAATTCCACCTGCCTTAAGATGGGATCTCTGTGGCTTTTAAGTGAACATTGTCATTTGGATATAATCACATGGCTTCAGAAGCTGGGGTCTTAGGCACTGGGCCTCTAGCGCTTGCATCTTTCCTATTTTAGAGATGGGGAAAACATGGGGCAAAGAGATAAAGGCTAGATTTTTCAAGAGTTAAGCAAGTCTAACTTGGACCCGCCTTGCAAGAGCACCCGTCACTGAGAAGGATGGGAGTGGCTGGGTGCTGAGCCACATCCGAAGGTATAGCCCCATAGGCTGCAGAACAGGAGCCGTGGCCAGCCAACGTTTAGCACGTCAATTTAGCTAGCTATGCAGTTAAAAGAAATAGCTATACAGCATGGCAACTGCGCATTTGTGGGTTATATAAATTAACGTGCTGAAAGTTGGTCGGGCCATGGCCCGGGTGGCCCACCCCGTTCTGCGGCCTATGTATGGCCCAGTTTCTCACACGGAGTCCACGGAAAAAGCAGCGACTGGAACTCGATCTCTGGAGTCTCAGCCTTCACTTCAAGATGATACATCATCCCTGTTAGCTGGAGCAGTACAGCTGAAGTTGTAACAGATGAATGGATATCAACCTCTTTTGGATGTTGTGGGACTGCCGTGAGAAGTTGGAAGATGGGCTTGTGTGTGTGAGATTCTGATATTCATGCCCATGAATGAGAACAAAAATGTCCTCGCATGCATCTGATTGACCATACGCCCTTGGCCCAATACTTGACAGTATAGAGTGAAAGGTCACCTTGAGTAGGTAACATTTTGGATACCAATACCAAAGAGATCATGAAAGGAAAATTAAAAGAAGAATGAATGGGAGGAAATGGAGAGAGGGGAAAGTATAAGAAAGAGCTATTATTTAGCTAAACCTGGCTAGGGTAAAGGTTTTAATTCTTTCCAAGTGCCATATGTGTTTGCCTGTGGGGGAAAGGCAAAGCCATATTTATCTGACTGCACCAATAATTCATATCTGTTTCAGAAGCCGACTTTGGTGGATTGTAGATCTACAGCTGTTCCTAGTCTAGGTTCAGACTTTCCCGGTGGGAATCACTGTAGCAACACGTCTCACTTATAGGATTCATATGCAGGGGGATAGGAGACCCAGAACTGTAAATTAAAACCTTGTGTATATTACTTCAATGTATGCAATTCAAAAGTATTTAGGACTTCTCAAAACAGTCCTTTCACTACAGGAATCTCCCCCTCCCCACACACACTCATGCAATTTAAAGGAAACAGATCTTTCATGTTTACCCTTCCTGTTTCTTGTAGGAGGTCTTGAAATAAAGGTAAGAATGCAAAGCCCTTTTATATTTTGCCTATAAAATTCAGAGCACTTGGTCTGGTATGGGGAGTGGGCGTGTATAGATGGGTCTGTAGGGGGATGGTACATGCATTAAATGCAGTCTAAGACAAGCCGCAAGAAGCAATGCGAGGATTAAAACAAAGAAGATTTGCATAGTGTTATGGCAATAATAATAATAATAATAATAATAATAATAATAATACCTTCATTATTTGGCTGGACCCTTCTATCTCTTTGGAGATGGTGCTATTTTGTAAAGTAATATACAGCATTATACATTAGATTTACATGCAAGCAAACAAGAACCACTCAGTGGATGCATCTGCAGGTCGCCCTACAGCGATGTAGCAACGCGCTACGTCATCATACGGTGCGCTACAGCAATGTAGTGATCATGCGAGTCTACATATCGCCGTAGTGGCTTACAGCACGCCACTATGGCAACGCAGCAAGGAAAGCTTCCCGTGCGCCACTGGTATGGCGCAGTACAGACAGTTATTGCAGCATGTTTTAGTACTTCTAAAACAAGGCATGTCTACATGGAGACATCATTACTGTGCTAAATTAGAGATGCATATGATGGGACAGATCATTGATATGAACCGACCTAGCTAGTTTACACCAGCCAATGTTACTCATTCTCTCTAGACTGTGTTATACATGCACCTCATAACTTTTCAAGCCGCCTTGATGGTCAAAAGTCATATATAGGAGCCCACTGCAGTCAACAGTTCCACGGGGCTTCGGTTGCTCTTGGGCAACATTTGGAAATACATACACTGGCTACATTTGGGCACACTAAAGCGTGAACAGCAAATCGACAAACCAAAGGTTACACCGCCAGCCAGTGATGGAGATGAGGACAGAGCTGGGGTTTCCCCTGTTTCCGTCTCGTGACCCATCAACCAGACCACGCTGAAACCAGCACACGCAGTTCCAAGTGGCACTGAAATCATAGAAGGATACCGATCACTCCCCTGCATGTATTATTCAACTTGTATAGATTAGACAGCCTTGTTTTTCAATGTATATCATTCAGTCCAATACACACAGATTCTTACTGCGCTTGGGCTGATCCTCCTTGTAGCCATCTAAGCTGTTGTGACACTTTTCCTAAGTGGTGAGATGTTTGTGTCCCAGATAATTTTTATCCAGACATTTACATTCTGCCTACAGTTGGCCATAGGATAGTTCTTCAGCTGTTGTCTGAAACTGTCACATGGTGAGGCTGTGCACTGTTAAACAGCTGAGCTGTTTCACCCCAGGGATGGCTGCATTGCAGAGGTGAGGTATAATGGTCGTATTTTCCATCCCTTGTTTCAAAAGGGTGTTGCAAGGCTAATTAATTTGATTTTTTTTCTATAATGTATTTTGAGATCCTGGTTCAAAAGGTGCCCTAAAAGCAGAGCTATTATTAGCAACATTGTACAAGTGGCAGATTGCACTGCACTTCTCTGTATTATATGCATTTGATCTTACTTTTGTTTATGTCTTTGTGCTTGTTTCATGTATTATGTATGATTGCTGGATTATATCTTCATTTTTGCCGTTTGAAACAAAACAAGGATTTTTGAACTCAAAAATAATTTACGCTGTCTGTGCTAAGCATGGTTAACACTTTGAAATAGCAGAGGCCAGATTCTCAGCAGATGGGAATCTGCATAGCTCTACCAAAATCACCAAAGGTAAGGCAGTGTATACCAGGTGAGGATCTGCTCCATTAGTCTCACCCCAGCATATCAATATTATTTATATTGCTGCAGTGCCCAGAGGCCCTAATCTCTGCTAGGCACAAGGTGCTGTCTAAACAAAGAAAAATATGTCCCGCAAAGTTCACGGTCTGTTGAGACACTAGTTGGATATGCCACCTAGACAGAGAAGCACAAGAAGATGGTATTCAGTGTGCTAAGCACCACCCACAGCAGACCAGCTCTCCAACCATTTTCAGGTTTTTTTCTGTAGGTGCCATGGCAGAGATGAGTTGTTGAGGAAGGATTTGAAGGAAATGAAAGAATATGCCAAATGGACAAACCAGACTGGCATGTCAAATCCTGCCTTTTCTCTGCCAGGAATATCAGTGGCATAACAGAGAGGTGAGGATAACCTTTTAAGACTTGGCTAGACAAGCCTTGGCTGGGGTGATCTAGTTGGGGCTGGTCCTGCTTTGAGCAGAGGGTTGGACTAGATGTGAGCTCCTGAGGTCCTTCCCAACCCTAATTTTCTGTAATAACCAATCACATGCCTTAAAAGTGAAGACACATGGATTGTGTTGGCTATGATGAGAGGGAACCAGTGGGGTAAGGCAAAGAGGAGACTGACATAGCTGAAACAGCAAGCTGGGGAAATGAAATCTGCAGCAGCATTTGAATGGACAGAAGTGGAGCAAGATGGTATTGGTCAAAGGCAGAACTGATGAGAATCTGCGAACCGGGAGGTAATGAAACTGCATTGCACTTTTGCTCAAGACGCCAGATCTCAGTTCTCTCCTGTGATGTCAGCTAGCTACAGGATTTGGTTTTGGAAAGCCTGACGATTCCTCAAAAGCATATGACAGAACTCTTTTGCTCCCAGAATCAAATGCTGAAAACTGTAATATAGTACGAGCGACACAGATTGCTCTTAACAGAGGCTCAGAACTTTTTTTGAGCTGTTTTGCACTCTTCATCAGATCAAATTAGACTGAATTTGCTGCTCTGTTGCCTTACCTTCAGCAGCTTTAAAAAAAGGGTCATGTGCAGAATATGAAAGGGAATGAAATTATTTATGAGACTTTAGCTCTAACACACTAAGATGTATATGACATTTCTGTAATGGTATTTAGTAGCATATCTTGAAAATATCAATGAAATAATAAGAAGGGGCCAAGATGGGCTCAAAATCAGGAATTTGTGGTGCTTTTAAAATCCGGGTAGGTTTTAGCAGAATCCAACTCTGCCAATATACCATGCAACAAACTAGTTTGAGGCAGAAGGTTACCCCCACCTTGAATGTAAAAGAACAGCTACTACTATATATTTAGGGATCTCCCAGTGGCTTGTGGACCAGATCTGTTCTTCTGGAGGTGAGGAATCATGGTACTTGATGATGTTTTATGACGATTTATCATGTTTACTGGAGTTGTACTTCAGGGGAGAAGTGTGACTGCAACAAATACAGAATAAGAGGCTCCTGTTAATGCAGCATGTTGGTCTGTAGCATACAACGGCATCCTTCCCCGGATATACAGCATGCTTTGTTCCTTGGGCTTTTTTCCATGTGCAACCTGCTGATTATGCTTCCTTTGTGGTTCCTGGATCCATACTGGAATCTGAGACTAGGCGGAGATGCCTGTTCACCTTGACCTATAATCTTTCAGTCTGGTGGATGGTCAGTCATATGGCAGCATGAGAGCAGCTTGCACTTCTGCAGTCCTACTTCCTCCTTGATGGGGGAAGAGAAGCATCAGTCCTTCAGGCTGTCATGCTGATACCCCTCATCAGCACTCAGGTCCTGATCCCACCACTTGAGCCTGTGATTAGTGTTACAAGAGCGCTCTATGTCTGTGCATATGTAAATAGTTACTTACTGGATAAGGAACCAGGAGAAGCAGAAGAACATAAGGTATGGCGATGGGCTACAGAGGGGCAATACAACACTTTGGGTACTACAAACGGCTTCCTCTAGTACTTCTTTGCCTCGGCTCCCAACAATTCATCCTGTCGAAGCCAACAAACCAATGCAGATGCTAGTCATTATACATATGCTGAAGGGCTTCACTAGATTCAAGCCTAAGTTCAATAAAAAACGTAGGACAAAATAAACCAAAATAAACCAAAAAAAAAAAAAAAAATGATGGCTGCTGTGTGAGAGGTCAATTTTAATTAAACTTTTGGCCTGGAGTCCTTCCTGGATAAATGCACCTTTCTGTTTTAAAAGAGGTTTTCATTGAGAACCCAGTGATTTAAAGCCGTGTTTTCAAAGTCTCTCTCGCTTTTTACTGGTAAATTGAAGCAGACAGGAAACTGCTTCTATTTGAATTTCTCTGGCTGATGTGTCATGTTGCACTGCGTGATGGATGGGACTGGGGATGACAAGTCGAGGCAATTACTGGGTCAGTTCTGGCTGATTCCAAAGGAAGCCACGTACCCCGAGAGCGTGCGTTTATTTAGCTATCTGTCTTTAAAGTCACCCTTTCCCTCTTCCAACAAGCCATTGCTGTTCACAGTCATTCCTAGTGCCGACACCACACTCCACATCTTCACAGGGCAACGCACATGTCAACAGCACTGTCCACACAAGCAAGCCAATGAGGCCAGGAGAACCAGCTCCGTTTTAGATGGAGACTCAAAAGCAGAGGTACAATTCACCCTCTTGCTATGGAGCGTCCGTGGCTGAACTCTTCAGGAACAGAACGCCCCACAGTGCTCAACGCAGCGGAGCAGCGTGCCGGGGCAAGAGGAGGGTCCCCGGTGGTGGGTCAACAGGGGGATTTCTCTGCTGCTGCGGGGGTCACTGAACAGCCCGTAGGCAGTCTCCGAGGTGGTGGTCCACGACAGAAAGAAACTGCTGCTTTCTCCGTTTTACACCAGAAACTTCACAAACTTCTGCAGCGACCCAGAAGTGGGCAGGCACGAAGGCGGCACAAGACAGCTTTAACCTCCCTTATCCCTGGGCTGCCCCGTTCTGGGTAGCACCTCAAAGAGGTTGCACCATAAAACCTCGGCACAAGCGTAGGTGACACGGCCAGACAAATACGGAGCGATGGGGTTGTGTAGAAATTTAAGAGCTGGATCCACAACTGGTTGGCTTCTTTGGAGCTACATCATGTTACACTACTGAAGATTTGATCCTAGTGGTAATCTAATGGAGAACTCATTGCATCTTGCAAGGATCTTCCTCCTGGTAAAGCTAGCTATGTAGCGATCCCGTATCCAGTTCTGTGAACATAAGCATTCAATAACTTCCCAGCAAAGCTGGTATTAGAGTCATGAGGGCCCTAGGTAAGGGTTCCCCCTCCATCCTCCCATCTCTACCGTGACAAACTTCACTAACTTAACCAAATGGTGACCCTCTGGGCCGGGGCTTCGGGTAATTGCTGCGAGTGCTCACACCTAAAAGTCAGCTCCACTTCCCAGCCAGAGGAAATAGTTCCCCTCCTTCTCTCTCTATTTTTTCTGAGATCTACATTATCATTTGCTAACCATATTATTGCAACACTTTATTTACTTTGGGTCCAGAGCTTTGAGACCTTAGAGGGTGTCCTCCTTCTCTAGGAATGCCATGAATTAATCCTTGGCGAAGAGCTAGGAAAAACATGTTTGTGTTCTTCATCTGGGAGGTGATTTCCTTCAGAACCTGGGCCACGCATATGCTCTCCATCATGCAGGTCAGAGGAAGATTTCATCATGGTACCTCTAGCACTGAAGCTTAGATCAGGCCTTGCATGGGGTCCTAGATGCCTTGCAAAGCCAGGAACAGACTGGGAAGCAGAAGGAAGAGTAAGGTGGTGTTTTGGGCTCTGCCACTGGTGTAATGAGGACTTTGGGAAAATTATGTCCTTCTTACCCTGGTTTCTCAGGAACATTCATATAGACTTTATCTGTGTACACTTCTTTGCAATCTGCTGATGAGCAGGGCTACATCACATCATCCCCAGGGCGTGCTGCATTTGGCTTCCAGTTCAGTGTCTCAAGCTGTGATACCCAGGGTGTTATTTCTTGCAGTACTCAAGCCAGCACCCCCCTGAGCCTCTGGGGTGCAGGGAGCGGTGTTACTTCCAATCCCAAAAGTATAACACAGGCAAAAGTTGAGACTTCATTATAGGGCAAGCTTTCATTGGTAAAGCCATGCGTTTGTGCCGTGTCTAGCACAATGGACAATGGTCTTTGGCTGGGACTTGAAGGCGCTACCACGATACAAGTCATAAATATTGGACCTTCAGACAAGCCTCCAAGATCCAGCCACCCTCAAGTGTCAGGGTTGAACCAGATCCAGCTTCTGCCAATAGACCAGACTAGATCACGCTCCTGGGATTGAACGCTCCCCGAACCTGGAGTCCCAGGAGCTCAGCTTGAGTCTGTATGCAGCAGCTTTTGCTTTCTCGCCTGTTATAATGATACAAAACACAAAAGGCAAGAAAATGCCCTTTCCCTATTTAGTGCCAGCCCCTAACAGGGAGCTGCAGGGGGGGAAAGGGGAAAGAATCTGGCCTTTCATATCTATGTTTCTTCACAGACATCAGGACCCATGTATCAAATAAAAGCAAAGGGTTGCTCAGGGGATTGGACTGTTTCTTTTCCACAGCCAAGCTTGGCTACCTCCCCCCCCCCCACAACAACTGCTCCCCGAAAACAGTTTGTGCCTTTGCTTTTTCTTAGGTGATAGGAAAAAAAAAAAAAAAATCAGTCAATGCGCCCTGAGGCCCTAAAACCCTTCATTGACTCTCTGCCTCAAGCACAGACCTCTTAGAAAATGCAGATGAAAGGGAAGCTGGGGGAGGGCTTCTGACTGGAAGAAACAACCATCCTGGCAAGTCCTTTGGTGGGGTCATGCTCTAGGACACAGAAGAGATATATTAAAAGGGGGAAACGAAGGATTCTAAATAATCAGGCTCCCGACTGGATAATGCCTTGACGAGAGGAGACGCAGCGAGAGCCAACGAAAACCAACTTGCACAGAGGGACGGGAAAGCAAGACGCCTGCTCTGACGGGACAGGGGCAGCGGTAGGGGGAAGAACTCGGGAACGAAATTAAATAATAGCCTCAAATTCCCAGGTGAGAAACAGTGGAATTAGAAACAGAAAGGCCCCCAGGAGATAAGCAAATCAAGGCTGGGAGGTGAAGTGTAGGCAGAGGGGAAGCGGGAGGCTGTGAACACAGCCCTGCAATCTAGCCGCCTCCCGGGACGGCTTGCTTCTGCCGCGGGAGGATCTGGAGAAGCCAGATGAAGTCGGGGGCCCACGGTGCAAACACATTGTGAGAGGCGGTCTGTGCCTTGAAGTGCTCACAGTCCAAGCAAAGGCAGATGAGAAAGTATCCTTCTGCCCATTTTACAGATGGGGAGTTGAGACACCCGCCTGATGGTCTTTCCCCTGCTCTGGCTGCAAGACGGCATGAATCGTGAACGTGGCCTGCCTGGGGCCACAGAGGCAGCTCTGGTAGGGCTGGACGTGAGAGCTGCATTTTGTGAACCCCAGGAAAGCATCCTGAGTCTAGCCACTGATCTGCTGGAGCCTCGGGGAGGGAGCTGTGGGGAAAAGGACAGGATTTCTGACCCAGCGTGGCAGGTTCAGCTAATTTGGATAAACTGCAGATAGGCCTAGGACCAGATCCGCCACTGCCAAGAAGCGAGGGAACGCCACTGACATGGACAGGAGTATGCTCATTAATTTTTAGTGCCTGAGGGTCTGACCCTTAAAGTTTGGAAACTCATTGATTAGGAAGCCACTGACGCACCCTTGGCAGTTCGATTGCTCTTTCAAAAAGTGAACCCATGCCTTGCTCCTTTTCACACTCTACCAGCAAATGCCATCACCCCCATTTTACAGAAGGGGAAACTAAGGCACTAAGAAATGGCCACACAATGACTCGGTGGCTGTGAAGGAAACAGAATTTGAGGTGCTTCCAGAACTGTACCTCTCCCCAGACTTGGCTTTATTCATTTAGATCCTAGCTAGTTTTGAATGAAAATACCTGGATCCAGACCTGACGATTTCGCCTAATAATAGCCTTAAAACGGGATGAACTCCCTCTCCCCTGCAGTTCTGTAACACCCTGATCTGTGTTCAGGACCCAGACCTGGGTTTTGTAACTGGAAGCACTCTCAAATATCTAATCATCTTTCTTTCTTTCTTTCTTGCATAGAGCAGGGCTGTCAAGCAACCCCCTGCATTTTTCTGAAGCTAGTATAGTTTGCGTTCAAAAGCCTTTTCTATTTCCTCTTCTAGTGCCACATGCTGCTGTGTCAACATAATACAGGTCCTCCTAAACAAAGGAATGTGTGTCTAGAAACTGTCCATATAGAAGGGAAAGCCAGATCCCAGACAGCAGAGAATGAAGGGGTCTCACGCTACTTTTTTTTATTACACAGTTTGAACAGGGCAAGTGCCCCACAGAGGTAGGACTTTGTGTGCATGTGTGTGCGCCTCCTTTCCGGCATGTAGTGTGAAACATTAGATGAACACGGCAGAAAAAAAGGTCTCTCGCACACCGGTGGGGTTTGCAGACTGCATGAGAATATGTTCTTTAAAGACAATACCCTCCTGCAACACGGGGAAGGAGGGAAGAGATACTGTCTACAGCTGCTGACATGTTTCAGATAGGAGATCAATGAGTGAATGCACAGCTGGGAAAGTCTCACACCCCCAAGCTGCTTCCAGGGAAGATGCGGGAGCCTGAGGATTATCACTGTAAGGTACAGCAGTGCAATAATTGCGTCAGGATTATTTATCTCCGTTTCCTCTGCTCATTAGGCAAGTAAGGGGCATAGCATAGGTGTGCACAGCATAAATAGCATCATTTCATTCTGGCTCTTACACTGTGCTCATCGACAACATGACAGTGCCCACCGGCTTTGTTCAGAGGCGTGCTAGTTCAACGATAACGCTTTAGCCCTTTACGCGAGAGATCTAGGTTCAGTTCCCAGATCCGCTGCAGTGCTCTGCTCACCTGTTTGTGTGACCTTGGGCACATCACTGCATCTGGTTAGATCAAGGTGGCTTCAAGTTTGCAGCCTCAAAGCTTCTGACTGGAAAACAAAGTTTATGTGACCATATAGCCAACAGCCACTGGACAGCACAAGCAAGGCATCCTAAGGCCCGCTGGGTATTCAGAAGGGCCAGAGAGCGCTCTGTGCTGCTATACAAAGTGGAGGTATTAAGTACCTGGCCCACTGCACATATTAATTAGGCCTATACAATGCTGGCAAATCCTCCAAAATTGAAACTTTCATTTCTCTTTTGAAGTTTAGACTTCGCAAGATTAGCATAATCAAGACGGTGCTCTTCCCTCTGACCATTGAGAGCCTGCGGGAATGGCCCTGGGTATATTCCCTACCCCACAATGAAACTCAGTGCTGAGTCAGTGCAATGCATGCTGAATGTCTTCACGAGGGTAAATATGCAAGAGGCACTTCTTTGGGTGATATCTTTTATTTGACCAACTGGCCATGTCTGCACGAGATACTTACTGCGCAGTCGTTTAGTACAGCCGTTTCAAGATGATGCTGACTGCACAGTAGCTCACGACCACCGCGCAGTAGTGTTGGGTCACACTTCGTGCCACGCAATGCTACTGTGCAGCCATCATGAGCTACTGCGCAGTCAGCGCCTTGTGTAGATGCGCCCACTGTGTAGTTGGGATAAAGTTAGACAAGCTTTTGAAGCATCTGAACGCTTGTCTAACTTACGTCAGCTACACAGTCAGACCAGTAGAAAACACCACCTGAAGAAAGCCTTGCCTCTCGCACAATTTCTGGACCATCACAGCTACAACGGCACTCTTACACCAGGCGAATTAGTCACTGTTCACTGATTGCTGTATCAGCTGAGAAAGGCAGTGGGGCAGGAGCAAAGCCAATGTGCTGGGGGGGCGGAAGGGGTGGGAGTAGGGAAGCAAATGCAGAGGGACAGAGGAGGAGATGCACCGGTGGTTGGGGAGGGAGGGAACAGATCAGATGGAGAAGGGAGAGAAATGAGCATCCATTTCTGAGGGATGCTAGAGGCAGCTTAGCTAACAGTTCACATGTCTACCTCACTCATCACTGTGGTAACTAAGATAAACACTACGGATAGGATTTGCTCCTGAGAGAGCAAAGCAAACTATTTTTTTTTGCCTCCCCTGTCTTTCTAGGGTTTTCTTTTTCCCAGGCCCAATCTGATTTTTTACAAGACGCAGTATATGACCCTTTATTCCCACATTGACTCTAACATGATTATTATATTTACAGCTGTAACCAGGTAAAAGGAAACCCCTGTGACCCATTCTGATCGGCCAGACTTTCCTTCCTAGGACTTGGCCAGCGTGCTTAGAAGAAACCCTAAATATTTGTTTTAATTGCACAATGGATTCCCATAAAGCAGCAGGCTCATGTGCTATGAGGCCTTGGATCATCTCAATCCTGGCAGGTGGGCTCATCAGGCAGATGGTCAGGGAAAAGCACCTTGGCACAGTCTTTACTGGCATCTTTCAGACAAAGGGCTGCTTCAGGGGCCTGAATACTGCTGCAGCAACGAGAGGATTCTCTTCTCCCTCGCAGATTTTAAAAGGGCAGCCTGAGCACGGTGCAAAACTTGGGTAAATTGCTGTCATCCCTCATTGCCAGTGACTTCCTTCCTCCAGTCCATCTGGACTGAAAACTCATCAATTGGCTACAGTATAGGACTAGACAATTTGGGGTCGATTCCTTGGTCTGCCTAATAAGTCTGACTGCTTTTCTGACTTTGCTTTCTTGGAGATTCCTAATAACTCTATCTTTGTGGCACCTGAGTCCATTCCCATGCACAGGAAGGCTGGAGTAACATTCGTCAAGTGCTTGGAGAGCCTTTGATGCATCCAAATTTGGGAGTGCAAGAAGAGGAAAAGTTACTTGGAAATTATAGGTTTGCTGGCCTCTTTATTTATCTAGATAGCTATAAACGCATGCAAACCCTATATTCTATATAGGGATGTGTGTATATTCGCCATCCTGTCACATCCCTTCTTATACTGGCATCACTCTACCGATTTCAATGGACCTAGGCCAGTGGAGAATCATGGAATTTACTCATTCTTCACAATATCAGTCCTTCCAACCCTCAAGTCATCTTTAAATCCCCTGGACTCTGTTGCCAACTAGAGAGACAATCCAGTGATCCAGTGGATGGGCAGCCAACTGTGCAGCTGACTTCATGAAGTCGATTCCTTACTCTTTCAGATGCCCGGTGCAATTGCAGACAAAGCTCTGTGCTTTTTGAGATCTAGGCATAAAAAGTGCGGTGTCAGAATACTTTCTGGTACTGAGGTGCTCAGAGGTGAATACAGTAGGAGGGGGTTGTGTATCTGATGAAAGACTGAAAACTCTGATTTCTGAGGTGCAAAAAAGAGTTTTACTGGAAGCTCAGCGCACCGTGTTTAAGTCTTACGCGGAAGCTGAGACTGTATAAAGTTTATGTCTGTTTCCAAGCAATAAAAACAGTTTGGGAGAAGGTAAAAATAAGTCAGTTAACAGATTATCACAAGACCATTAGTTTCACAGGGCAAGATATTTCATAGCAGTAAGCGCTTGAGATACTGCAAAGGAACTAAAGCTTTAAGAGGCGATCCTCACTAACTGGTATCAGCAGGCAGAAGAGATACTAGGATGTTCAGGTGTTAGGAAATTTGCCATGTCCTGCTCATATTTCTTGTGTGATTTCTCTATGCAGAATTCAAGGATATCAGTGCTTGTAGGCCAATCTCAGAAGTCAATGGGGCTATGCTGATTTATACCAGCTGAGGATTTAGTTTTCTTTGTTGCATTGTCTTGGGGAGCACTGTTCTACCTTGGTAGCCTTTACTGAAGCTGAATTAGTAACCGACAACTCATTTCTCTAGCTTTTGTATCCTTTTTTCTGCAAAAGAATTGCAATTTGGTAAGACTCATCCCCTGCCTACTTAATTAACTTATTTTTTTCCATTTTTCATCGTGCTTAAAATCAGTATTTTCTGTGGCGCATTCCAAAGAAATCTTGCTGGTTATGCATTGGTAAGCTAAATCTTGATGGGCGCATCTACACAAGAGGTTTACTGTGAAGTTGCCTAATTAGTAGGGCAGTGCGATCAGGTGGTGATTCGATTCAGAGGAGATTTAGCCTGGTTCAGTAGCTGAATCTCCAAATCTGAATATAATCAGGGGACCAGTTACAAGGTCTGAATTAGGCCACAGGAAACTAATAAACTCCACAGTAGGCTAGCACTTGTAAATCCAATTGCTACCTACTGCGGAGTTCTTTAGTGCACAGAGTACACATGTAGATGCTGACAGGGCTGGCGGGGCATGAGGGTGCTTCAGTGCGGGGTCTGCCTGTTGGCTAACCCCACACTGGGGCACCCTCATGCCCCGGCCAGCCCCTCTGCAGCACCTTGACCTGAGCCAGGTCAGCCCTGTGCTGGCAGGCTGACCCCGCTCCCCGCATACTTGCCAGCTGGGGCTGCTCCAACCCCACTCAGATGTGCACAATCCTGGGTCCACAGTCAAATAGCATGATGTGCACTGGAGCTGACTGCTGCAAATTAATTGCATGTGTAGACTATGTGCTACCAATGTGCTGAAAAGCCGGGATTCAAATCCTGGCCCATGCTTGGATCTTTAGAGTTGCAGGCATTTGTAGATGTGGGAGCTTGTACTAATGTGGCATTTGTGTGAATGGATGAATAAACGCACAGTCTTTGGATGTTTTCATAAAGTCTTGATGAAAATCTGTCACCTGCAAAATGCCCTTTGGTTGGCATCTATAGTTGGCAAGAAACTCGACGATGGGCCTGCTTTGAACAGGGGGCTGGACTAGATGACCTCCTGAGGTCCCTTCCAAGCCTACTTTTCTATGATTCTATGAAATTTCATATTAAATGGATCATGTAATAATACGGCTTAAAAATAAGGCCTCACAGTGTGTGGATAATTTTTTTGGGGGGTGGTTCACGGTCGTTTTTGAAAGGGCAAGTTGGAAGAGATTGTTTGGTCATGAGATCAAATGGCTTCTTATCAGTTCCATTACATTGCTTTTACAACACACTTCAAGGTAGATAAATCTTATTCTATCCTCTTTACAGGGGGGGAAACTGAGGCACAGAGTGCCATTAAGGCTACATAAGGACCTTACACTTTTACCAGTATAAGTGATTGGAAACTGGTCTATGCCTATAACAGAACAGAAGTTTGGCACACGCAGACTTGGTTTAAAAAATGGAGGAACCCAGCCTAAGATTTGCCCCCTCACCAAACGGCAAAATGTATATTCTGCTTGCCACCGATCTAAAATAAACGCCACTTACCATGCAACTTAGATCGATTCTGTTTCTGGCTTTTTTAATGTCTGTACCTTGACTAAGTCACTTACTTGCGTGGCTAATCTGTTAGTCCTCTCCTCTACCCAATGGAAAACACTCTTTTGATCTATTCAAGAGATTCAGGAGTGTGAGGCCCGAAGTGTGATCATCGTTGATACCAACCATGATCTCCATTATAATTCAAGCCTGAGAGAGTCTCACACCTAATAATTCTTGAATGAAGCCCACAACTTCTGTCTGAGCTAGAGTATATTGGGCACGTCTACATGTGAAAATAATATGACTGAATAAATGTTGGTGCAGTTTGCACTGGAGTTTATTTTCATTGAATCATAGAAAATAAGAGTTGGAAAGGACCTCAGAAGTTCCTTTAGTCCAAACCCTTGCTCAGTGCAGGACCATCCCCTAATTAGACCATCCCAACCAAGGCTTTGTCTATCCTGGTTTTAAAAAAGTCCAGGGATGGAGATTCCACCACCTCTCTGGGTAAACCATTCCAGGGCTTTACCAGCCTCCTAGTGAGAAAGTTTTTCCTAATATCCAACCTCAACTTCCCTTGCTGCAACTGGAGCCCATTGCTCCTTGTCCTGTCACCTGCCACCACTGAGAACAGCTCAGCCCCATCCTCTTTGCAACCCCCTTGCAGGGAGTTAAAGGCTGCTAGCAAATCCCACCTCGGTCTTCTCTTCTGCAGACTCTTGCTCTTGGGTGCAGCATTTACATATGTGCCTGGGGCTGCAGCATGCTGAGCAGGGGCAGTGCCAGGGGGCCCCAGGAACCATTCTGCCAGCCCCAAGCTGCTCTGACCTGGCTCAGTGAGCTGTGGCATGAACACACACCGCAGCATCCTCATGCCCCAGCCAGCCCTATCAGCATGTACATGTGCATTGTGGTGCACTAAATAATGCTGCCATAGGATAGCACTTGTGTTGAGCAGTGCTATCCTTAGGCGGCATGTATTAGTTTCCTGTGGCCTAATAGGGCCCTATGTGTAGAAGCTGACATTTTACTGCAGAAATAATTTAGGCAACTCTGCAGTAAACATCTTGTGTAGACGCGCCCATAATCTGGGGAAAAAACCCCAGTCTTGGTTAAATGTCTTGCAGTAATAATCAAGATGACACAGCTACTTAGACAAGAGGAGGGTATTCTTGTGAGTGCAAGCTAAGCTCTTCTCATCTAATGCCTCTTTAGGTCAAGTAGTGGAAGCCCAAGAAAGTGAGTAATTTAAGGTGATTCGAGAAAGCTTTCTCTGCCTTTCTATGTTCCGCACGACCAATTTCGCCCATTTTAAAAGATCTAGTGCAAGCAATGTCACAAGCAAAGGCTGTTGAAATGTTAGCTTTCAGGGCTTTAATTTAGCCAAGTACATTAAGTCTACAGATCTTTCTGCCAATTGTTTTAGATAATTGTAACTACAACCAGAACTAGTTTGAGATGCATGGTATCTGCAATTATCTGTATTTCCCTCCCCCTCTCTAGGTGAAAGGGGTAAGAGATAAAACTGTCAGAGAACAACTTAAAGCTTCTACTTGCTGAGGGAAACATCTAAACAATTTCACCGACTGCAGCAGGAAAATTGGTTGTCTAAGGCAAAAGGGATGGGTAGTGGCAAATGTATTTGCAAACAGACTGATAAAGAAGGCCGCAAAATAAGAGAAAGTGCCGACTGACAAAATCTGAAGAATGAAAGCAATGTAACCAGAGATAACACAATAATAGTAGAAACAATTCTGGAAGGAATGTAGCATACCAAGGGACTCTGAGAACTGGGTGCTTATTGTTTTATGTAATGGCAGCAATGTCGGCTAGGCAACAGTATGCTTTATTGCCTTCCTTCCACTGGAACAAGGAGGAGTTCTTACCAGGTGGCTGGGACAACAACAGCAATGTTGGAAATGACAGGTAAAAGCTATGGAAAGTCTTCATAGCCTCATCAAAGTCTGCAAAACACCTGACAGAGCTATCGTAGCAACACATGCATTTGATTAGAGGGGTGCAACGCACTGAAATGCTGCTTAAACGTACACTCGAGAGATCTCTGAAACGACAGGAATCTGGATGCGGATGTGCTGAAGAGTGCAGTTTAAGTACACTGGAAATTGATCTCGTTTTCAAGTACCGAGGGGCAGGGAGGATGGTGGGTTTGCTTATTTCAGACTGCGAGTTCCCAAAGCGATTTATGAGGCTCAGTCATAGCATGGAGCTAGGGAGAAGCATTACTTCCTCAGCAGGGAATCCAAAGGCAATTCCCTTCCGGAGAGTATGGCCATCAGGCTACGGTACCAAAGGATGAAAGCAGGCACTGCTCAGGGCTGATGCATGCAGAGCTGTTCCTCGGGGCGGAAGGGGTGAATCAGGGCGACCGCCCCGGGCCCTGCGGACCGTGCCGTGCAGGCCCCAAGGACAGCGCCATTGGCACGTGCTAAGGGTGCCACTGGCTTTGCACTGTTGATCGTCCCTGTCATACTTTCCGAGCCATGCATGACCTCAGCTGAGCACGTGGGATCCATGCTTAGCCAGATAGGAGTATTGAGAGGCAGCAAGAGCAGGCCCTGAGGTTTTTCCTCTCTTGCATACCCCACCCAGGATCCTGTACGCATGGCTGAAGACACCTTGTGCTGAAATGGAGCACCGCAACCGTTCTTCTTTACTGGGAAGCGGTTTTTGGAAAATGATACAAAGAAATGGAAAGTGCCCAATATAAGGGAAGCCGGTAGGGGGCTCATAGGTCAGCAGAACATATTTACTCGAGTTGGGACCCAGCCAGAACACCAGGGATCAGTGGCTTTCAGACTTAATGACTTTAAATGTTATGGGCTAGCAGATGGCACCGCCAGCATAACCGTTCTCTTGTCCTCCTTGGTGGTCTCCCATCCAACTACACATCTAGACTGACCCTATTCTGCTTCCGAAACCACAAAGCACAAGCAGGAGGGGACTGATTTTCGAGCCAGGGCCACATCTTAAGGCTATTTGAAATGACCATGTCAAAAGACAGCGTTAATAATGCAAAAGCAAGACAGACACTAAAGGGGCCGTACTATAGTTTAAGTAGCCTGCATACTCCAGTAAGGGGAATATGGGGCAAGAAAGAATAAAATGATCACTATTTTACCTGACTGATGTTAAAACAACACTAATTAATCAATATACATAGTGAAGCCATATTCAAGACCAAGGAAAGCAGGGTGCTTCCCCTGGGGACTGGCTCGTTAAGGGTTATCTGATACCTCGGGACCACAGCTTGTAGCAGGCGCCCTCTCTGACCAGTCTCTCCTGCTCCCACAAGCAGGTACACTGCAGAATACCAACAGTCACACGTAACGTGAAAGGTCATCGTAGACCATTACGGAGCCCGACAAAACAATGGCAGCTGCCTTGATACAAGCCAAGCAGCAGGTGCGCAAGGAGCAATTACAACACAATGGAGGCGTGCTTTCCGGTCAGTGCTGCTTAGTAGCAGAGATACTGTAAGCAGGAGCTTTGCTGACATTTGCCCGGGGTAAAGGTTGCAACCGGAAGATAGCTCTCTGGATCTCTTCTGCTGCTGTGTTTCAAGCAAATGAGCTGAAAAGGGAACCAACTAAAAAAGCCAGTTTTGTCTCAGCGTTACCAGCCACCCAGACATTGAGCATTCACTCGGAGAGCACATTAAATGCAGCTGGCACCGTGTCAGACTGAAGACTCCGGCTTCGTGCAGGCAATACTGAGCACTTGGAACCGCGAAGAGAACTGGGAAAGCGTCCAAGATTATGCTTCACATCTGCTATGCGAACCCAGTGCAAACCCTGTTTTAGCATACAGTGTAAACAACAGGATCACTAGTGCAACACATGCAAAAGCAAGCCTGCGTGGAATAAAGGTGCCATTCTAAGCACCTATTTTAAGTCTGGCTGGGTGCAGAACGGGGGAATAGAAAAATTAGAGAACCGCTCCAGGCTTCATCTTAACGCACCGAGTTAGATAGCTGCAGATTCTCAAAGCCTGCGCCCCACCCTCTGGGCATGAATGAATACACACAGTCAGCTTCCCACCCCGCACACACGCTCGTAGCAGAACAACACTAGCTATCTTGTTAGTCCATTGCAGCAAAGATATAGGCAGGATGTGCTCCTCATCGATTAGAGGCAGGCCAAAATGACGATTTATGAGGAAGCAGGGCCTAAGTATAGGGCCCTGGCTTGGGCCTCTCTTGTGAATGGTAAACTCAGGATTCATCAAGGTTGGATTCAAGGGGGTGGCTCTTTAAAGTTCAAAGTTCAGCACTTAGTCCAGCATTTACCATGTACCATCTATCCTGCAAAAGGAGACTGGAAGCCTGGTCAGTCCTAATCAAGCAGTCGCCAGTATTTTGCATCTCATACATACCAAAAAAAAATCCACATTTTATCACTTTAATCCAATGTCAATCTTGAGTTAATGCCATCCCACTGTAATTCCAGCTGCCATTACTCCTACCCTCTTGACTTTTCCTCCTTATCACCATCACCTTCAAGGGAACACAAGCCTATTAAATGGTGTCCATTCCTATTTCTGGCACCCAATAAATCTAAATTTTCAAGCTTGGGAAACCAGGCTAAAAAACTGGCATGGAGATAAATGATTCTTCCAAGACAAATGTACAACTATCATTACTCAAAGGCTTCTTCAAACCCCCAAAATACTAGATTTCAAACCCTAGGAAAGTGGATCTCTCTCCCCTCAAACTAATATAGCGGGGCTGTTCTCTGAAGTACAGAGATGGATTCTTTGTTGGCTCCACATACAATTACCCACGGTGTGACGCAGGCTCCTAGGCGCGGCGCAAATTTTATTTTTCAGGCTCACCATCTCCCAAGTCAGCCTTCGGAAGAAAATCTTTGAAATGAGACTTAGCGCTCGCCACACGCTCAGGCAGCCTAATAAATAGCGTTCAGCTCCAACTTCGCAGCGTTGCAAGCGAGCAGAAAACAAAGGGTTCGGGAGCACAGATTAGATCATTTCAAATGGTCACAACATTTTTTCCCCTTGCGGATGGCAAGGACTGTATTTGAACCTTCCAGGACTGTGTTTTGACATGAACATTTAAGCTATATAAAATAAGCAGCAAATCTTCATCTCCCTTCAAGAGTATTGTATTAAAACCAGAGAAGGGAATTACAACAGATTGGCTTCCAACATTTCTTAATGTGTCAAATGGTATTAATAAGATCATATCAGCGAATGCTGACAGGCCAGTGAAAACTAAAAAGGCCAGATTCTTCTGCCCCAAAGTGAGTGAGATTGGCTCTATATTTTACACTCATTTTTTAGAAAGTTTAAATAAGCCCATTGATTTCATAAAAAACGGAATCATAAATAATAACTCCTCGGTTCACGTGCTCTCTCGAATGCTGTAGAAGCATTTCATTCATCTCTATAAGCAGAGAAACAGCTATTATTGTTTATGTAATGTCCAAATATTGTTGTTCAAAATTTGGTGAAATAAATAGGTGGCTTGATTATAATCAAAACCCTACTGATGTTCATTTATCCTCACGGTACCAAGTGGAGAGATACAACCCCAGGCCAAAGTTTACAAAGCAGGAAGCAATTCCTTGTCCCCAGGCCTTTGTTCTGTCCGCTGTCTAATAACCGCTTCTTTCGATTGCAGTGTATCCTGGCCTCTAATGGATAGATCTGGAAGTCCTTAGTTATTGTCTATTACAGGAAGAGTTAGGTAAATATTACCATTTTTTCCCATGGATATTTGCTCAAATTTATAAATGAATTCACTACAGCCATGCTTACATCCTTCTCATGAGCTAAGTCCTCACATGTTGGAACAATCAAGGTTCACTGACTGTTAGAGATAGCTGAGTATTTGAAAACAGCCAGGTTTAAAATTTGGACAGAGAGTGCATGCACATGCATTCAATCAAGGAACAAAATTATCACCATGCAACTCCAATGACCCAATTGCAAAGAAGCAACAGACTTCCAGAGAGGTGTGTCCACCCCAGCACAAAAGACTTGCATCACATGGGTCCTGGGGATAACATAAAGACTTTGCCGCCCAAGCGCTTTTAAGTCTAGTTTAAATTTGCATGAGTGAAATGTTTCAAACTGGGCGTGTCAAAGGCCCATAGGTACCCAAACCCCACACATTTGTTTGGGGTCCTAATTCCCTTAGGCTTGGTTGAAAATTTCCACCAGATAGCTCAATACATTCTATTAAATTTGGCAAATGCCTTAACTGAAGCGCAGTTCGCAGCATCTGCATCATTCATTTTGTTTTATCCTTTTTTAACATTTTTTTTTAGGCCTGGACAAAACCGAATGCACGCGTTTGTGTGGTGTGCGTCTGTGTATGTGGGGTGAACTAAAGAGACAATTACCTTCAGCTGAAAATAAACATCATAAAACCATAGACGTCTAATTTTTGCACCTGGATGATCCTCTTACAGCTATTCACTTCTAATCACTCTCAGCTAATAAATGAATAGAATAGCTAATGTGATTAGAGTAATTTACCTATTCATCAAGAATATTAAACGAATTGAATATTTTGCATCTGACTGTTCACACAGCCTTAGTATTTCCCTGATATTGTAATTAGCCACGTGCTGCATCTCTGTGCCCTTTGTGAAAACAGTCTGTGGGCCTCCGCATGCATGCACAACACTTAATTCAGAGCTGCCGAGCGGATGTGGTTTATAGATGCAAAGTATAGGGACTGTGTAGAGCACGTTGACATAGGAAGTGGATGCCCCCATCCTTCAACTGAAGAAGCTAGGCTCATAAGATCCCATGGGAGCATGAAGGAACAAACTCCCTTAGCTAAAACCCAGGATCCAGCACAAGTCAAGGAAGCTGATCCTTTCTCACTTATGGAGGAGGTCACTCCAGGACCTGAGGATGCAGCTGTGAAACATGGACGCTATGGTAATAGGGGAATTGATCATTAGTAGTATTCTGAGTCAGGAACATGGGGACCAAAAGACCCATTCGGTTACTTGCCTTCTTGCTGTGAAGGTGGCAGCTTGTAAAAGATGTCTAAGGGAAATAGTATAGTAATACCAAAAGATAGCCAAGCCAATGACTGGCAGACAAACTGGTATAGATTGATTTTAACTCCCCAGAGGCATCCGACAAACTTAAACCCCATGAGCCCTCAGGAAAGAATATCTATCATCTAATAGAAGATGTAATACAAGAAACTGGTGGAGATGAGCAGAACTACTGATATCTATTAGTATAGGCTTTAGACTGTACCAGAATCTAATATATCCAATCCCATAGAGACGTTTGGGGGAGAAGGGGGAAGGGAGATAGTTTGGCTCATTCCTAGAAAATAAGGGAACATATTTAGAAGTGATACAGAAAAGATACGTTTAATAAGCTTGCCAAAGATGATCTTCTATCATTTCCTGTTGGTAGGAAGCTAAAGCATTTTATAAAATGCATTCATGCTTAACTAGAATGATATCTTAATCTTCCTTAGTCACATCTTTTCATGCTTTACTTATGCTCCACAAAACAGACATCAAGCTTTTCAGCAAGCACCCTGAAAATTCAAGCATTAAAATGAAAACGGGAAGCAGCCGCGTTTAAACATTGCACAAACAGAATCACCTTCAGCAGAACCTTGAGCAGAAAATAAATGGCTCTCTGCATGTTTGTATCAGGAAAGGAAATTAAGAGGAGAAACAATGAATTATTGAAGGCTTCGAGGTTCTATAGACTGTGTCTGGATAGATCTAAAATCAAGATGTCACAATAATCTCTTTTGGGGTCTCTTGCTTTCTTTGATTGGAGTGGTGCAGGATGTAAGGCTGAGAGTTTTATTCACTGGGAAGGGGTACAGACATAATTATGGTTTCTATGGGGTTTCTCTTTCCCCTTCATGTTTGCAGCTGCTTATAATGAACTCACACAGCCCCAAATATCTTCGCTTTCTTTGCTTGCAATTTTAAGAGCGCTGCAAAGCAAAACATGGGGAGCTGGACACCTCTAAACATCAGAAGAGCATAGGAGAGGGGACCAATACTGTTGTTGGCCCTTAGCTTTTTTTGGGGGGTGTGCCTACTCCTGGATTTTCAGTTGCCCAAACTCTAGACATGTTCAAGAGGAAGATCTACCCCCAGACTTTGTAGCTCAAGTGTGCTGGGTTGCTAAGCAGGCATAAAGCTATCTGAAGACTATCCCAAGCACAATAGACCTGAAGGGCCTGGAGTAGGTCCATTAGTTTTTAATCATAGTCTCTGGGGCAGGAAGTATATTGGGGATTTTCAGAGATGAGTCCATGCTTCTGCGTCCCTGAGCAGGCTGATAGCCATTGAAGCAGGGGAGGAGTTGCCCTAGATTGTACACTGATCCCCAACTGTTCATTAAACAGTGAATACAAACGGTCTGGCTTTTGGTTCCTGATGCAGTGCAGGGAGAAGTTTGGCCTTGAAAGTCTGAGATTCCTCCTTACACCTGTTATTCACTGTGACGGCTTCACCGAGTTCTGCAGAAGTTGTCCAGATTTAGGATGGGGTAAGGGAGTCGGTACAACCGCTCATCAGGATATCATACGGTTAACTCCGTCCCCAGGGTGTTTCCCATGTGTTAAATGCAGGTAGAATAGTGCCCTAGCTCCCTTTGAAGTCTGTCGTGGTACCCGTGTTGTCCAGTGCTAATCCCGGCGATGAAGGGGCTCCTTGATCCAGATCGGTATGTTTTGCTTGACAGCGCGCGTGCACGCACAAATACACACGACTTCTAAAAACTGTTGCAGAAGTCCCCTAAGGTTTCCCTTTATCAGCCTCTCTCAAATCCCAGAGCCAAACCAACGACTGGTCCTCAAGCCACTTTTGACTTAGTCGGCCTTAAGGGTTTCTGTCCCACCCACCACCTCTCACTGTCGCTCGACTTTTCTGCTCATCCTCTGCAGGTTCCATGGGAGCCCCGAGTAATTTTTCTTTGGGTTATTTACGTATTTTTTAACCTGCGTCTCTCTTTTTTCATCTTGCTTCGCGTAAAACACTTTGATTGTGTGTTGGGGGAAAATGCTATATGAATGAATAAGTTATAATAATAATAATACTACATTACAGGGATAATGATGGATGTGCTTTAAACAAAGCCTCTGGCTGGCAGTGGAGAGGAGCCATGGAAAATCAAAGATAATCCCGCATGAGAAGAATTGTAATGAGAAGGACCTGGAATATGTTATCTCTCTGCATTACTCCTCTCTGCGGGGCCAAGAACAGAATGCCCCCAAATGTCAGTTCTTACACTGTATTCTGGGCCAGGAGCTCGGCTAATGTAAATCAGCACAGCTCCTCCGGCATGTATAGAGTTATACTGCTTGATTATTATGTCTGTTTGACTTACATTATTGCTTAAAGCCCCAAGTGCTATCTGGGCCCTATTGTGCTAGGCACTGTACATACACACTGGGACAGTATTTCCCCCAAAAGCTTGCACTCTAAAATAGACAAGAGGTTAAATGGAAACAAAGGCAAAGAGGTAAAGAAAGATGCTGTAGGTCACCCAGGAGCCTGTGGCAGAACTGGGAATTGGATGCATGGGCTCTGACTCATGATCCAAAGCCCCTTTCATTAGATGACTCTGTCCCTGCTGATCAGCAATTGACAATCTGGTGTTTCGTGCCTAGCTACTTTGTACCTGTCATAGGGATGCAATTTATTATGCTTTAACATCTATGCTGTACTGGGACCTTTTCTACAGCAAAATATGGACACAGGGATAAAAATCAACAGGATTCTTTAACAGGATTACTACAAAAACCTATAGCCTTTAATACAGAAGGGGATTATTTTCCTGTTCCAGGTTTCAGGAACCAGTTCCTATATTGGGCATAATTTTCTCTTTTTTCCTGTAGAATGGTTTAAACAAAGCCCAGAGAAAGGTCACCTCTAGCAGAGCCAGCCACTGATTCCAATGGAGGTGATAGCTAATTAGGCCTCAACACAATACTCCTAAAGGTGTCTCGGTCTTGCTATTGTCATTTTACTGATGGTGCATGGAGAGATTAAGTAATATGCCCATAGTCACACATTGAATCAGCAGCAGAGGTGGAAGTAGAAACTATGGCTGGGCTCAGACATGCAGGCACGTGCGGTTTGTGGTGCCACAAACAGCATGTGTTTCATGTTAAACAACGTGCAGTTGGTTTAGCATGCAACTGCACATGGTTTAACTGGGGTAAAATTGGCTATCAGGATTTCCAGTAGCAACCATCCCCTGGCCCCGGGAAGAAAAGCAGTACAAAACACAGCAAAGTCAGGACAAAAGTGTGCCTCAGTGTGGGGGCTCGTGCTCTGCAACTGGCTGGGGCGCAGCATGCCTTGAGACGAGGGACTCCATGTGTCTCAGCCGGGGGGGCGGTGTTTGCAGTGGAGTCCCAGCTGGTTGAGGAGTGGGGCTGCCTGCTGGCTAGTCTTGCACTGAGTCATCCTGTGCCCCAACCAGCCTCCTCTCCAGTACATGGAAAGCAGGAAAACAATGCACCTTGCTGCAAACCACATGAGCAGGGGCATGCACTGCAGCACAAAGTAGCGGCACAAATTGGTGCCGCTAGTATTTGTGCTGCTGCAAATGCATACCCCTGCTCGTGTGGACGCAGCCCATGAGTTTTGACTCTTTGTTCCTTTAGCAGTTGATACGACTGGGGTTTCTGGCATATCAATACAGCAGGATTGGATGTGCTTTTAGCATTGAAAGGAAGAATTACTCTAATGGTTCTTTGATTAAATTTAAGGAAGTTCACGGAAATTGTGGGGCTGAGAAATTGGGACCCCATAGCAAACTGTGCGGTATAATCCACCAGGCTTCCCAAGCTCAAGCTATAGCACTACAATATGCCATCTGCCTCACCTGAACCATGCCAGTTGCTGTCCGGATCTCTCCTGTGCAATGTATGGCAATCCAGAATTTTTGTGGTGGGAACCTATCTGTACTAGGCACCAAACTGAAGCCACTGTTCCTCGTGTCCCCTGCTTACTAAATCACTTCTCTCTCCCCATCCACACCGTAGGTATTAGAACACCGCAGAAAAAATCCAAATGATTTATTAGGGTTTAATAACAATGGGAATAAGCAAGGCAGCATTATAATCAGCTAATTGAACTGTGAGCTGTCCGCGTTTATCTTTTAACAGTGCAATTCGAATCTACTTCTGAAAGCTTTAACTCCAGCCTTTCCTTGCTCAGTATAAAGCTTGGGTAAATGGCCATTGTGCTGGAGACTATAAAAGGTGGATGGGGAGCTATTTCTCTCTTCTGACCTCTGGCGAGAACATAGTCACTGCTTGGGATCAAGTTGCTAGCTCCATCATAAATGTGGTTTATACCATTATAAGGTAGAGACAGGCTGCAATCCCCGAATGGCATATTGGGGTCTCCTCCTAATCAGCCTTATTTTATGAAGCATTCACCTATAGGCTTGGGACAGAAATTACCCATAAACCAGTAGAAGTGATTGGAAACCGGTTCAAATTGGTAACATAACAGCAGTTCAGAGCACATAAACCACTTTCAACATGGCTAAAAATGGCTTATAATAAACCTGGATGGATGTAATATCAGACTTAATTGATTTAGGTAAAATGGATTTATTGAACTTCTGTCCCAGATCCCCTCCAGATTCAAGTTAACTCACAGTCCCCCAGCATCCCAGGATCCTTTGCACGCCCCTCTGCAAACCTCCTGTCACAGGGTGGGTGGGCTAGCCTTGGCCCAAACCATCTGCTCCAGGGAAGCGGGGGGGGGGGGGGGGGGTGCTCTAGTGCCCTTCTAACCTTTGGCCTGGGCCACTACAGGCATATGGCTGCGTTTCCAGAACCAAAAGTGAATGTCTGTTTACTTGCTTAATCTACGCTGCTTCGAAAAACCCGTGAAGATGGAATCAACTCAGCCCCGGGCTTTCTGACTGCCTGTAGTTAAGCATAGCGGCATTTCCCCAACTTGAACCAGATCCTCAGGTGATGTAAATCAGCATGGCTTCTGCCATTTGAGCGGAGCTGTGCTGATTTGTGGCAGGGCCCGTGGTTTCTATATTTTCATGGAAGGGGGATTCAACCCTATCACCACCACTTTGGCTCCAGGCTGGCCCCTGGATCAGAAGGAATCATGTTTCTTAGCTGCCATGTGGAAACGGTCAAGAATCTATTATATGATTACAATCGCTGAAAGTCGGAAGCTCCTCGCTCAGGTACAAAATCGAATCTAAATTTGTAAACCTAATAAACAACCCGGTCTGTTCATTAACAATTTGCTGACGGCTGAATATTGCAGTTAGCCTACTCGCTATAAATTCTTCAATCAAATATTCATTTCACTTCCTGCAAAGAGGTAGTCTACTACAGATTGTTTCTTCGATTCAGAAACATCCTGTGCAAACTCATCCATGCTGGGTAGACGCATGAGCTGTATTCGGGTAAGATTTTTCTTTAACATAAGAAGTGCCATACTGGGTCAAACCAACGGTCCATCTAGCCCAGCATCCTGTCTCTCTGTAGCAGAACTGGATGCTATAGGAGGAGGGCGCTGAACTGGATCTCTCTAGAGTGATCTAGTATCCCTTATTCAATACCCTCCCTGGCACCTATCATGAATTGGTTTAGAAATGCCAGAGGGAACACCCCCAACCTTTTTGTCATTAATGGATTTATCATCCATGAATTTATCCAGGCCCTTTTTGAATCTGGCTTTATTTATGCAGTCTCTAATTTGGATATGGGCCCAAGCCCCAGTCCTGTGTCCAAACATCCAAGAGTTTGAGTTCTTTTGGGTCTGGATCAGAACAGAATGCTTTGGGTTTCTCTCACATGTGGCTCAGGCTCTTTTGCTGCGTCTTACTTCACCAAATCCCATAGTGTTTTATTAGACAGGGCATGCATGTGGAATTTACATTTTATTTGTGCAAAGTTTCCTCTCATCTCTGTCTCTCTCTGCTGGTGACGAGGCAACAAAAGGCAGATGAAATTTATTACTGCTCTTTCTGCTACTCTGCATAAATAAAGGATAAGAAGTAAAATATTTCCCCAACAGGAAGCGTGAATGTGTTAATGTTTTTTGTTTAAATATTCGGGGGAGAGATTATATTTGGCATGCAATACCTGTATATGTCTGAGTATAAAATAGAGAACAACTTCCAAAAAAAATAAAAACATTAAAAAAAAAAAAAAGAAAAAAGAAAATCAAAGGATCTGGTTCTGCTCCCAATTATACTGCGTTTACCCCTGTGTCATACTCCTCTGAATTCAGTGGAATTACTCTTGATTTATACTGGAAAAGAATCATGCTCCAATTCTTACCAAAGAGTGTCTCTACTAGTGTACATATGTTTCTCAGGTACTGGGAATTTTAGCTGGCAAGCGGCATCTCCGAAGAATAATTGGTGTATACATACACAGCGTGAGATTTATATTCTCTGGGTCCGAGATTATATACAATAAGATTTAGATGGTGCAGGCACCAGAAAGTGGACAATAAAACGTACAGTATTGGAAAATAAATATAGAGTGAAATGGCTTGACATCCCCTTTCACTTAAAATGTAAATGGTGAGTATTCAGTGCATGATTTACAGCCTTTTTAAAAGCACAAATGTTTTTCTCTTAGGCCCCCTAAGTCACATGCCACAAATCAGGGAAATCTTTGCAGCATCAGGAAATCCCCCTTGCTGGTTTTGTCCTGTCTTTTGTTGCTTTCCAAAGAAACGGACATGGATCCCGGGGATCAGTTTTCTTGACTTTTTTCCCTTGCGTTCGGAATTCAGACTTGGCTGTCGCCTCGCCTCGCTTTCTCGTGGCCAGACAGGTATCGGAGGTGTTCAGTTCTGGGTTCGGAGGGAGAGAGGAAACGCGCCGCTTGTGCCTGCTGCTCATCAGGTTATTTCAGCCTCTTGCTGGCTGTTGGCACCTCTTCATTCAAAATAACCCTCATGGTTATATTCCCTGCATTACAGATCCAGTGTGGATTAGTGGTGTGAGCACCACAGAGGAAGTCTTCTACCACAGAGGAAATCTAGAACTCCTAATTACAAGCCTCAGCTCAGAAAATGACTTTCTCTGTTGCTTTGGGTCGGTTACTTAGATCAACCTATATATATATATATATATATATATATATATATATATATATATATATATATATATATATATATATATATTTTTTTAGAAGTGTTCATTTCGTGCATCTCACTTGTTGTGTGGGCTACCTGAAAAACCCCCATGCCTAATTATCGAAGGCAGTGGGCACCTTCTGCACGCGGAGAATTGTTCTAAGCTGATACCTTTTCAGAGACCGCTCCTCCCCCCGCCATCAGGAGAGACGAAGGGATCACATCAGAGACGAGCTAGAGAGACCAAAGAAGTCTGTTGTCAGCCACGCTGCCAGCAAAGGCTGGACGGGATGCCTAGGCCATCTCATTATAGCATATTCAGTCTCCGCCAGGGCAAGAACCTGTAGGGCGCTAAAGCAAACTACAGAGACCAGCATGCTGCCAGTATGTCTTTGTTCCTGTCTTGATCACAGGCTACACTACACTGTAATTATCAGTTTGCTGCCTATCAAGTTGCACTGGGGAGGGAAAGGAGTGGCTACAGGGAGAATACTCCGTATAGGAGCACATCATTTGGATAAATAGGCAGAGTCAAGTCTCTTTATCTAGCAGCAATCACCGGAGTGTCTATTCTTCATTAGGGGCCAAGTATAAAGGAGGACCTAAGTGTTTCAAGTTCATCTAAGTTCTCTTTTAGGTGCCCAGGTCCAAAATTATGGTGCAAAACGCACATCTCCATTTATCAACCACATCATTCTGGGGAAGAGCCTAACCTCTATGGACACAGTCCTGTTTGACCTGGCAGTTCCCTGGGGGCCTGCAGTTTGGCTTCTGCCCATGACTGGAACTGCCCTGGGGCGAGCAGCTGCGTGCCCAGCTCCCACCGAAGCGTGCCTGGGATGCAGAAATGAGAAAGCAGTAACCTTGAGAAGCCCATGCCAGCAGCCAGGCTCTTAGCCTCCACCAAACACCCTAAAAGCAGCTGGGCTCCTTGGAAAATGCAGTTGTAAACCAGGTTTAGTCATCTTTTATAGACCA
This sequence comes from Crocodylus siamensis, assembly GCF_052110815.1. NCBI lineage: Eukaryota > Metazoa > Chordata > Crocodylia > Crocodylidae > Crocodylus > Crocodylus siamensis. Next base: position 23,214,830 of record NC_143408.1, on the reverse strand, counting down.
GCCTAGTGGCTAGAGCGCCTGCCCAAGAATTCAGAGACCCCGAGATCAAGACCATCGTCAGCTGGAGGCTATTCAAACCCAGACTTCCCACTTCTCAGGAGAGTGCTCGAAGCACCGGGCTCGAGACTGGTCTAGGCCAGGACATCCTCAACCTCTCTTGCTGGAGCCCAGTGTGCTGGCAGAAAGATTTGTGGGGTCAGAGGGGGGAAAAGATGGACCCTGACTCTGCTGCCTAAGGGTTAGGGCACATTTTAGGGAAAGGGAGGGTGTCTCTCTGCTCCTAGGGAGCCTTTTCCTGCCCCTGGACCTCTGGGTTTCGATTCCACCCTGATCCCTAAGTCTGATCCCCAAGTCCCTTCATGATATAAAGTATCTTTAAAATGGTCCAATTAAGACCCTTGGTCGTTGCTCCTGTACATATTCAAACCCACACTTCCTGGGTTGCCCACCCCTCCTTCCCGGCTGACAGAGAGCTGTGGTAAATATTTCTGCATTGACACCATGCTGCTATAATGGCAGGATCAGGTCTCAAGGCTGCTCTTGGTACCCGACGAGCTAGGCAGGCACTTCCCTGAGTTGAGAATATGGGGCAGAGGTTGCTTACAGTCACCTTCCCCCACCTCCTCTGCCCCCAGGGGAGTAATAGAAAAAAAACTCGAGCCCCATATTTCCAAGTACAACATTCAGCCCTTTAATCTTTAATCGCTTTCCTTTCCTTTACTTCGAGCAAAGAAATATGAACATACGTCTTCAGAGATCAAACCGAATCCCTAATTTCCCCAGCTATTAATAAGGGTTAAATCAGCAGGCTGCCATGGCCCTACTGCTGGTCTCACACACACACACAAATGCAAGCATGTGTGCCTGTGTGCACACCCGTGCACGTGTGCATGCACACACAAAAGCAATGGAAAGGGAAGCTTGATGGGCGTCCATTTTGAAAAACTGTAATGAATCGTTTTTCCTTAGTAAATCTGGCAAACTTCAGTCCTGGTTCCTGCAGCCTCCCTTTCACATGTCCAAGCCCTCTGTGACACATCAGATTTAATGAGACTGCACAGACCTCAAATAAGGCACTGTAGCGCTGCTGGGATACTTTATTAAGGAGGATCAGACAGAATGTGTTTGCTGTTTAAGAGCCTTTAAAGGCAAATTACACTTCTTTTTTTGTGAGGGAAGGTGGGAAGAGGCCTCTCACTTTTGTTCCCTCCTTCCCCCATCTTGTAGAGTTATTTCTGCCATCCAGTTCAAACAGAGCATTAAGGTTTCAACAAACAGCGAAAACAACAGAACAGGCAGCGCAGACCGAGCCCGGCGACACTTTATCCAATGTTGTGGATTTGGCCGCAGACAAAGAAACACATTATTAAAAAGGAATAATCGAAGTGTAGCGGGCTGGCAGGCAAACACCCTGCCCTGTTAGCAGGTGCTGGGTTATGGAAAGGGCAGGTAGCTTGTTAATCCCATCTGGAAGTAAAGGAGATGGGAGTGGCTTTCTGGACGGAGGGGAGATCCAGCGTGTGGGCGCTCAAGTCCAGAAGGAGGACCCTCAGAAGAATAACCACATGTAGGGAGATGGGAGGAACTGAATTTTATTCTTCTTATCTGTGTAAATAGAAATCAAGCCCCAGGACAATCATGAGTTGGGCCCTATAGCCTGAATGGACTGAGTTTTAGAGGAGCTTAAGAAGGGCACCTGTTCTCACTAGGAAACCATATAGCAAAATGCACTTTTGCCTGTTTGTTGTTGGACTTTAATTGTTCACAGCCATAGTTAGAAGTACGCTAATAAGATACCGGAGTATTATTTATTTCAACATATTGGCTAATGTGCAGACAACCTTTGCCCTGCTAATGGACTATATCAGAATTGTGAGTCATAGGCCCTGTATTGCCAACAACAAATCGAGCCTTCGCTGCCTCAGATGGTAAGACACTCCGCTTTTGTAGCAGGACAACCCGAGTCTGTAATTTGTCATAAAGCTGGGAGTCGCCCTGCTCTACAACACAGCGGTGAGCTTGAAATCCTAAAGGAAGGCAGCTTTGTTGCGCCTGTGACAGAGTAGGTTACTCATGCGTCAAGTGATGATCTCCATTTTTGCTTGCTTCTGAAGGTCTCTCTACACAAAAGCTGGTGTCGTGCCCAAGCCAAAGCGTTCCCCAGTTGAAGCATGCAGAGCAAAAGAGCGTTTTAAACGAGGCGTGTGTCTCTAACCATGGGGCCATGCCACTACAACATGCTAGAGAGCCCGACTAAGAAAGGCAAGAAGGGGTACTTAGCCCTAGGGCACTGACCAAAAACCCAGGTTTATGGGAGTAGTCATATAACGTTAATGTTTTCCAAAGGCATGCGACTCATGCATATGCTTTATGAAGAGTAGAGCGTGTGTGGTTAGGAGATTCCTTTGCTAAGCCTGGGTTCCCCGAGTGCCTATTTTACCATCCCCGAAACAATTAATGGAGAAACCAGAGCTCTCAGAGATGATGGACTCTGGGTTAACAACATATCCAAGCAGCTCAGGAAACCTGGGGCTTTGGTTCTGCAGACCTAGAAAACTGGACTGAGGGGTCAGGATACGAGGCATTGAGCTGGACTTAGCTGTGAGCCTGAGAGACCCAGAGCTAGGGACAGTGGTCAGTCACTACCCAGACCCAGGTGGTTAGAAACATGGGGTCCAGCAGTTGTGTACACCCCCAACAGAGAGGAAGGCCAGGCCAAGATTTAGCAATATTGCATAAAATTCAAGAAGTGATATGAAACTTCGGCTGATGATTCTTTCCTGGGAAGTGAGACTAAAGGAGGAGGGTTTGGGGAAGAGACGAGGGAGAGAGGGAGAATGGTTACATTTCTAGGTTAGCAAAGTGAGAGGTCTTAATTTTTGAAAAAAATGGATATTATATTGTTCATCTCCAGGCCACGCTAGAAAAGCTGCAGGAAAAAAAGCAGAGAGGATTTACATACATGGCCCATTTTATGCGAACCCACAAACAGTCCGCGGGAGTATCTGGATAAAATACGTTTCCGTTCTCTTACAAGCAGGCTTGGGTGGTTTGGACTTTATACAATGAAATCAATAATGGTTTGGATCCAGGAGCCACTTCATCTGAACCACCAACATTTGGAGTTTCAAGAAGCGGGTCGTTAATGGATCAGGTAAATGGCATCAGTTCTGATCCATCTCTAATTAAGGGCTCTGCCAGGAATACAGTCAAGCAGTAGTAATGGCCTGGAGGAAAGACTGTAAGGTCAGGTAATGAAATTTGCTTATTAAACAAAACGAGAAGGAAGGGGGCAGGGGCAAAGAAATCAATGTGGGAAAGCAGGGCAATAGCAATTAGAAGACTTGGAAGAAGTACAGCTCATGGGAAGATGAATGGCTGCTAGAGCTCACTGATAAGAAGGTAACGAGATGAAAACGGTGCTTATTCAAGAGATTAATCCTGAAGGGGCCCCCACCAAAGGTGAGGGTCCATCAGTGGGTACTTTGCACTCTGTGAGCTGCTGAGTCTGGGCCAGGGAAAGATTTGAGTTTAGTTTCTATGCAGATTTCAGTCAATGACTGGATAGGAATGCAAAGGTGCAAACCAGATTTGTGACTCTCACCCCAATGAACTTCTAACGTTTAGCTCTGGAACGGAGCCTCTTGTGTCTAGCAAACCCACACAACTGGCTCCCTCCTCACCTGAGCCAGTGGTACAGGAACGTGGGTGGAAAGCCTTTCCATAGGAGAGCTGCTCATGCTGGGGCTACACAATAAGGGAAAGAAACAGGAGCTAATCTAAATAAAGAATTGGGCAAAGCATGATTAAGAAAATAATGCTATATTGTGCTGTCTCTCACCATTTCTACCCCATAAAATTCCTATATGGATCCTTAGCTTCCTTCTATCTTAAAACGTCCTCCACCTTTCTAGAGGGTTAGGCATCCACATCCTGTTATGCTCTCTTTCTTAGGGCTTCACTTTCCCTCTGCAATGCTGTTTCTTCCATCCTGCTGCTGCGTGTATATTTACTGGCAATAGAGAAAAATCAATAAAGCAGAAGGAAATGACTTGGCACTGATCTGAAATGTTAAAATAATCCCGGTCTAATTGAGACCCATTGTTCTAAGCGTTTCTGCCACTGGCTCCGCAAAGTAACTCAGCCTCTATTTTCAAAAGCAACTAGTGATTTGGCAAGCTCAGAGTTTGGGTGCCCAGCTCAAGACTTCTTAAAGCGCCTGATTTGCAGAGCATGGGGAGCACTTCTGAAGAGTCAGCCTTTCAGTTGCCTCATGTTGGGAACCCAGCATTTGAGCCACCCAGACTCAGCCCTCACTTCTGAAAGTTTAGTCTTGCCATCCTGTAGAGAAGGGGTGGGCAAAATATGGCCTGCAGGTTTGATCCGTGTCACCAAGGGATTTTGTCTGGCCCACAGTGGGTCCCTCGGCCTCATCCTGCCCAGGCACGGGTGGGCAGCCTGGGCCTTGGCACGGGCAGCTAGTCCCACTGTCCCACGAGCATGCAGTGGAGCTGGGGTAGTGTGGCAGCTAGACTTGCTTCCCAGCAAGCCCCCGAAGTGGCAGCTGCTGCTACCAGTCTTTGCCACCACCACTGGACCTGGCTCTGCTGCCCAGATACCTTGGCCTATCTGCCCCACACCCACCACTGGGAGCACTGGAAGAGAGTGGAGACCAGCAGGGGCAAGGTGTATGGCTGGATGGATGGGATGGGGCCACAGGCAGGAAATGGCATCCAGGAGTAGGATGGATGGGCAGGGCCAAGGCTGGGATCATGAGGTGGTAACAGTGTAGGGTTGGGGCCTGGGGCAGAGCCATGATCCACTGCCGGCACCTCCCAGCAACAACAAAAGGCGCGTGAAGTTTTCCGTTTCAGTTTTCAACAGGGAAGAGTCAAAATGAGGTTAACAACCTACAGCTTTGGCTAGGTGTTTTCAATCAATTAGGTCTTAAACATTGCTAATTAATGTGTATCGTGACTGCAGATATCTCAGCGGGTATTGTCTTTGCTGTACAAACACTTCCAAAGGACACTGTTTCCGCCCTAACCTGGTTGTTAGAGCCGGTTGTAATCTGGAATTTCTGTTCCATTGGAAGTTCTGACATTTCAAACTTGGTGTTTGTTTTGAATCAAAACAAAACTAACAATTTTTTGTGAAACTGAATCTCTTTCCTCTTCTCCCTCAAACAGTCGCCTCACAGTGAAGAGAATGTGTCATGTCGATAAAATCAACACTTCATTTCATTTTTAACTTTCTACCTTTCAGTTTGCTACATGCACTTGAAAAGTCACTTCAACCTGAAAAATTGGGAAGTGCCATTCCAAAAACAAAAGGTTGAAACTGAACATAACCAACCTGAGTGGAAGTCTCTGCAATCACTTCCTTAAATCAAATCCATCAAAATCCACACATCACTAAGCGCAGACAGAAGTGACAGTTTTTGCCCAATTTGGCCCCTGAAAGCACGTGGCAACCATGATCAAACACAAGTGAATGGCTCCAGAGTGCTTTAAAGAGCCCCAATATGACAATCTGAATCCTCATTACATGAGGGTTCAGATGAAGGTGCTTCGAAATGTAGCGCCTTCATTAACTTGTGTTCACACATGCCAGGAGCAGGGCTTAGTTCATAAAGCCCAGCCCTGCTCCCAGTGCTGTTTTTAGAATGAGAGGGGGATAGATAAGGGGGTGGAGGGAGCTCATTCTGGGAGTTGCCCAGCTGGCGCTGGAGGGTGGGGTGAGTGGAATGAACGAAGCCCTCCTGAGGTTGGGGGCTCAAATCTAGCTGCCACCCCCAGTATGGCTAGGGAAACCCAAGAACAGACCTTCCTCCCCCGACTTCTCTCCCCTTGAGACAGAATGGGAGCTGGGAGAGGTGGGGTGAAGTTGGGGGAGAAGGCTGCAGAGACACCACCTCTCACCCTGGTGCAGCTCCAAATTGGAGCTCAATCCTCCATCCTCCCAAATCAATAGCTAACGTTTGTTGGGTCAGGATTATTAGTCTAACTCATGGTGCTTTCTGTGAAGCACCATGAGTTAGACCCAAGTGCTGCACTTCTGCCTGTGCCTGCTGTGAAACATGTTGGCTAGGTACAGAGATTCAACAAGCCCAAGGCAGAATCCATCTAAGTTGCATGTATTTCTGTAAGTGGTGTGGCTTAGATCAGTCGTGAATGAAATGCACATTGGCCTTTTAGTGGGGGTGGAGGAAAATTGTAGACTGGGTTCTGCCATTTTTAAACTAGTCTATGTATGCAGAGCTTCTGTTCTGTTAAAGGTATAGGCTGGTTGTGTGTGCCGAACTTCTGTTCTGCTTTAGGTATAGAAGGGTTTCTGATCACTTAGATTGCTAAATGTGTAATGCCTGCTTCTGGCCCTCAAGTGCAACGAAACGGCATTTTCTTTCAGCAAATTTCCAAGCAGTTCTGCTGCTTCCAACTTAACTTGCCTAAACCTAAATTGGATTTTCTTCTCACAGACAATGGGAAGAGAGTGTCTTGCCCCAATTTTGCAATCTGTTCAGACACAAGTAAAATTCTGTGTGGATCACAGTGTAGGCCAGGCTTTTCTTTTCTTTTCTTTTGAGTATAAATGTATATGTTCAAAGTTTCACTCCTGCTAGTGAAAAGGAATATAAGACACCTGCTACTGTTGCCACCAAAGCTTGTGTGTAATCTTGGAGTTAAAAAAGACCAAAAGGCTCCCAGCACCCAAGGTTGTCTGTAGTTTACAGCACATGGAATCATTATCATAGTGTATTTCTCATTTCCCATGAAATTTTTCTTCTTCACTTCCACTGGCCTTAGCACTGTAGAACAGTTGGAAGCAGAGATGCACCTGTAAAACCAGATGACACATCTCAAGCATTTGCTATGCCTGTTGTGATTAAGGCCAGCGTTTTAAAGGGTCCACTACTTTCTGGTGCCTTACTTTTCAGTAGCTCAGTCTGACATGCCTACAGCCAGATGCTCCAATTCTGCGAGCTCTACTTCTCCCTCTAGGGACCGAATGCTTTCACTGACTGTGCACCTCCAGCTCTGCATGTCTGTCACCACTGAATGCCAGACCTTGGCAGCTTCATTCAGTATATGAAGTTAGTTACCACTTTGGAAAATGTAGGAGTGGGAGCCTTTTGACCCTCCAATAATAACACAGAAAACCAGCCTAAATACAAATAGGGCAAAACTGACCCATTGCAAAAATTGACTATACTTTACAGTGCCGATGCATCCTCACTGCATCCTGGCTTGAGGGCACCCACCCTTTGCAGACATCCTTTAAAACTTGCATACACTGTTTACACTAGATCCTGAAGAAAACGGTGCAGTTATTAATTGCCAGTGGAGGTCCAAGGAGTGTGGCGGGGGGGCACGTGTACACCAGTGTAGAAGGCCATGCATCTCCCTGCCTTGTGCTGCAGAGATCCCACGACTGGGCCTCTCTCTCTTTCTGTGTTTTAAAGGAAAGAGAATCAGAGTGGGAAACATCTGCCCTCCAAGTCTCTCATGTGGGGTTCCTGGGTTTATTGGCAGGCACATGGATCCACATGGCAGTCATAATGTAGGCCATTGTGTGTGTGGAACCGCAAATAGGTTAAATCAATACAACAGAAAAAAAACGCTTCAGTTCTTGTATCAAATGCCATCCATATCTAATGCTTCCAGGATGCCTTCTGAGCCCAGAAGGTCCTGCTTATTTGATGCCGTCACTTCCTGGGTATCCCACGTTGCTTCCCAAAGGAAAGAGCCAAGATATTAGTTTCCTTCTATAAAAACATTTGTGGGAATTTCAAGACCAACCAGCTTTGGCTTTTAGAGTTTTCATCTCATTGAAGAGAACATGGACAGGGGCAGGCAACCTTCCCCCAGAGCGAGCCTCGAACCTCTGACCCCATGGGACCCATTCTAGGGATGACATGGGAATTTTGCTTAGCCTCTCAGAAGAGACTGCCAACAGGGAGGCCAATTAACGCTGATGACGGTGTGAACAGAAAACTACCAAACTGTTCCACTACATCATGTCGACAACTGAACAACCTTCAAATGGAAACTGCATGGAGGGACGCATTCTCAGCTGATGTTCACTGGCATACTCCCATTAAAGGGAATGGGAGCTAGGCTGATTCACACCAGGAGGTGGATTCAAACCAGCAACCAAGTAGTGAAAAGCCCTATTATTCTATTACAAACCCTCACCAGAGCCATCCGGCACCCCAGCCAGGCTTTACTATATACCAGTTGGCACCAAAAAGCCTGCTGGCCTTCCAGTCAAGACTGGAGCCAGTGCTGGCAAACACTTTAAAAAAAATGATGAGCTGAGGACAAAAAGAATTAATTAAAAAAATTAAAAATCACACCTCACTTCACATTAGAAATTGGACTCTGCTACTGAGGTCTGTCGGGTGCATTAAAGATTTTTGGGGGGGAGGGAGCAGAAGGGGATTGTATCGTTTCTGTTTTTATAAATGCGGTCCATTATGTAGGGGAATTTTCCTGGGAGTTTGGGTTTCATACACAGTCTGGATGACCATGAAATCCTGTACAGCCATAGAAATGCTATGATGTGTCAGGCAAGGAAACATGCTAGACAGTAGACTATCAGGGTTTGCCCATTTGAGAACTCATATATACAGGACTATTCGAAAGGAAGAAATGGAGCAGGTTAGATCTGAAGGCTAAGGGAACTCATTCCTTATTGGGCCAGGTTGAAAAATTGAGCTTCACTTTCCAGTGGTAAAAATTGAATTCCCCTCCCCCTCCCCTAATTTTTCTATACATGAAAATGCTTCAGTTCTTGGACAACCCCCCCCCCATTTTTTTACCCCTTTCTCTCTTCCCTTCTACCACCCCCCTGCAAAATGAAAAAAAAAAAAGTGAAAAAAAAGGAGAGGAGGGGGAAATGGAAAAGGGTTGGTTTTCAAATCCTCCCTCCCCTAAGACACACAATTTAAGATTGCTTTTGCACTGGAAAGCCAAAAACTGCTCATGGTTAAAACAGCATCAAGTGAATTTACTCCAAGCAGCCTGATGTATAAGTTCAGCGGGAGAAAGGTGGGATGAAACTTGGCTGAGCCTTATATATTACATATAAAAAGTGCAATTAGATCCTGATTATTCTGACTGCAGGCCTCGGGAGCAAGGGACTGTCTTCACTGCTGTGTTTTGTCCTGCTCTGTGAGCATGAAACAAATCATAAATTTACAGCATAGAGCCACTTCTCAGTTCACATTCTGACTTCCCGGCCTTTAGGAGAGTTAGTGGGATCTTTAGGTGGAAGGGGAGGGTTTATTTTCTATTTATGTATTTAATATCTGTATTGTTGTGGTATCTAAAGTCCCAAACTTGGCATAGGGCCCTACAGTGCTGTGTACTAAACAAATATCTATAGAGATCCCTGGCAGGGTCCCAGTGTGTTTGCTATCACTACAGGTGCAAAGGAGGAGAGGCAGCTCAGAAGAGCACCCGTCTGGTTTTTGCTCTAAGATTTTTCAAGGGTTTAACCTTGATTTTTAAGCAAGAGTGTGACAGTTTCTTTCATTTTCTTCCCTAAGGGGAAAAAAAAAAGAGCACGGAAAAACTAATTCGAAGAGAAACAGGAGAGAGAGGAGCCCCTCCTTGTGCAACAGTCAGGTAAAAATGCGGTGGAATCATTTGCCAATAGCTTTTCTCCATTTCAGATGCAGAATCCACCCCCACCTCCCCCCAAAAAGGACCGCACAATAAAAGGCAAGTCTGTCTGAAGTCCCGTGTTCTGCATATTGTTAGACTGAAGCAATCTGTTCGCGTGAACCCTTTTAAAAGAGGCCATTTCTATGTGAAAAGCCAGTTGTGTGGAGCTGGAAGGCATACAGCTGTAGACAGCTGTGGGGCTGGTACTGTAACAGAATCATTTTAAGAGTGAACTCTGGCATGCCGACGGGAGGCCCGGGAAGGGTTGTTCAGCCGGAAAGTACAGTTTGCTTCTGTATTAGCTGGGATATATTCACCTTCCTTCGCCGCTCAATTTAACGAATGAGGAGCTTGTTGTAACTAAATTAGAACTGAAGCCTCCTTTTTTTTTTTTTTTTTTTTAAAAAAAAAAAAAAAGGTAATTTTTTTGCAAAAATAATTTCCCCCTGTCGACCCCTGCCTCCTGGCAAGCATCCAGATATTCCAGGGAATCTACTAAACTGTCAGTCTCACCCTGTGCTGCTCTGAATTAGGCTATAACTCCTGCTTGCTCAGTCGAATTCTGCTAAAATTGTTCCATGCTTTTCTCTGAGGACAAAAGCAATACCCAGGAAGGTGGGGGCCATGGAGGGGTTCTGCTCTTTGCCCTTGCTCTTCCAGACATCATAGCATGGAGACAATAACGTTATCATCCCGGTTTTACTGTTACGTATTTGTATTGCTGTAGCATCAAGAGGACCTCGCTTGAATTTGGGGACCCAAAATGCTGTGGCATAAAGATAAGAGTCCCAGGGGTAGGAGTCTGGACCATCATTTCCATGCTCTTATTTGTACAAAGCCAAAAGTTCTCTTATGGCAAAGAACAAAGGCATTTATAACTCCTCGGATGCCACAAAGTACCAACCTATCATCCTCCGATCACTGGCAGAGGGTTTCAGACTTAAGACCCAGATTTTGAGAATGATTCTCTGCTGCCTGAAATAAGAGACCCAGCCAAGGGTGTAGGCTGAAAACTCCTCGGCTTTGTATGTGGCCTAGCTAGCGGCAACGGGGGACATGCTGCCATACTGAATGCATATAGTTTTTGTCACTGCAATTCATTTCAATAGGTTGCTGGGCTCTAGCTGGTCCCAGAAGGCTGAAACAATTGGAGAAACCAATACAGAGCTGGTAGTCATGTGTACAAACTCTGCCCTTTTATGAGAGACAGCTTCTCCAGAGATGTACTTGAAGGAGGCCAGTGGAAAGCTGAATGAGTTGGGAACAGACTCAACTTGTTGGAAGGAGGCAGAGAGAGAAGCAGGAGTGGGGAAGGATTTAGGTTCATGCTGAAAAGGATGCTAGAAGTGCAGAGGTATAGCAACAGCTTTATATGCCCAACATGTGGAGGGTTAATGGGACTGAAGCTTTCATCTTCCCAGAGAACATGCTGAAAACGTAGCCCAAGGCATGTTCAACATTTTGTTTGCTAGTAAAACAATGCAATTTGGTTTTTGTTGGCTTGTTGTTTTTAAGTGAAACCACATGGGTGTTCTGTTAAATCCAGCCCACAAAAGCAACTTGTGTCATTTTAATGCTGCTCCAGTGTTAGAAATAAGTTTGTTTTTAAAGGCACTTTTTATTGTTTTCACCGTTTGCGCATTAAAAGCAAGATCAATAGGGAAAGAATGTCATGATATTGTGCATCAAAAGTCAAGCCTTGTCCTCTAAAGCAATGGTGACAAACATGGGAGCATAAGGAAAACAAAAAAACAAAAAAAACAAGGTTCCTTCTTGCAGGATGTAAAAATAACAGCCCGATTCTTCCCCATTTTAAACAGTCACTGCTTTTGCCAATGTGCAGTCACTTACAGCAATGCCAAATGAGGACAAAGCTCTGTGATGGTGCGAGTGAGTGAAGAAGTCTGCTCTGGTAGCATATTACATCCCCCTTGCACAAATGCATGCGTCAGCTGGCCCTGGCTGATTTCTTTCTTCATGTGAAAAAGTTCTTTTTCTTTACATTTAAAATGAACATTTGTGATGCTAAAACTAAACATTTAATGACACGGTCAAAACTGTTTGTTTGTCCATAACATTCTCCGTGATACTTTAAACAAATAATTTTACACTAGCTTTTGTGAATTATTATCATCAGTATCAGCTTTAAAAGCCTTGCCCCCGCCCCCCGCAACCCACTCTTGCTTAGTGTAAAGAATTTGGTAAATGAAAAATGTAGAAAATGATTTCAATACCCGTATCTAATAAGAGCTGAAAAATGGGTCCATTTTGAATCCTGAGACATGCAGGCAATTTTTCAATGTTGAATTTGCCTTGCACAAATGCTTTCTCTTATTCTTAAATTATTTTATGACAACACTGAGGACAAAGTAAGTTCTGAATACATTTCTGGAACCTGATTCTCAAGTTCTGGTTTCCAAGATGGACATTGGTCAATATGCCTAGAAAAAGTAGGAAGAAGTCTGAGTTATGCAACAAGAGCTAGGGCCTGAGTAATAGTACCAATAGATCTGGGTTTTATTCACAGCTCTGCTAGTGACTTGATATTTGACTTTATGCAAGGCTTTTCACTTCTCTGAATGCTTGTAAAATGTGGGTAATGCCCTAATGGGCTTCTTGCAGCACAGGTCTTTAAGGGAACTCAAAACCCATTTAAAAAAAAAAAAAAAAATCAGTGAAAGTATGTCATGAAAGCAGTGAAATCCCAAAGAAAGTCGTAACTTCGAGATGAAAGGTACGACAGTATATTGGGTATAACATGACAGCCTCTTAAAAAGCACACCGCACCTAGCAACACCTACAAACCAATTATTTAGGACAGAAACTAAAGGAGAATGCTCTGTCCAGTTGGAAGTGTAGGATTTAGACAGAAGGATGACATAATTCCTAACTGGAGTGTAGCCAGGGCACCACAACTTTATTAGTATGAAAAGAGTCGATTTACAGATAATTATGCCCTTCAAAAAACTAGAGCCTAACTCAATGGCCCAGCAACGTTTGGTGCAGAACCCAACAGCTTGATACAATGAAAGCCCTCAAAAACTGGGGTTATAAATTGCACTAATATCAGTAGGATTCTTGCATGTCAACTTTTGCTCTGTGTTGCCTGGAAGAGATCTTGATTATTTCAGTACGTTCTTAGCTAAATAAAGGTCAGAGTTACTGGTGGGTTTGGGGATAGTACACAGCATGGCTCTGCATACCTTCACACCTCATGAAACCCCATCTACAATGGTAAAAGTAAATTAGGAAAGTTGCCTAACTGCAACAATTTCTGTAGCAGCTGTAAATGTTTTATTGCTTAAGTGCATGCGACAGCCGCTTGAGCAGACATGTTCCAGGGGGTGTCGCGCAGAAAGCAAGCTTGCAGAACCTTTAAGAAAGGTGGCGGGGCAATATTTCTGAACGTATCAGGACTACATTAAGTAGCAAATGTTTCTACAGCACAGTGAAACACTGCTGGGAAGCTTCATTCCTGTGCAGAGAATCTATGCACTTGCATCTCTGCGATCTCATAATAAGCCCTGAAAATTGGGGTTAAATGCGACTTGAATGTGCGCCTATTATGTGGAAGACCTGCTGTGTACAGGAGTGAATTTACCCTTTCTTTTTATTTCACATTAGGGTATGCTCAGGTACATAGCATGCTTATAAATAGTTGACATGGAACAGATATTGGATTAATAGTTAGTATGGGCAAACCCGGAATCCAGTTCTCCCCCCACCCCACACCAGGGGAGCAGCTTAACTTCTAGGCCAGACGGTCGTGTTCACACGCACTTCCTTTCACCAGTCCAATGAGCCTTAGATTGTGCATGAAAAGTGCTACAACTTCAGTAGATGAGGCTGAGTCTCATGTCCTTTGTATGTCTAGCCCCCTGGTTAAGGCATTTCCAAGGCAGGCAGGAGAATGCCTTCACACAGGGAATGAGTTGATCTAGGTCGCTCACGTCCTGGAGTTCAGCATCCATTTCCTCCCATGGCTCTTTGTTGAGAGGAAGCAGTGGCAGTCACCCTGTTTCATGCAGAGCCTTATCTAAGAGGTGTGCCCCGAGCGTGGCTTTTCAAGCGAGTCCCACAGGTGACAGAGACCACTAAATGCCCACTCAGCTTCACATCAAACATTATCTGGATCCCCAAAGTGCAGGTCTGCTCAGCAATGTGTAGACCAAGAGGCTTCTGTGCATGTCCAGAAGTGGAACTTCAGACACCTGGAGAACTTGAATGATGAAAACTGAAGCACCTACATACTAGGGGAGTCTCTAGGGTCAGGTGCCGGCTAAATGGAGGCTTTGAGAACTGCAGCTTGCACCATGCGCACCTACTGCAAGAGTCAGGTAGAAGTTAAGCTCCCAAGTCTCTTTTTCTGGAATTATCATCTCTTCCTTATGGTTTCCATCTTTCTCCCTCCCAACCCCTCAATGTCTCAGCTCCCCTACAACAGCACTTCCCAACCTAGCTGGGAAGTTGTGAAAATAAATACATTAATGATTTAGCGGTGCTCAGAAACTGTGATACAAGAGGTCACTAAGGTAGGGCCCCTGCACACAAAATCCAATGCCAGACAGCTGGCTTCTCACAGCATGCATTCAAACAAAATGGAAATAAGGTTGTATGCATCCAGCAAGCCAGATCATCAGTTGGCACAAACTGCTGCTGCTCTATAGACAGCAATGATCTCTACTAGCTGAGAACAGCTCCAAGTCCCCAGTACTTTTGTGGAGGGGGTGCCATGCTCTCAGCTTTAATTCAGCTATCTGGAGCCTTGAAGTTAATACTTCCATGCTGTTGAAGGCTAACAGGGGAAATCAACTCACATGGGGTGGCACTAAGCTGCTAAAGAGTTGCAGTGTCAGAGCAGGATCCCATCCTCTCCAGTGCGGGAGCCACATATGAAAGCCCTTGTGGCATGGCAGTGGTATCCTCAAGATAAATATGCATGAAGTAACAAAAGATTAAAAGCAGGATGTGAGAAGAGTGAAGGAAGGATGGTTCACCCCATGACCCACTGGGTTAGCGTGGTTAAGGCACACCAGTTTCTTAGGCAATAGTATGCAAGGGAGAGATGTGGCTAATATCATCTCCAAGGGCTGTGTTTCCCCATCCTGAATGACCACGACTGGGCGAACTGGGGAAAGGCTTTAACAGAGATCGAGAACAGAGCTTATATTCGGCTATCCAGAACTACAGCAAGACTTCTTCTCCACTCTGCCGCCGTAGCCCTTTTGAGAACACTGACTTGATACTGCTCCTGCAAAAATACATTTAATTTCAGTGTTTAGTTAATTAAAGTGTAATTAACTTTAAATGAAAAACTAGCAGCACAAAGTGCAAGGGGGGTTACCTATGTGCCTCCTGGGTATTGGTGCCAGAGGGGATCAGTAGATCATCTGCTTTCATCTCCTGCATATCACTTAGTTATCCCTGGATTGAATCCAATAACTTGGTTTCAGTTAAAGCATGTATTCCAGGAAGGCACCTAGCCTTGATCTGAAGACCTCAGGATATGGAGAATGCGTCACTTCCCTTGGCCATTTGTTCCAATGCTAATCACCCTCACTGTGAAACATTTGTGCCTTATTTCTTATTTGAATTTGTCTGGTTTTAACTTCCAGCCACTGGTTCTTGTTATGCCTTTCTTGGCCAGGGTAAGAGCCTCTTATTCCGTGGTATTTTCTCCCCATGAGGGTACTTATACACCATAATCAAATTGTCTCTGTCTTCTTTTAGATAAGCTGAACAGATTGAGCTCATTAAATGTCTCACTGTCAAGCTTTGTATTCCAGACCTCAAATAATCTTTGTTACTCTTCTCTTTGCCCTCTCCAGTTTAGTTCAATATCCTTTTCAATATGTGGACACCAGCGCTGGATGCAGCGCTTAAAGCTAAGCATATGTGTGAGTCCCTGCAAGACAGGTTTTTTATAACCTGACCTCTCACGAAAACTAAGGTTTCCTGCTTGAATTCACCTTATAAACCATCAGCAGATCTACAGATGGCCAGGACCGGGGTGAACATATCGTTCATAACAATTGTCACTCACAGATTTCATTTTCCCTTCATACTCATTTTTTTTCAGGTGTATTTTTAAAAATCTTTAAACGGTTTACATAGTGAGGCCATTTGAGCTTTTTTGCTTGGTTGCAATCATTCAGATAAAAGAACATGCTATTGTTTCTGTTCCCTTACTGGTTGAACGTGTAGTTGCATGGCATACTACACAAGTTCCTCTGGAGCGGCTGGCCTACAGAAGGGATAACAACCTTCCACTGATGCCAATGAATAGACTTACTCCTTTAGCTGCCATAATAGAGGTTGTGGGTCCAAGAACATTGTTGTCTACAGTGTGGCAATCCATTACACAAACATTTCCACTGAAAATACTTCAACAGTGAATTTTCACTCTAGTTGCTACACATACCTGGGCTTCCAACCCTGACACTGTGTTTTTGCTCTGGCAAAAATGTGCAGGAAAGATGAATTAACTTGAATTTTTCAGAAAACAAAGAAAGAAGATTCACAAAAGTGGCCAAAACAAATTCATAGCAAACGTCAGATGAACGTGCAAAAGAAAGTTCAAGTGGCTTGTTATGAGGTTCCAAAATTGTCTCCTCTTTACACTTATACAGGCTAGTATTTGCTGTCTGTGGGCATGTCTACATGTTCATTAAGGCACTTTTGCTACTGTGCATTAAATTTAGTATCTCTAATGTGAAGTATTAAATAAATGCACACTAGCCTGCCTTCATGCGCAGTAGTGAAATCACATGCTTTTAAAAGTGATGCTTCATGTGCAGTAACCTATTTTACTGCATATTAATCTATTTGCATCTTTTTAACGTGACACTTTAATGCACAGTAAAATAGGCTACTGCACGTTAAAGCAAACATGTAGACGTGCCCAGCATGGTAAAGTTGGATTTGCTTCCTTGCAATAGTATTCAGTACCAAATTCAGATTGTAAGTTCTATTGTATTTGGACATTCCTCACGTGTCTGCGTATTTTAGAAGTAAATTTTTAATTTGTTCTACTGTATAAAATTTCATCCCGCTATTTAACAGACAAGCTAGTACTTTGGTTTAGAAAATACTAAATCAGGGTTGTTCTGTGGGAAGGATTCAGTGTTTCAGAACAAAAGGCTTGGTTGAGTTTTACGTTTCTCCTGATGCCCTCATATAGAAAAGATAAAATCAAGAGAGAGTAAAAAAGCAGATTTGGATCGATACAGCACCTGCTTTAGCCAGAAGGCATTTGGAAGAATGTTAGGAGGGAGTTCCAGATTATCTGCCTTGAAGGAAATGGCCATTGTGTGTTCATGTGTGAGGATAAGACTGGTCTCCAAGCCACCTTAACATAATGGCTTGTCCAAACTAAGATGACAGATGAAAAGGTAGTCTTGGGATTCAGTTATCTGTTTTTTTTTCAGTTTGATTCCAGGAGCTCCGGGGCAATAAGGTGCATGTGCCTGGGACCTGGACCAAAGAAGTGCTCACCTCCAAATGAATTGCACTGATTTCCACAGGCCAGGAACAAACCACATGACTTACGTGGGCACTCAACACCACAGGGCAAACAGGAATCGATCTTGCAAGGGGATGCATGGGTTAAGTCCCGTGTGCTTCAGTGGGAGCTCAGGGCATTCGGATGCATTCAGGGCCCTGCTGGTTCAAGCTCATAGCAAGCAGCAATGACTGCAGGCAGAAGGGACTGGGGACAGGTAGTCTGTTATTCAGAACTTCTGCTTATAAACCCTTTGCTGAGTTACTGAGTGGAAGGAATGAAAATCAGGAAAAATCAACCTGTGCTGCCAGATTATCTGCAAACAGGCAAAAGTACTGAAACTAGTGAACAGTTCGCTTCAGGCACCTCACCTAGCACTGCTCCCTGTTCGGTCCCCTCCCCCAGGCCTGATTTTTCTTTCAATTCAGTGGCCTCTCTCCTCCTGGCATTTCTGGTTGGCAGCGGTGGAGGTACTTGGTTAGGATTCAATACCACGAGGGGTTTTAGCCGCTGCAAGCTGCTTTTTTTCCCCTTTAGCCGCTCAACAGGAGGTAAACAAAACTTCTAGAAGGGTGACCTGAGTGATTCGAGTTGGCAGGTTCAAACAGCTTCAGTCCTCATCTAGATCCACCGGTAAAAGTCAGATGCTGCTTTGCCATTCTGCAACTTAGCGAGATGCTCTCAACAATCACCAGGTCAAGCCAGGGAAGACGAGGTGGGGTTCGTGGTGGGGAACAATTTGTAGAGCATTGCTTACATTTACAGTTTGCGGCATAACTCCCAGGGATCCCGGCTGGGACTGGAGCTGCATTATTATAGATACCCCATTAGGAAACAGGCCCTGCTCCAATAAGCTTACGATTTAAAGAAACAGAACAGAGAAAGGATGGGAGGGGAAATAGAGACCTAATGAAAGGGCAATGCCTTACCCAAAGGCTCCTGTCAAGTGCACGACAGGGAAAGAAGCAGAACTCTCTTACCCTGGGCCCTTATCCAAGAATGTCTTTAATCACATATGGAACTTAAAGCAGGTGTGTTATCCCATTAACTTTAATTAAGCACATGCTTAAATGCTTTTGCTGGATTGGAGTCTATATACAGTATACTTATCATTCAGCTCTTCCTTCTGAAAGCAAAGCCTCACAATGGTTGGCTCAGCTTCAACATTCAGGTTTGAATCCAGATTTCAGTACGCTCCACCTTGCAGAAATGTTCAAGCTCAGGCTTGTCTTAGAGCCTGCCTCCCTCCCCCCTGCAAAAAAAAAAAACACCCCAAAACCCCAGGTAGATGAATAGTTTCAAGTCTCCTGAGCCATTTTCCCTTGACTTTCTAACCCAGCTCTGCTTTACAGTTTATCTGTGCTTTACATCCCCATACACGAGTTATCTATAAGCTACCTCTCTTTGCTACCACATGCATCATTTTCCTTTGTATGTTGTGAATTCATATAGTCTACTAAGGTCATTTTGCTAACAGGTGTGCAAGCAAATCAAACTCTGGCTTGTGGTGCAAGCACCTACTCTGGATACCTTTAAGAAACACTTGGATGCTTATCTTGCTGGGGTGATGTGACCCCAGCAGACTTCCTGCCCCTTGGGCAAGGGGCTGGACCCAACGATCTCGCGAGGTCCCTTCCAGGCCTAATGTGAATGAACTCTATGAAGTGTTCAGCATTGGGAAGAAAAACCGGGTTGTTATTAGTTTTGTTTATGCAAGGTCCTGAGTAGAGGCAGTGACCCTTGGGTACCAAGCAGTGGAAGCAATAGGCGAGCATCCTTTCTCCTTTTGCCTCAGTCTGTGTTTGGAGTCACACTTCTCTTGCAGCTAGTCATGAGCACATGCTCTTTTGCCAGTTCCATACCAGGACCAGCATTCATGTGCAAATAAAGCCTACCTATATTCACTGCGTAACTTGCTTTATGTCACTGATTTCTTGTTCAGTAAGAAACTGATCTGGAAGGCCCCGGACACTAGGCCTGTGCAAAACAGCTAGTATTCGCTTCGGATTTGGCCGATTCGGAGGACAGGGATTCAATTCGGCGATTCAAATCGCTGTCCCAAATCAATTCGGCTGAATCTGATTCAGAGACCAGGACTGCCTGAATTGCCAAAACTCTCCGAGTCGATTCGGAGAGCTTCAGATTGATTCAGACCTTTTCATGGGTCTCCTGATTCGATTCAGAGTCTGCGATTCAGCCACCAAATGGGGTCGAATCTCCTCCGAATTGAATCAGTGCCCAAAGCTTCATATAGCCCTGCAGGACACCTGTTAGCATCTGGCAGAAAGGCAATGCCACTGACTGCAGTCAAAGGGGACAACGTTGCATATAAATGTTTATTCCTTTTTAAACCCTGAGGTTTCTAAAGTTGAATGCTTAAACTTAGGAACCAAATCTCCAGTTCTGAAAATCACTTAAAACACATGATTAAAATGCTTCCTGGAATGGGGACACTGTCCAGAATCAGAGCTCAAAATCAGTTCAGTCGGCTCGTCAGAAGTGCTGAGCTTCCACAACTGCTTTTGAAGTCAATAGGCCTTGCAGGTATATGCAGAACTCGTGAAAAGCAGGTCAAAATTATTTCAGTGCCAAAATATCATTTGAAGTGCCTTTTAGTGACCTGCAGGCAATGCAAGGTGCTTCAATATATTGCCTTAGCAAAACGTGCTTTACATTTTATCATCAGTTTTTGAAGTCCTAGAATGGCAAATGGTACCGGTTATTTATCCACTCTTAGATTAAGTATGAGAGCCGAGTGATGCCTAAAACTTCACGCAGAAGCATCCAGAGCCTTCACTGAAGTCCTGCAAAAAATGTAATAAAACATTTAACTAGCTGACACCTTTCTCAATTTTTTTTCCCTTTAAGATTTCCTAAAAAGCTGATGTTATGAGATTCTTGAGTGGTCGTTAAAAAAAAATTAAAAAAAATTAACAGTTCTTGACAAATATATTCGACTTACATTTCCCTGTACGTCTCTTGATTAGTTCTATCAAAAATTCAGTTCCTGGCCTTAAAATTCAACAATTGTTGTTAATAGTAAGAAGCTACATGGTACAAGTGGCAAAAAATAGAATAAAGTAGAGACACAACTAATAAACTGCTTGTGATATGGGTATTTTTGGAATAAATTTACTTTACAAAAAATATGGACATTCTAGTTCATCCACAGTTTGAATGTTAAATGGGTTAGGCATTCTGCTCATGTATAAAAGATATCCCATAAAGGAGCTGACCACTTGAAATAATTATCAAAAAGAAAAAAAATAGTACCATGAAATATAGAGAACCCTTGTAAAAACATGGCAATCAAGAAATAATCCATTGCAACAATGAAGCGGGACATTCAACTTCCAGATGTGTTTATTTTAACCAATGACTGTCAAAAGGGACTGAACGGATTAACATAACTGATCAAGCAAAATATACTTTTCTATAAATATTTGACCGGTGGCTACACTTGCAATTCTAGGTCTTTTAACTCTGAAAAATTGTGTGTTAGTTATAGGCAAGATATTTTGACATCAGAACTGTCAGAAACATGGAAGAGAATTATTTTCCTTTAACATGCTTACAGCTAAAGCATTGGCTGCTATTCAACTAATGGAAATGTTAGTGCTTAGTGCCCTGCATGCCTTACATTCTTAAAGTAATACAATTCTGTATTAAAATCTATTCCAGTTGCTTGATTTATGAAAATTGCTAAAATGTGCTGTATTTGTACTGAGCTTTTTGGATCAAAAGAAAAAAAAAAAAGATTAAACATAGTCAATTTTTAAGCAGAGAGAGAGATCTAATATGATCTAATATGTCAAGCTGGAGTTCTTATAGAGGCTGCCCATATCCAAAGTGTGATAATTTTATTTCAGAAGGTGACAACATCTTGAGAATTTGTTGAAACTTGTGGACAAAGTCGTGGTTGATATGCTCTGCAACATTCCTTGGATTTTGTAATATGTCAATACATCGTGTTAATGCAAGTTTAAAAACGGAGAAAAGAAAGCAAAAGCTCCCTTCCTTTTTTAAGTATGAGTAATCTATCCAAATCCTACTGAGACACACAAAGGAACACTGGCAATTTTCCCTTTCATAAAATGCGGACTTTCTTTAAATACTTCCTCCCTGCGTTTTCAAAGCACGGTGCTATGAAATGAAGGGGAAACGACACCCTTTGCCATTGAAAAGGAGATTATGTAGAAGTGGTTGGAGAAGCCAGCCGTGTTAATGCAAATACAAGTATGATCTTATTCATAAGTTGCTGTTGTGCTAAAAGTGCACGCGTTTCCTAGATGTGTCATCTACCAAAAAATGTTTCACCATGTAAATGGTGGGTATGCTTAAGGATGCATTACTTGTGTTTATTGCCTCTTTGGCATTTCACAAGATGTGAAATACGTTTCGTTAAAGGAATCAAGGGTCCAATTTTTCCGTTGTGCTGAACACTCAATTTCAGTTGGAGTCAATGAGAGCAATGAGCAAGCAGCAGATTTTGTGCAGTGGATTTTGTGCTCCCAAAGCTCCTGGGTAGATGTTTGTAGGGAGACAGGACCCAATTTCTTTCTGACTTAAGGCCAAAGTCTGCCTTGTGCCGATACAGATAGGTGCTGGAAGTTGATAATGCCTATTGTTTTTGATTGGAGTGGAGGGCATTCTCAAGCCTCCTAGACACTGCAGAAATCCCCTGGTACAATATTTTTGCAATGGGGTAAACGTCACTGATTTCAAATGAGACTGGCTCTGATGTAGCCAAACACTTGAGCACATGTTTGAGTCCCATTTTATTATTACCAGTGAAAATGCATGCTGAATTGGGGTCGTAATCCTGATTTTCGCCTTTATAAGCGAGAAGAAGAGCAAACGGGACGGTGTAGTCAGGGATGATCCCGCCTTGAGTAGCCTTGCGAGGTCACTTCTAGCCCTGCTTTCTTATGATCTTAGATTCTTGATTTGGGTCAGCAGTAAGGCGGAGCAAGGTATAATCATTTTGAACATTGACTTTGAACCATAATCTAAACGATGTCTGGGAGCAAATGAACCAGAAAGACAAACTACAGTAGCAAAATCCCATCATTTCAGAGTGTCCAAAACACCTAATTTTCTGACCCTTAGCTGAAGAACAGAGCTTCTTCTTGGTGAATAACCTGGATTTTTGCTTGGGGAGTGGTAGAAACTATAATACTTCCATTTCAGACCATATAAGTTACACACAAGCAAAGTCACAGCAGCCTTTTAAAGTGACTTTTCAGAGTAGTTGACCTCCTCTTGGAACCAATACTTATTTATCTTCTTGGATTTCCATGGAGCCTCTTTGATAGCGTGAGGAAGCCGGAGGTCTTGGGTGCGTGTTTTACTTTTGATAGGTTGAGAAACCCTAATTAATCTTCATTATGTGGGACCTTTTAAAACAGATGCCTATATCAAGTGCCCTTCCTGTTCAAGTCTAGTCCAGATGAGTTCTTAGCTCATTCTACAAGACCCTAGGGTCTTATCATACTAAAGGCTGTTCAGTGTTTGATGAGGAAATGATTATAAATTCTTCCTACTTGGTCCTACTTACTCATTTGGCAGCTGTTACCAGTCAAAACAGTTTTTTTTAGGCTGGTCGTTGGATTGCCTTTGACTAGCCCCCTCCATGAATTTTGACAGGTAAGCACTCCTTAAAGAGGAAAGTCTCTTTTTTGCAGACCTGACCTCTCAAACAATGGAGAGAGGTTAAAAGGACAATTCACACACCCATGAGAAGGAATATTCTCCTCTTTTAATTTTTGTTTTGGAACAGAAGCATTAAAGCGGTGGAGGAGGCGGCAGAACATTCATGGCCTTTCATGCTTCTGAATACAGAGTCAGAAAGAAGGCAAGACAGAGGTGCATCAATAACCGAGTTATAGTTAGTCTACAAGGTGCACCTCTACTTTGCCCTCTGCCTGGTTTCAGCAGATGAACACAGCTCCCTACTTCTTTTTGCACAGAGCTAGAGAGTTTAAGGCTTCAAGGGACACTTGGGCAATCGAGTCAGAAATTCTTCACCACGGAAGCCATAGCCAGCGGGCAAACACCTTTATCCTTGCCAACAAATTCTCACTACCATTATGTAGGAGGTATGGGGAAACCACATACATTTGCAAAGCTTTTTTTCCAGTTTCCATCAACATTTCAGTCCTGGAGAAATTATCCAGACAGCTCTATGTTTCATCCTTGAACTTTCAAAGCTCCACCGCCACTGGAAAGATGTTCAACATGCATGACAGGTTGGCCTAAGGTTTTCTGTCTCCTTGCATGAAATGGCCACTATGCTGGCAGAGAAGAGAGAAGGGCAGCAGCAGAGGATGAGTAGCTTTGAGTTTCACCCGTTCAGCACCACCTGGAGATTGTCCCTTGTAGGGGGAAATCCTCAGCTGCTCAGATACCACAAGTATGGGTGCAGTAGAGGTGCCTGGATAGAGTGGAATTAAGCAAGGGCAGCACAGAAGAGATTTACTAGGGCTGAGGTCTAGCTTTACACCTGGTTTCATAAATACCTAGGCAATGAAAACACAGATTTCCAGAAAGTGAATTACTTTGCCTTGGAGATCAATTCCCTGTTGGATATGAGCACATTGGATCTTTGTCTGAAACCTTTGTTGTAAAGGGTCACATTTCTGAATGTTTGTCTAAGACTCTGAATATAACTTGATATGCATGCTGTAAGAAAAAAAAAGAAAGGGCTTACTAAATATAGGTGCCTGCTTATTTTTTTATGCTTATTTATTTACTGTTTTGATGGAATCATGGAAAGAAAGTTAACTTCTCCCCCCTTGGTTTATTCTTTAGTCTATCAAAGGAATTATGAAATCTTTTAAAAGATCAAACGCTAAGATTCTTCACAAAGGTTGTCACAATGAATTCATTTGCAGATCTTTCATCCCTTCTTCCCCACTGTGCTGAAATAATGTTGACTGTTTTCCCCCTGTCTCTTTCTTGCTGCAGAGATCCAGTTGCAAAGGTTGTTGCAAGGACTCTGTCTCCCACTCTCTTCCCACCTGGCACCAACCTATCCTGGAAACAAAAACGCAGGTGTTGATACCTTAGTGTTCCTGCGTTGTCCAAATGTGATCTCATAAAAGAAGTGTTTGGGAAGGTGGGTTATAATATTATGAAGCGGAGAGAAAGAAACGGCAGCCAAGAACATGCTGCCCAGATTCTGCTTTTTCACTGATAGTACTGCCTCTGTATTTAGAGGTCAGATCTTTTTATTGTTTGAATGTCTTACTGGTACTAATCAACGTTTCTTAAACTCCCTTCAACAGCTGTTTAGAATGCCACGAGTTTCTAACTCTTTCGGATTAATTAGGAGGTTTGGAAATGAGCAAGACCACACTGTATAGTATCAGTGTGCACAGAAAACTAATTGATAAAATATTTCTTTGCTACTCTGTTCCCTATTGAAATCTTTTTTCTTTTTTTCTTTTTCTTTTTTAAAGCAATGAAGGATTGTTTGAGATTCACCACTGAAACTTCCTTACAGGGTGGTTTTCTTTTTTTAGCTACTTACCGTATGGAAAGAAAATAGTTCCAGCTTAAAACCTGCTGAGTCAAATGAATAGCAAGATGCGTGAAGTCTTAGAACATAATCATCTTCTCAACAGATGAAGTGAATCCTAGACCAGGATATTAATTATTTTACTCCTGTTAGTCTAGACTTATGTCAGGTGAAATCAATGAAGGCACAAGAAGTCGAAGCAGAGCAATAGTTTTGATTCAAGACCAGTGGGTCTAATGTCTTGTTGGTAGTGTTCCTACTGATGACATTCCACAAGTATTATTTGAATATAATTTACAAACGCAATCGAAGGGGAAAATGAAGTTATAAGAATGGAAAATGAAAGTGTTACTGGTTAGGAATGCCAACAGGATGGATTGTTCAATTTTTAGGATGCTATCCTGAGACCAGGAGACATAGGTTGAGCTTTCTGTTCCAACACAGACTTCCGGTATGATCCTGAACAGTCGCTTTGGGCTAGTTTTTTAAGTGCCTAAAGATGCAAAGAGCAGTCAAGGTTCTTTGGACAAATCTGATATCTTTTATTAGACCAACTCAAATAGTTGGAAAAATTCTTCTTTGCAAGCTTTTGGGTGGAAATACCCTGCATCAAGGTGAGGCAGGATCTGCAGTTGGTGTGTGCTTTTCCTGGATGGAATCAGTCCAAGGCTGGTATGCATGCAAGACAGGCAGTCAGTAAAGATGTAAATTGAGGAGTCAGTGGGTGAGAGAGAGGTTGGGGGGTGGAGGGGAGGGGAAATGTAGCTGATAAATAGTGAAGAGGTACCTTGGGAGTTAGGCAGGTTATAATGTGTCATAAATACAATGTTTATAGTCCATGATTTTTTGTATCCAGTAGGTTGATGAAGTGAAGTTCGCAGGCTCGTCTGTGAAAGGTGTTTTGTAAATTCCCTTTGAGGATTAGAACTGAGCGATTGGATAGAAGGTGGTTATCTTGAGAGAAATGTGCACCCACAGGCAATTGGGTATTCTGGTCTATGATAGATTTCTGGTGTAGATAGATACCCCTGTAAAGATGCAAAGAGGCACCTGCTGGGATCTTCCATCACTCCTAGCCACCTAATTCCCCATGACTCCTCCCTATGCATCTCAATAACACTCCAAACTCTCCTAATTCATCTCACTGAAGAGATGTCAACAAGCTCATTTGAATTCTGAACTGAATTCCCTGTAGTTACAGAAATACTCAGAACCAGGTTGTAGTTCTTTAACCTTCTCTTCCTTTAGCCATTTTGATTCGCCAGTAGCATCCATTTTTCCAGAGTTCCTGTCTATAAACTGAATATCCCTTTCCCCTCAACAACTTAAAACATAAATAATAATCCAGAGCTACATAGGTTCAAATATACAGCACTGTTCCATTGAATGGACTGAAATCATTGGCAAGATTTAAATTGGCTTCACTGAGCTTTGGATCAGGTGCATAATCCAATATATGCAGAAAATACCGATATATTTTATGTTTCAATTTGTACAGTAGACATTGCTTAGTTAAAAAAAAAAAGTGTGATTTTTATTACCAAAGAGTAAATTTAATGTCTGCTTAGTAGACCAAGCTATTACGCATTCCAAATTACCATTAAATCAGGGTTCAATGTTGCATTGTAATGAAGACGTATAATATCTGACCTACACGTTAATTAAGTTTCCAATATGGAGAGGTTCTCATCTTCGTAAACACAAATGAGAAACTAATTTATACATAAATAAAGCTTTTTGATTGATTTCTGAGAAGGAAAGGCAAATTTCCAGGTCTCTCCTCCTCCTCCTTACAGAGGAGTCCAAATTTTAATTGAGAATGATCACCTTTCTAAAGGTATTTTGAACTCTCTATGAAATTTAATAGAGTCAGAGCCTCACTATAGAGTTCTTTTCTATAGAGTTTAACTCTCTACAGATCTCACACTCTATTCAATTCTTTTGGCTTTTAGAATATTTTTTTCTTTTACCGGTTTCATCCCTATTAAGTTAAATGGGATTTTTCCATCAGGGCCTTGATTTCATGCATTCCTGAACTCAGAAAACATTGATTATGTCATAACTATGTGCTTTGTTTTCCAAAAGGTTAATTTGTTCAGGGACTCCACAATAGGTGGGCACTGAAGAAATGCACATAAGTACATTTTCCAAGGTACCTCTGTGGAGGGATTAAGCTGATTTTGCCTTAAATCTTTCTTGACAACAGTTCTGTTGATAGTCAAAGACAGAATTGTTCTGCTGTGGGTGAGGAAGTCACAAACTTTGATCGAGGCTTGGACTCCATAAGCAGTAAAAAAAACATAGAAAACCATGTACCAGATAAAGGAGAAAGTCCCATCAATTCTGGACTCTGCACATGACTTGATTTTCCTGTTCTGGCTCCTCACAATGATTTAGTGGGATTTTTTTCTGGTGATCTGAAGCTCTGAAATTATAGATATAGATGATATTGATATAGATATGCACTATATAAATGCTAATGACTATATAAATGCTAATGTAGACTTAATTCTAAAACAACTAAGGCTGAACACACAGAAAGATTTCATAGACGTCAGGGCTGGAAGGGACCTTGCAAGATCATTGGGTCCAGCCCCCTGCCCAAGGGGCAGGAAGTCAGCTGGGGTCAAATGAAGGAAAAACTAAGCACCAGTACTATTGCATATTAGAAAGCAATGAACAGTGGCTCAGGCTACTGCTGTAAGTTGTCTATGGTGGCTATATATAATTCAACCTGTTGCATAAAATTGCTTGTGAAAGTCAGCACAACTACAGTGGCAATGGGTGAACTGTTTCATTTAAAAGAACTGTAATAACGGGTCTTTAAGGTTTCATGGTAAACTCATGGATTGATATGACAACCAAAGGAAATGTTGATATGTAGATGAAGCCACTAACATGTTTCAGCTGGTTAATATTAATTGAGTGAGGGTATCACTTTTTTTGTCATCAAATTTGTTGTCTGTTTAGGGGCACTGTCTATGGGATGCATGGAGTGAGTTTTATTGCCATGGCTACCATTTCTATACTCTTCCAATACTCCCGGGTCCCTTTTGACACCACTGTGCTGATCCTAGGCTGTTTCCTTATCACATCAGACCACGATGAAGACTTTATGATGTCTCTGCTTCAACCAGCATGGGTTAAATCCCCACCAACAACTGGAAGATGAGACCCAGGTTTCTGTTTTCCTTCCCCTTCTCATTTCTCTCTTTTCTCTAAAGAGTCTAGCATAGCTGGCCAGGACAACTCCACTGTTTGCAACTCTGCTTTGAGCCTGTGACCATTAGGGCACCTCAAGGGCCTTACACAGCCCGGTGCTGATACACGTTTGCTGGATCTTAGAGTAGCTGCTAAAAGCATGTACCCATAATATTCCAGGAGTGAGGCTGCAAGACAGGGTGTGCACAAGTACTCAAAAGATCCAAAACTATTCTCCTGGTTTTGTTCTCACCATAGAAAAACCCACCAAGAGAGCACTATACAGATGCTACGGGGCCCAGGTGCACTCATCCCAGTGTGCTTTGCAGGCTACCAAAGAGTCATCCCCTGGAGACAGGAGCTGCATTTTCTCTCTGCTATTCTTTCCTTCTCTCCTTTGGGTGGGTTAGTCTCGTTTTGTTTTAAAGAAAACCAGGATTTTTGCAGCAACAGCAGCAGATTCTCAGGGAAACTTTCTTTCCCCCCCCCCAAGAGGGCCATCCATAACGTCATCTAAAATAGCGTTGAGAGTTTTTCCTATAAACTCTGTACAGGTAAAAAAGGAAAAGATTACATAAAATTGCTAATATTGCTAAAATGAAGGCCTTACATAACACTTTACCCTTCAAATCTTTTACTTTTACCAGCCCTCTGACCAAACTTGAAAGCGAAGCTATTTTCTACCCCCAAGTTCTTCCTCGGAGCCTGGGTGTCCCAGCTTTTCCAATCCAATAGCTGGGGTTCTCCTGATAGTGCTGGCTGCTGCTGCTATGCCATTTGCTGTTCCCTGCAGCTACAGGCAACTGGTTTTCAGTTCAACACCACCTGTCAGTCCTGCATGGCCTTGCTTTGTAGTCCAGTACTCAGCTGGTATACAACCAGAGCACTCCAGAGAAAGCATTCACTTTAATCCCCTTTGTCAACTTAGGCTCCTTATTATGCCCATCAACACACACCTTCCTTGGCTTGTCAACGAGCACCCTTCAGGTCACCAGCACTGCTGTCTTTCTTGTGCAACTGAACATCCACACTAGTTAGAGGCCTCTCTTTCCACCTGAGTTTTATAGCTTCTTTACAACCCAGCCCAAGCACCTCAAAATCAAGCATCCTCAATTAGCTGAACACTTGCTGTTCTTCAGGATCAAAGCCACCAAGGTCTGGCACGGCTATAAACCATCACACTTGTCCTGTAGAATCTTCTTATTGTTCTGGTGAATAGTATAAGCTCTTTAAAATAACAGTTCATGTTTCTAAGGAGGCGCTGGAGAACATAATATTCTGCTAGAAGGTACCTGCCAGCCCATTATAGCCCCGTTTAGACATGGCAGTCCTCTCCCCTCTCCCCACCCTTTGTTCTGTAAGTGACACCCAGCACAAATCTGAACTGATGGCCTTTATCACCACAACACAACACAGACCCCTACCAGTTAATCTTAAGGAAAAAATCGCGTTCATTTTTAATAGGAAAAGACTTGTCCTCTATATGGACCATCCACTAAGGAGGGAAGATGCATGCTACAAACTGAATCAAAATATTAACTAACCTGCTTGTAATTCAAGAGTGGAGCAGGGGTAGATAAGGATGGAGAAACAGATGACATGCTGCAGCATCAGTCTAGGGAGAGTTTTAAAAACTGCATTAAGAAGAGAATGACCAAAACACATGGGCATGTTATGGTCGTTATAAAACCCAATGACTAATAGTAATATAAAATAATAGAGCTATGGGTCAGATCCATTTCCCCTAGGAGAACGGAAACATCTCATCTGAATTTTATGGCATTAAATCCAGCACTAAATAATAGGAAGAAACGTGCTTAGCAATTACCCATGCCGCATCCCCTCATTGTGGGTAAACAGAGGACTTATATTTCCAGGGGGGTGAATTTTCATTGGCACCAAGATTCCTGGTCAACTGTTTAAATGGAATTGTTTCTAATTAATTTTCAGCTGAGTTAGCATACACACATCACCAAGATAAGATGACTGTAAAATCAATGATAACATTCAGGTGTCATATTGGCAGGTAGGTATTTCTTTGACAGGTTCATTTTAAGAATTAGAATGAAAAATATAATTCAAAGCAGAAAAGAAAATGAAATGATAGCATGTTGCGAGAAAAATGATGAGATGGGGGGCAAGCTGGGGAAGAGTGATACCAACATGTTACAGAAAATGGTTTTTAACTTTGGCCCAACAGCTTAGTTACATGCATAAAATGGTATTGTCTTAGAAGGTACATTTTTACAGGACATAGCATCACAAAATCTCATGTGAAATAACTTGCAATATCTTTAAACATTTGACTGCCCTGCAGGGTGAATTCCCTTGAATAACATGGAATATCTTGATCTAAAATTGCTGGGTTGTAGCCGTGTTGGTCTAAGGGCACAGGCCAGCCAGGTTCTTTGGGTAGATGTAGACGTGATCTCTTTTATTAGACCAACTGAGTAATTGGAAAAAAGTTCTTGGCAAGCTTTTGGGAGCGACCACCCATCTTCAGATCACCCATTTTTAGTTCCTTAGAGGACCTGATCTTTAATCAAGTGCAAGTGACTGCCATCAGAAGAAGGGTGATTGCGCCTGAAAGTTTGCTAAGAACTTCCCCCCCACCAACTACTCAGTTGGTCTAATAAAAGATATCGCATTTACCCAAAGAACCTGGCCTGCCTTTATCTAAAAATGTCATTTCAGCAGCAGAAGTGGAATATGTGGACTCCATGATTTAGAAGGGGTTACTTGGCACGGTCTTGGAGATGCCATTTCCTATCTGGAGATGCCTCCTTTTCAAATGTACCAGTTCATTACTTGAAATCACTCCACCCCTCAATGCTGGACAACCAAACTGTCTACCCAGAACTCCAGCAGGAATTGTGATGCTCTTAAGATGGATTCAGAGTATGGGCTATACATCACAGCATCACTGGAGATCTGGGAGTCCCACTTGAGTTCACTGAAACTTTGCTCTTAATTGATTCTTGGAGTAAAAGTGAGTAATCAATGAGTCTTACTTGCTTGCTAAAAGTTAAATGTGTACTAAAAGCTGTTCTGAACTGGGGCTCAAATGCTGAAAATTTCTATCCTGCAATGTACATATTTTAGAGGGGAAAAAAGCTGTCCTGTGATATTTTCAGTACTGAGAAGCATCTCTTGATAGCAAGCCAATTAGATATGATGCAATATAAATGTAATTTAATGTTATAATTCCTATCCCTTTAAAGAAAGAATGGATTCTAATTTTATTTTATTTTTTTTGTGCATAATTTTAGCTTTTGTTTAAAATGCTGGTGCCATAATGAGGCGGAAATAGTATGTTTATATGTATAATATATATTAATAATTGAGGTCCCATAAATCATCTAGGCAGTTCTAAAGCTAATAAAATGGCTGCAGAAGAAGAAAATTATAAAATAAACCCCAGAACAAGACTGGTATAATTGAACGATGAAATGATAAGGGAAAAAACACCTATTAACATACATACATAATTTGGAACAACCTTTATCACTTTAAGGCCCAATTCTGAAGTGCTGAGAGCCAGTTTACCACTGACTTTGCAGACAGCAGGATTCAGGCTTGAGATTTGCCCTTTTTTGCTCCAGATGAGAAAATGCATTTGTTCTATGATGCATTGCCCTTTTTGCATAGAGCTAGTGGTAAACCTTGGATCCATGGAAGTCAAGGCCAAAACTCCCATTGATTTTAATGGAGCCAAAAATTCACTCAAACATATGGCCTAGAATTCTTGCTTATACATCATTTTGACGGTCCTCTCATTTGGCAGTTTATCTCCTACCACTCTTAACTTAACCCTCCTCTCCCCCTCTGATCCATGAATTCATTTTAAGTGGTACTTAAAGCAAAAAGCATGCTGATTCATTTACTGGCAAATAATAATTTATGGTATTAGTTAATCTATTTATCAATATTAAGTCAATTATTCCGAGTCATCATGGTGGGCTGGTAATTATGCAACATAAGCATAAATAATAGAATCAGTTGGGCAATTACATTTTTCATAGGTCAAAATGTTGAAAACATTTGTGATTGCACCATAGCCTGTAGCCCATTTAAAAGAAACAGTAGCATGTCATTACATACCCTTCACAAATTAACAGTCCATAAAACATGATCAGTGTTTACATGATAAAAGAAATCACTGTGTTTCTTTTTAATTTAAACGGTGTTTACTTGTGTTTGTTACATAAATGCACAGTGTTCAACAAAACAAGTAAGATTAGTGTCTCGAACCATTTATGATCTATCAGTTGAATCCTGGAAACATAAGCCTCAGTACAGCAGTTATATTGAATTTAAAAGGGCTCTTCACATAGGTAAAGTTATGTGCAAATCCTTTCACAGAATCAGAAACTCAAACACAACCAAGAGAATCCAAAAAAGCCCTGGCCAGAAATAAAGCGGAAGTGACTGCCTTTTACTGTACAAGTAAATAAGGAGACGGACCCGTGAAAAGTAAAGTCTAGTTCAATCATTCTTTTGGTTTTAATAACCTCATGGGTTATTAACACAGGAAAGAAAATTTTGCAGTGAAACATGTTTGGCTGTGTCACAAAAAAATCTTAGAAGTGTTAATTTTTACAGTTCCTCGGAGGACCTGATCTTTAATATTTGCCCGATATATTATATTTTACAAGGATTCCTAAGTGCAGCTGGCAATTTCTGTCTTCCTCTTCCAGGTTTGTTTATAAGTATCCAATCAATCAGAGCAGTTTTGTTACTTTAACATCAGAGTTTAATCAGTCTGCTTATTAATTCAGTGCAATGTATAGCTTTCAAATTAGACTGCCATTTAACAGATGATTTACTTAACCAATCAATACTAAAGGTTCCGAGAATTGCAATCTTATTTCCAATAATTTGTAGCATCTTATTAAGGTCACCTACCCCAACCCCATTCTGTGTTAGAATCAGGAGCTCCAAAACAGTGAGCAAATGTATTGGACTTAACCTTTTAAAAAGTTATCTGCACTAAGAATAGCACAACATTACTGTGCACTCAATTTTTAATGGAGTTATAACAGAGGAATCTAATCTATTCATAGCATATATTGCTTTAGCACTCTCATCCTTCTTTCCTTATCCTCTCTGCCATACATAATGCATAATTAGGTGGTAGTCTACAGCTATGGTGTAGAAGAAAATACTGTAGCGCTGAGCCAGGGTTTTGCTATTTGAGTCGGAGATTTTTTTTCCCCCCAAGAATCTTTTCTATATAGACATCCTCCACAGTCCATCAATATATTCCTTCCTCTCCGCCTCATTCTCTAGATGTGCTTTTCTATCAAGGATTGGATACACAAAATGCCCTGGCTACTTCATTGGCTCTTTTGTTAGCAAGATAATCTTTTTGTTTGGTGACAAGCCCCCATGTTTTCCTTTCAAGATCTAATTCCTTACGGATAAAAAATTGTCATATGAACCGGAGGTGGTTTATAGGCACCAATACCTCCAACATCATACCTGCCAATATACACACACACAAATGTGTGTGTGTGTGTGCATATATATGTGCATACACACACATATGTGTGTGCATAGATATCTGTCTATAGATAGATAGGTAGATAGATAGATATGCACACACACACGCACACTTGTGACTAGAATTCCCTGTCAGAGTTGGAGGATCCACTGAAAGCAAGGCACAAGCCCTGTAACACAAGCCTGTTTTATAGAAAGGGCACTGAAGGCTGGAGAAAATGTGAAGTGAGAGATTCTCATAGAAAATCTGTGACAGAAGTGGATTCAGTTCCCAGGTCTCCTGAACCCGAGTCTCATGCCTTAGCCACAAGAGGGTTCCCTTTGCTCCCCTTTCCTGCTATTCTGTATAATGAGGATGATTGTTTCACTTCTATAGGCAAGTATTAAAAGGTTCTTTGTGGCTCAGGATTCATTATTCTTCCTGCTACTTATTCTGAACATGAAGTTGTGCAGACTTGTTCATCAGTTACTAATAATATTCCCAGATGTATCCAAAATGTGTTTTGAATAAACTCAGGGAGGAGGACACATGTCTGGAAATTTTAAAAGACTTGACAGCAGCTCTAGATCAGGCAGGTAACTCCTCAGTATTTTTCCTTGCAGAAAACAGTTTAAGAGCGATTCTCTCCCACTGAGCAACATTCACCCTTGTGCAAACTCCAAGGCTGGTTCTTGCATCACTTAAAATGTATTTAAGCCATCAAAACATAGATTAAGGGGTACATAGGATTTGTGCTGGCACCTCTTCAGAGGGGTGAACTTAACCATTGTCTCTTAAGGTGGCTTTGTGCAGAAAAGGCAGTGCCAACGTCATCATCATGAATAAAACGTCTGCTCGTCGTGTTGACTACTGGGATATGATATTGCTTCTAACTTGTTCTCATTTGCTCTTCTACTCCCATTCCAGTGCTTGCCAGTTTATTCATGTATTGCATATTATCTAATTCCTAGACTGGTTTCTATTAAGCAGGAACAATCATTAAAGGATTTATTTTGTATATGGTCCTACACAGCACAGTCCTAAGACAGGCTCGAGGTTCTTAGGCACTCCCCACAAAATGAATCAACAATAGTCTTTTGAGTCTCCCTAACACTAGCTCTATCCATTTCTAGAGCACAAAGACTAAACATTGCCATGCTAGATTGACAGAAATGGGTCATCTATTCGAGTAATCAAGTACCAACAGCTGTATGCACCAGATGCTTTGGAAAAATGTGGATGACACCCTGCTAGTGTGATATCCTGCACCCAGGAAAAGCTTCCTCTTAAGCACGGTAGTTACAGGTTGCTTTTTTTTTTTTTACTTGAAACGTATAGGTTTATATTGCACCCTAATTTATGAATATGGCTCCAGCTATTTTTGAAAGTGTTACATCCGACTCAGCTGTTGGCCTCAGCATCAGGAGGCGATGAGTTCCACCAGTTAACTGCATTTCATGTGAGAAAGTGTTTCCTTTCAGCAGGGTTGGATTTGGCATCTTGGCAATCCCATTCATCTCC
Source organism: Crocodylus siamensis (assembly GCF_052110815.1). Classification (NCBI taxonomy): domain Eukaryota; kingdom Metazoa; phylum Chordata; order Crocodylia; family Crocodylidae; genus Crocodylus; species Crocodylus siamensis. The sequence continues at coordinate 23,179,938 of NC_143408.1, read as the reverse complement.
AAACAAAGTCAAGTTTTTAAAACTTTGCCTTGCTATTTTCTTCCCTAGGTTTTAGGATGGGGAATGCACCAAACAAGCATTAAATCTGCCTCTCCTGAAAGTTATTATCACAGCCTGACAACTGTATGGCGCACATGGACCATATGGAACAACATTTAACTTGTGTTGTATGAAATGGGGATTAGATATAGCGTTTGCAAGAGAGATAGGGGCTGTCATATTCCCCTAACATTTATTTTAAATGTGTTGGGAGTTGGGGTAGTAGGCAGGCTAAATTGCCCCCAGCTGGCCTCAGTTGTCTGAGTGGTTCTGGCTGCCAGCGGACTAACTACTTCCATCTGGCCCCAGTTGCCTACTTGGGCATGGATGCCTGCTTCCAAGCAGCAGTTCTTCAATGCATCTGCAAGCTGCTCACCAGGACAGATGCCTCTATCTGACTCCTGGGTGCTGCTTGTTGGTTCCTAATTTTCCATTTCCTGGGTCCTGCTTCTTGGCTTCCCAGCTTCATTCTTGTTCCTGGTTCCTGCCTGCCGGCTCCTTGTTCTGGACTCCAGCCTGGCCCCCTCTGCTCCAGATTTCCAGCTCCTGACTCTAGTTCAGAGCCTTGTCTTCTGTCAGTCGGCACCTGGCACGTGGCTCTAGTTCGGTGATCACCCCTGTCCCAGTCCCTTATAGCTACAGACACTTAAGCCAAACACCCTAATCACCAAGGGGGACCGCTTGACTTGCTTGCTCCTCCAATCTGCACCTTATCCATTCCCAATCTTGTGCCCTCCTGATGCTTTGGATTGTGACCCTCTGGGATGAAGCCCCAACTGCCCCCCATTCTGGTCATATCCCTGACCAAATTATTTGTCCTGCAAGCAAAACGTTGCACTTTCTGGATATAAAATGTTGTACCTCAGATGCACTTTCCGAATATAAAATGGTCACTCAGTCTCGGGTAAGGATGCAGAAGCATCCGGAGAAAGGGGGATGCTAGGAAGTCCCACAACCCGCTTATCCATCCAAGGGTTAGTGGAACTAATGGGAGATTCCTGTTGGCCTTCAGTCCTGCATGCCATTCTGATGCATTTCTTTTAGTATCAGAATGTGGGAAACACCCACTTATTCCTTTATTTTTTGAAAGCTGCTTTAATTTAAAATACAAACCCAACTTTATGGCTGTTTTCAAATAGCCTCTTCATAAGGAAATAAGACTCAGAAGCTGAGATGCTTTGCAGATGGCTTCAGAAAGAAGCAGCTTTCTGTTCCCAGCTCCTCCCTAATATCATGGTCCCAGCAGGAATTTTCTGATATGATGGCCCAAGTGGGTCTCACCAGAAGAGAAAGTGGCAGCAAAGACTGAAAATTGTGACCCTTTGTCCCTCTGAAGAAAGGGAAACAGTGGGGTTAAGGAAATAAAGCTCTCTCTCATTCCAGCTGCCACATAGTGCGTATGCTGTTATTATGCAGAAGGCCTCTTGAGACATCGACCTAAAAAATTCCTCTTAAAAAGGAAACACCTGTTGGAATATTAACTAGGGCAAAGTCAAACAAGGAGAAAGAGGGTAGGTGGCCAAGAGGGTTGGGAGAGCAGAGAGGAAGCGTTGAAGGGCTTTTGGGTTTTTTTAAATTTTAAACCTAGCACGTCTCATATTTGAGCTCCGAAAGCAGCAAAAACTGCATTTTTCCATGTGAAATACCTTGAGGTAATGGAACAGAAAGGACAAAGGGATGCAAGTATTTTTTAAATACGATCTAATTTCCAGAAGAAACAGAATTGTTTTAGACATCTTTAGACTGGAGGGCCTCACTTACATTTAGGCACCTGTATAAAAGTGTTTCGATTGTCACAGGTGCAGAGCACTCATTACTCAGTCCACTGCTAGAGGTTGTTATTAATTTGATCACAGTCGAGGACCAACGCATGCACCAGCCAGAATATTTAGATGAAGCAACCAAAAACTAATTTGATCTGCCTTTGGCAAACTCAGAAAACAATGGGTAGACCAAGCACGAGCTTGCTAGGTGCCAGGATCTTATAATAAGGTTTAACATCGCACCTGTCTGATGCATCTGGCTGTATTTGGCTGGGTGAAGAACAGAAATCTCTCTCTCATCTTCCTTAACACTCCTTAAATTTCCATGACACTCCTTCAGGATGAAACTAAGTGACAACCTATGGTGGACAATTGCTGCTGTTGCTTCCAATGGCCTATCGGAGATAGTCCATGACAGCACCGCACAAAACACTAAGCCAGTGCATATAACAATACTGCAGTGCCTACTCCGCTCTCCAAATGAGCAAGAGCAGGAAGGGATGCAGCTGGCAGATCTACAATATATTAAAGGGAAACTGCTACAAAAAAAACAACCTTTTTATTTGAAAACACACTTGTCAACAATGCAAAGCTGGGCTCCATCTGTTCAAAAATAATCCAAGATACGGAAGTAAACAGAAAACAGGACAAGACCCAACATGGCTTTATCCCTGGAACGTCGCATCAGGCCAATCCGCCATCCTCTTACGACAGGATAACTGACTTCAGAAGTGAGAGCAATGCAGTAGACGTGAACTATCTAGACCCGAGCAAAGCTTTTCCCACTATGCGTCATAAAAAATCATTAGCCAAACAGGAAGGGATGGGGGATCACTCATGAAGTGGATACGGAGCTGGCTTAAAAGCGAAACTAGAGTGGACTACGTGGAAAGCCAAGTTGCCAGACTGGAAACATCAAGTGTTTCTCAAGGTTGGTCTCAGCATCTCGCATACCATTTTCATTAGCGACTTTGGTGCAGAAACTAGATAGGTACTTACAAAATTTATAATGCTGAGCTGCAGGCATTGCCCACATGGAAGAGGACCAGATGATTTCCACAACTTGGTGGAATGGAAAACTATGTAATTTAACGGCACAAGGTGCAAAGTTGGGTACGGAGGGACCAATAGCAAGAACTTTGCCTGTAAGATGGGATGCAATAGAAGAAGAGAGATCTGAGTCTACAGCTCAGCTGTAGGGTGTCCATGACGTGAGCCACTCAAGGCTAGTGCGATTCTAGGTATTGCTTTGTACAGGTTTAGCAGCAATGTCTGTTAACTACTGAGCACTGGCAAGACCCCGTGTAGAATACTGCGTACAGGTCTGTTCACTAAATTTCAAAAAAGATGTCTGTTCAATCCTATACTTCAGGGCTTCTTGCCTATCGGGGCTTGGAAGGATTTTTTGCTTCATGAATGTTTTATGGGGTTCTGGGCTGGTTTCTTCCTTTGCCTTCCCTAAAGCAGTGGGCTTTGGCTAAAATTTACTATTGGGTCTTGGTCTTCTACTCAGGAACAAACCAGTCACCAGGGTTCAGGAATGAATTTCCCCCTAGGTCAGATTGGCAAGGACTGCAGAGAGTTTTGCCTTTCTCTGTAGCACAGGGCATGGTCTTCTCCTTGAGATTATGTGATCATGTAGCAATTAATTAATCTTTGCCATTCAAGTGGCAGAATATTGGTAGTGCCTGTGTCTACTCCAGCCTCGTACACCATAACCAAAGACATACATTAAAGACCTAAGACATACTGTGACATACCATAGGGGAGTCGAAGACAGGGAGATTAGACGTGACTGCTTGAGAGACTTCTTCCCGTCTTGTGCTTTGTTCTTAAGAGGACAAAAATGGGTTTCTTTCAAGGAGACTGGTGTGGCTTTGCAATAAATGGGTTTTTGGGAGTTTGAAAACAATTAATAAAAGGAAAAGCTAATGAAAGCTAATTTTATATTTTTACAACCAATGGAAAAAATATTTGTGTTGAAGCAGATGCTATTCTATAACCAGTTTGAGTTGCAACTATTCAAACATCGTGTTTACATAATTTTCCCCTCACACTGTTAAAATAAAATGCAATTCTACTTATCAAACAGTATTTTGAGGAGAAGCCTTTGCTCTTTTCTATAGCGTGGAAATAAATCTTCAGCTACCTCATATGCTTGTGGGCATCGGATTGCTGTGAAATCTTTAAGTGCATTTTTATTAATAATGAATGTCTTTTTGGGAGAAAAGTTAAATCAAATTCAGTGAAAATAATTGAATTGATCCAAGGGTATTTGGGGTTAGCTGGCAGGATTGGTTTTAATTACAAGTTCAAGTGATTTAAATTGTAGTGCTTGTCAAACAATTGGGGAAAAATACAGGTGTTTCCAAAATGCTCTGTTCCAACATACATTACTTTGGGATACAGGTGCTCCCATTTATGGGTTGTAAAGATAGCTAATTCACTGCACACCTGGATCCAGAATAACAATACAAAGATGAGCATCTTAAATTGTAAAGCTGGGCAAACTAGAATGAAATCAAAACGATTACTGCACAGATATGCAGCCTTTTCCAGATCGGAACTACTGTAAGCAAAGTTACTCGTACCCCAACCATGGAGGGAAAGAATAAGACTATTCAAGTCAATTATGGACCTTATTGTGCCACTAATTACTGCCAGGTATAGATATGATGGATGGCTGCCAGTACATCACCCTAAGACAGAACTCTGTGAAGATCTTTAAATGGGTATCCTTTTGCTTTTTTGGTTTCCTAATTCAAATTACAGGCATCCTGCCCCTTCCACTTTCTGAATAGCATCCAGAGACCCCATCCTAATATTGTAGAAAGCACCATTCCCCACTGACTTAAATGATGCAAGCTCAGTCTCCACAAGTGTTAAGATAGCATGAAGAAAGTGTCATGTTTTTCTACCTCTGTCCCATCTTAGAGGCACCAAAAGTCTTGCAGAGAGCCTGTTCCTGGGATATTTGCCACTTGCTGTGTCTAAGTAATTGCTTTCCAAACTTCAACCTCCAAATTAAAGAAAAATCTCCCTCAAAAATCAGGGCTAATTATATTTTAGCCATGGAAAATTTCATGTTATGCTAAACCTGTTCTTCCCTCCTGTACTCTCTTAGAAGTGTGCAGAAATCTCATTAAACGTGCAGGTCTGGATCATGTATTTAAAGGAAATGGCAGGCAGAACTTTGCACTTTACATGGAGGCTCTTTATAAATGTTAACTAATCTCACAGGCATTCCCATTTCACAGATTGAGGCACAAAGTGATGAAAGACTCGCCCAAAGCTAAACCATCAGCACAGGTAGGAAGACAACTAAGGCCGTCCTGGAACCCAGAGCTCTCTGGACAGCTTCTCTCTCAGACCCTGACCTCTTTCTTCAAAGGGACTAGCTAAGAATAAGCAGGCAAAACCCCCACAAAACTCCACCCCTACCTTCTATATGTGTTTGAGCAAAAATGCCCAAGTTTTAGTTTTGAAATGACTTTCTTTTTTTATTTTTATTTTTTGCTGCAGAACCCTCTCTAAATAAACATGCACCTGACATGAATCCTGTTACATAAAGACAAGGCTCTGAAACAATATAATTAATAAAAACCTCTCGGACAGTGGTTTTAGCCATTTCAGGTATAACCATCTAAAGCAACCAGAAAGTAACCCAAGTTACTCTATTAGATGCTTACTAGCTTCCATCCCATTCCGCAGAGGCGGCTACGATTTAGAGGATCCCAAGTTGCCCAAGTTTTTAAAGTGCATACAGCTGAAAGCAAAGATATAGCAACAGCGTGGCCCCAGGAGCCAGCCTTACAAAGCCCCATCCAGTTCCTATTGAACTGAATGGGCTTGAGAGCATTAGAAGTGGGAGACAGGAAGAGCAGACAAAGCAGCCTTAATGCTATGTTGGGAAACACTATGCTACTATCCAGTGTGCTTGCAAGTAGTTTCTTCTCAATACCTTTATATGATAGGGAATAGTGTTTCTTTCCATATAATATGCCACAAAAGTATCTTAATCCTCTTGTAAGATCTCCCAGTGTGAGAACCGTGTATTTCAAAGGTTTCAGCCTGATACAGAGAGGGGCCTCAGAAGCCCACCTCTTTGCTCTATAGAGATGCTCAGACAAGCACTGCTGGTCTGCAGCTAGGATCAAGCCCTCCAATATTAATTTTCATAAAGGTTTAGCTGGCCTGTGTTAGGACTGGGGTGAGTGTATCCTTAGCAGCTTCCTTGTTTGTAGAAAATAAGTATAAGTCCAAAGGATAAGAGCTCCCTTGGGGGAATCCTGTAGCAAGGCAGCCATTCTGCCATTCCCCACTCCCCTGCCTCTGAAAAGCCCCATGTATATAGGGACTTTTCTTGACAGCTTTAGGACAACGGATGCTGCAGCCTCCCCTGTAGCCTGTTCCCAGAAAAGCCAGAAATCTCTCCTGCTCCATCTAATACTAAGAAAAGGGAGCCTGTTTGCTCTGCCTCTATATAAAGAGAGTCAAGCCACACCTCCTTCCCAGGTGTTTACATTTTACTGGAGGATTACAGTTAAACCAGTTCATCCCTTTTATAACGAGCATCAGCTTATCCTGATTACCTGGCAAACACATCAGCCTCTTCTCCCCAAGCATCCTGCCCCTCTCAAATTTTTAACTCCAGATGTATGCTGCAACGCACTCATGAGAAGGACGACAGCCTTTACCAACTCTGGGATGGCAGGAAAACTGGTTGTGATACAATCACTTTTGAACTGGAGGCCTAGACACCTAATCCCCTTCGGGCTTTTTGGAAGATCACAGCTGCTAACAACCACGTCACCTTGAAGGAATACCATTTTTCATAGTTTGCAAGGAAGTTTAAAAAAAAAAAAAAAAATTCACACTTCCTGGGAGTATTTTAGCAGCAGCACATATGCAGGCCAGTATAAAAGGAAAAAAAAAATGCAATTCTGCAGGCATAAGAGAGGAGTACAGCTTGCTGGCTAGTGCTGTGTTATCTATTGTTTAGGGAACTGGCTTGGGAATCAAGAGAACTGTGTTTTGTCACTGATTGTGTGCCCTTGACCTGAGCGTGCCTCTGTTTCCCCTTCCATTTCTTTGCCTATTTAGATCATAAACTCTTGGACAGATACTGTCTTTCCAAATGTATCTGTGCATGTGGTCTCAGCAGTCTTCACAGAAGCCTGTAGGCAGTAATGGGGTGCACCTTTTAATCACAGTAATGCCAGCATGTGAGTATTTGAGATGGGGGGGGATGTTTCAGAGCTTTAGCACCTTGCATCTATCTTGTAAGCACAAACATGAAATAACCTCCTGAAAACACTTTGAAATGCCATTATTGAAACTGTAAAATAGAATAATTGAAATAATGAAGGCAAAGGTGGAGGAAGGCGGTTAGAAAGGAGCCATTCTCTCTCAATTAAGTTTAAGAAGATTGATATCAAAGAAGTGTATGGGTATAATACTTCAGGGGACAAGGAGCAGCAAAGAACTGACTTGTCTTTACCTTTAAAATGAAAGAGTCTGGCAGCAGAAAAGGAGGACACATGCCTTCCTCTGCAGGACACCAGAAAGGTTTCTAGTGCTCTGAGTTTTGCTCAGCACTAGATTAAATGGGACCCTGTTCTTAGCTCATCCCAATAAACATCATTAATAATGGATTTTAAAAAAAGAGAGCAAAAAAACCTTTCCCAGGGTAATAAAAAGGGGAAAAAAATACATTTTCAATAAAGAGGCATTGAGGCGGAACTCTGTAAAGGGACCGGAAAGTTTGCCTGCTGCAATTCTCTGAGTTAGTCTCTAAGGTGCAATCCTACCCTGCCTATTGTAAACCCCAGAGATTCAAGAGAGCCCTACTTCTGCTGGTGTGTCCCCATAGGCATGCTGATGTTCAGCATGGGTCTTGAAGTCTTAGAAGGGTGAAAGGGTTCAGCACCTCTGAAAACAGAGGCAGAAGAGCTTCATCAAGGCCAATAGAGTACATGGGGCTGTGGATCTGCCCCTGCACAATGCATGGGCACCCCTTTCAGGATGTATGTGTGATGTACAGTGACAATGGGAACATTGCAGATAAATGCTTTAGTGACCTCAGCCTCTGGGAGCGGGGCTCCTGAAAACAGGCCGAGCCAGGCAAACATTTTCAGCAAAGAACAGATTTAGCGACGCCAATGTGTTTTCCGAGTAGGCAGCTGGCAGGTACGTTGGCTCCCGGGTGGATAGGCCTGCCACTCACAGAACTAGAGCCCCTAAGCCCCTATGGGGTTGTTCCTCATGTCTCTGCCTATCTTGAGTGTCTTTCCATTTACTTCAATGGGAGCTGGATCAGATTCCTATTTAGAAAATACTTAAATAAAACCCCCAAAGTATATATTTAAAAAAAAAAAAAAGCGCCACACTGAAATCCTCCTAGGACACCACATGATACTTATCTTGCATCCATAGAGAGGTAGAAAATGTATTAATTGGTTTCCTGGCCAAGGTGGCTTTTTATTTTTATCCAGGAATCACATAAAAGCCCTGTGAATGGTTCAGACACTCGTTGCAGTTTGGAAGTCTCCATCAGTCCATCTCGTCTCACCCTTGGGCGAGCCCTGCAAATCTCCCTTCTCCTTCGTTCCAGCTTTTTTTCCTCGTCTCAACAAGCAGCTGATTGGGAACAGGGAAAGGCTGCTCCTGTGCTACCGCTCTATTTCATTTTCAGAAGAATCAACAATAATGCAGGTCAGAGCATGGTGAATTTCCAAATGTCAATTTTTCATTGAAAAACAATACATTTTGACTTTAAAGCGAAGCCTGTTGGGATTTGAGAAGGAAAAATTAGTTTTTAGGTTCCTGGTGAACAACCTGACAACTGAAGAAAAGCTGAGAACACATTTCTCACAATATCCGTCAATAAGCTAGTTTTCCCATGCAAAAAAAAAAAAAAAAATGCTGGCAAATATTCGACTGTCCCTAGCGAAGAACAAATTCACACACGATCAGGGCATGGGTGATTTCTTCTCTGGGACTGTTAGCACCAAGGGATTTGCTTTAAGAAATGAAGACCTTAAGAATTTCAGTTGATGGTCAGGATTTCCATTTGTTTAAATTTATGACATTAATGCATCGTTACAGCCAGCATTTTCAAGTTGTAGCCATTGATTTTTTTCTTTCTTTCTTTATAGGCATGTCAGTGGTTGAGCACATGATCTGACACTCCTTGGGCTCTCTGAACTCCATTTAAAGTCAATGGATATTTCAGGCACTCAGCAGCTCTGGAAAGCAGGAGGACATAGAGGCTGCAAACTGGGCATATAAAGATGGAAGCACCCAGGAGGCAACACTGGAAATTTTGGCTCTACATGCTTGACAGTTCGATGAGACAGACTTCAGTCACTGGAGTCCTGAGTGTCTCACAGGATGAAGACAACAAGCAGTGAGAGTGAATTTTGATGAAGGTAAAATCTTGCCAAGTCATGTGTGAGTGATTTTTGACGTTCTCTGGAGGTAAATCACATATAGCATTGACCTTGTGAGTTGCTTTGCAAAAGTCAAGCCAGTCATTATGCTTGCTTTCACACCTAGACAAGTTGTATTAATTTTCTTATCCCGGGATTCTGATGGAGACAGCTGCGCACTACAGTTTCACCACAATTTGACTCATCCGACTTCTCTGAGTAACGTCCAAATGTCCAATGAACAGCTGCAAGAAGCCTCATCAACTCATTACGTCCCACTTCCTCCTCCTATGGATTTCTTGTTTTTACAGCATTTCTTTTAATCCTAGAGGCTTCCAAAATAAATGGCCAGAACAGGATATCGGGAAGCCTTCCTTCTCATTCTTTCTGAAAACAGTGGAAAGCCTCGTAGGCTAGGGACTGAAATTGTATGTCAATCAGTTTAAGTGACAGGAAACTGGTTTAAACCTGCAGCGGAACAGAAGTTCAGTGCCCATAAACCGCTTTCAAACTGGCCAGAGCCAGTTTATGATAAATGTAGTTGGAGGCAGTATCAGACTTCACTGATTTAGGTCAAACTGGTTTATGGAGCTTCTGTCCCAGACCCTACTGAATTAACTGAGAGATGACAAGCTCTCTTAACAATGAAATGCTAGCATTTCTATGATGGAACGTGGTCTGTCTTTAGCAGCAGACAGCAGCTTTGTAGGACAGCTTCAGACTGGAACGCCTAGTTCAAAACACAAGGAGAATTTGAGATGCGGGGACTATAGCTTCACTACAGCCTGCGAAGCTGTAGTTTGGCCGGGTGATCAGGACTTGCAAGCCGACTCTACTGAACAATGCCTGGCACCGTGAACAGTTATGATTAGCGAGGACCTAGACTTATAGTACTGTATCCTCAGTGCTGGGATGAGCACCCAACAGCAAGGTGAATATTACTGTCTGGATTGAGCAGGACACCTGATTTGAAGGCAGGAGGTTTAGGTTATGTTCTTGTACGATCACTCGTCTTCCCTGTGCCTGGGCTTCCTCATCGGAAAATGCAGTAACAGGGCTCAATTTATACAAAGCTGGAACAGCATCACCCAACAAGAGGGGATCGATGGTCCATTTTTCAAGCATGGCATCTTCCATGCATGTGGCATTCTGCCTTGTTAGAGCAGGGGACTGCAAGTCGAGTCCTGGGTTACATTCCCAATGACCTGCCTCACACAGGGGTGGGAGGGTTAATCATGCCTTGTATAGATGGTTTTGAAATCTCTCAAAAGGCATTGAATAACTGGACAGTTGTTATCAATAAGGCGACTTCAACGCTGGGTCAGAACGTGAAGAGGCCGGAGCCTCGAACTGGTTGGTATCCTTAAATGTAATGAGCCCACAGCCATGTTCTTGTTCAAACTGATCCATTACCTTTGTTTAAAGGGCCTGAAAGCTGTTGCAAGGGACACACCTGAGCTGCAACTATGTCAGTGCACACTGCAAAACAGCAGAATTGTAATCTCCTAAATTATGCCCCGCGCTTACCTTTTCTTGCACTGCTTGTATTATTATAATCTTGATAAAGGCACTCCAAGGTGAGAAGCCGAGCTTCATAATTCACACCTACTTGCAAAAGGCAGTACTCAGACAAAGCTCTAGCTGTGAATTATTACACCTGAAGTCACATCCCGGAGTGTGTTAGCATCAAGATTTAACATACAGGGTGGGGGAGGAGGGAGAGGAGCCCGGCGCTTACTTAAATAGAAACCAAAATTTGCCGATGCAGTCTCAGTGTCCCTCCGGCCAAGAGCAAACCCGGGAAAAAATGGAGGTTTAAGTCATACAAGGAGAATTCAGTATCGAAGTGCTGTTGGTTACATCAGCCTAACAACTGTTTATGCAAACAATCTGGCTGACTCATTAAAGTGCTGCTCTGATCGGCTATTAACTGCAAGTGACAGATTAAGAGGAGAACAGCATGAGACAGATACTTCAGCACTGAGAGCAAAACATGCTGGTAGCTTAATCTGTGTTTTCATTCTTGCACCCATCTACTTCCCTCTTTCCCAGCACGTCACCTGTGGGATTTACACTGTCCGGTGCATATCTTGGCAGGCACCTAGACATTTTTGCCGTCGCCGCCGGTACCCTGTAGCACCCACATATCCCTCTGACATTCCACATAACCCACCGCAGCAGCCGCGCATTCCTCTCTGCATTTCTGAGCACTCCTTAGATCACAGATGCTGTTGGTATCACCCACTGTGCTTCAATGCTTCTTAAGTCCCATGCACATTCTTTAAGGCCTAATCCTTTCAAATAATGGTGCTTTCCCTAAGATGTTGCTCTGGTTCTGATGGAGAGAGGGCTGAGATAGCTTAAGCAACGGAAAAAGAGTAAGCTAGGACATGTCAAGCACTGGCAAGAACAGCTTAAAGATAGCTGCAACTGCCGCTCCGTTATACATTGCATGCTACTAGTGTCCTCCAATAAGCTTCACCTGAACAGACCCCTGGTTTGCCATCGTGGTCCACTGAAGTCAAGGGATCTTTGTATGGGAGTAGGGAGAGGGCCTGTACAGAGCTCCTGGGGGATGTTGGATGGACTTGGGTGCCAGTGACAGGGGTTCAGTTCCTAGCTTTACCTGTAATCTGGAGCAAGGTGTACCCTTTGCCTACTTGTCTTATTTAGACTGCAAGCTCTTCACAGCAGCAATGACCCTTAACAGTGGTAGGTGCAATGAGGTTTGCATCTCAGCTGGACCCCCCAGATGCTTTTTGGACATGAAAAGACATGGCCAGATTTTCCAAACAGCCTAGGCACATGCGGCAGCATGGGGAGAATTAGTGTGGGATGGGCTCAAAGGTGGGATATCTCTAGAAATGTCCAAACGCAAAACTTGGAGGTTTGTTCAGGCCCTTTCCTGGGGGGCTAAAAGGCCCTTTTGGACCCTTACTTAGGGTCCAAAAGGCCCTTTCCTGGAGTCCCTACTGCTTTACCTGGCACAGAAGCTCAGAATGATAAAGAGCTGAGCTGATGCCCAATGGGATCTGAATCTGGAAGGTTTCTTACTGGAGCTGGTTGAACTATTTAAAACATCAGCATTTTGACAAAATTTCAATGGGAAATATATTTGGGAAGAATTAACAACATCTTAGTCAACGTTATTTCACGTTAATTATTGAGTAACCAGAGAGCTGGCCTAAACACTTTTTTTTTCCACTCAGATTCTTTTAAATTACTTTCCTCCAAAAGGAGAATTTGGAGGTGAAATGGTGGTGGGGCAGAAAAATCTCTGCAAATGTCCATCCTCTTCTATTCTTGGCTCTGAAGTTGGGGCTTCAGCAACTGAACTGCCTCCACGGGCTGCAGCAGTTTAAGCACTGATGAAAAAGCAGAGAGACTGAGAAAATTTAATTCTTAAACAATAAAGGCGGACATTAAGAAAGCGATGGTGAGGTGCAAATGGCAGGAAATGTTTCTAAGCCCTCCTTTGTGTTCATATACACACACACACACACATATACACACACACACACATATATATGTGTATATATAATATATATTTATAAAATTATGTGCAGTTATATATAGACCATGTATAATAAACCTATTTCTAAGCAATCTCAGCCACTACCCACACAGCAGGAAGACACTGAGAAATTGCCAATTATTTATTTATTTACTTTCCTGGAGGCGTCTGCTTTTAATCCTGCACAGCGCAGGAACACACACCCGCTGCTGCTGAAATGCAGGCTGTATTGATTCCAATGCGGAATATGTAAAGATGGGAGACATTCTTATCTCTGCAGGAAATAAAAGCGCTGGTCTTATATTTATGGGTAAGTCTGAGACGAACTTGCAGGAAGCAGTTACTCACAGATGCAGTCGGTCTAGGGAGCCCCCGTCACAGTGTGCATCTCCCTTGTAGAAGGACCACTAGCTCCTGTGTTGGAGGTGCTCTTAAATGGCATTTTAAAAGTCATTGCCTATCCCTTTGTGCCCTAGGAGTTTTGCAAAGGGGTTGAAGGGGAGCAAAGAATCTTCCTCCATACCCCTCTGCCTTCTGCACTGCCGTATACACTGAACTTTAAGCATGCAGTGAACTGCTTTGCTTATGGGTGAACCTAATCATGTATTTTGGTGGCCATTTGAGTGAGGGTTTATCCCAGGAATGGTTTTCTGCCACAACATATTACCAGCCCGTGCCAGTAGAAAGGCAGTGCCTTTCAAAGCCCTTCAGCCCCTTGGCTTCTAGCTCAGAGGCAGGACATTTACTTACTACAGAGATTTGCTGATACCTGTGACCAAACAAAATCACTTGTTAGTAATATAAGCATCTATGCCTCCAGCCAGAGCTGCGTTATCACTGATGCATATATCAATTCCTGTTTAAGAGGCTTGCTTCCTTGTAATTGCATCCAATAGCCTTCTTTATATGCTCATAAAAACCTGAAAAAAAAAACCAAAGTCCTGATTCATCTCTTACTAAGTGCAATGCAAACCAAGATGGATTCCATTATAGGCGAAAGGCCAAGAGCCTCTGCAAATAAATTCAACATAGCTGCTGGGAAACCAATGCAACCATGCTGACTTACACCAGATGAGAATCTCGTCAAATGTAAAACTGTTGCAAGGGTCCAGATGTGCAAAATGCTCGGACTCCTCTTAGGGTTGCCAACACTTCTGGATTGCCAGGGAGTCTCCAGGAATCAAATATAAATCTCCAGGAGACTACTGAGAGTCACCTGGGAGACAAATGATAGGGCATTTATTAAAATAAATATTAAACGTTGACTCCAATTTATACAGTAGTCCAGTGGGTTTTTAAAACATAATAGTAACGTGCCTTTTCCTTCCTGATGTAAAGTCTACGCCCTATAATCCATAACTGATATACGCAAGCACACGGGCACGTTTGTGTTGTGTCGTGGGCACGTTGGTGTTCTGGAAACCTCCTGGAACAGATTCACAGCTGGCAACCTTACCTTTGTCCCCAGCTGAGATGGGGACAGAATCAGGCTCCAGTGGGGGCAAGGTGGGGAAAAACACACAGTTATCCCAGATTGCATCTTTCCACTCCTGTTTCAGATTCATCTCATCCTTTATCAAGGCTATTGGGTCACTTCTTCTAGCAGCTTTGCTTGCTGAAGCCCTAAGAACTCGTTGAGACACACAAATTACACACAGAGACTAGAACAGTATAAAGGTGTGTGTATAGGAAGAGGAATATTATACTGGTATTTATATTGGTCTCACTGGTCCTCAGTAGGTGTCGGGTTGGTTCATTAAAAACCAAACCAAACAAGTGAGCAAGTTAAAAAAAAAAAGCCACTAACTGAAAATTATACCAGTATAATAAAAAAAGTGTATGGACCAAACCATAGAATAAAAACAATTGGTTTTAGGCAGTGAGCCAAAGATGGTTCGTATATATTACTTGTTTACCTGTTGGGGCATTTTCACCGTCGTATAAATGCACACACACACACACACACACACACACACACACACACACACACACACACACAAGACTTGAAAGAAGTAAGAAGTCGAACCCACCTGAGAAAATAAAATATCATCCTATGAGATGCTTGATATATTGTTACTTTGATAAGTTCAAACAAGTGTGACTCACTATACAACCATTCTATCAATTCTGAACAAAAAACTGCATGGGATTATTATGCTTTTAATCCAAAGAGCTGGGTGTTTGGAATTCCTCAAGCCCTTTGTGGTGTCATATTAGCTAGGCCAGTCTCTCATGAAAAGAATGTATTGTTGAATAGAGTTGAGTCCGGATCTCTGCTCCATTGGGTTGATAAAATGGCAGTTGATTTAAAAAGAACCAGCTTGTCTGGAGAAAGGATTAGCAGATTAAGAGACTGCATGTAATTTTTTTTATGTAATGTAAAGTTACATTTCATAACTAAAAGGGATTAATTAAAATGTTAATAGAAGGAGAGAAAGGAGAGATGTTATTTTTCCAGGGACAAATGCCTCAGCACACATATGAACATTCGCTTTAGTTGCTGTTGCCTCAACAGTGGAGAATGAAATGCTATTCTCTGCGAATGCCGGTTGACACAGAGAGGAAGGAGGAGAGGTTTGTATGATAGCTCAGCATTTTATTTTCCTGTTGCATGCACTTGAGTTTCCATTAAAAAAAAAAAAAAGAAAACAACCAAAAAACCCAACCCACTACACACGTCTCTCTTGAAATTTTACATCCCATCCTGCATCGAGGGCGGTGACGTCTGCTTGCTTTGAAAGCAATACACTTTCTGGCTTTCGATGAGGTCTCTCTTCCTTTCTCCCTCCCTCTCTCTCACTCTGGCATGCTTCCTTTCACAAGGCCTGATTCTGACTTCATTCATACCAGTTTTATATTAACATCGCTCTGCCGAGTTAGCTTCTCAGCGGGTGTAAATTAGCATACCGGCACAGACTAGGCCATCTGACATCAGATGAGGATCTGACAGCTTCCCATGTGTTACGTTACATCTCACAGGTATTTCTGTGAATGGAGGTGCAGTCCAAAAGTACTGCAGGGCAGGAGGACTTTAGTCCTTTGTAACAGGGTTACAACATGAGGCCCTAAAATACGGCAAAAGTAACTGGGACATCTGTCCCTACCTTCGCCCAGCTGCACATATTTTTCTGCTAAAAAGTTCAAAGTCAATCACCCCAGGAGGGGTGGCAGGAGGAAGTGAGATGTTTACTGCCTGTGTCACCAAGTTTCAGATCATCTTAAAATCCTGTTGTTCATTTTTTTAATTCCCAGAGATGGATTTTTTTTTTTTTTTACTCATGAATTTTAAACTTTGCAGCTTTCTTTGATCCTTTTGTTAAGTCCTTCCCAGCAGGCTAACCAAGTTCGGCTTGGGTTAGTGCTTTGATAGGAAGCACCCAAGAAATGCTTAGATATTGAGGATGAAAGTGGCGCCGGCTTTTCAGTAGGTGGCAGCCTTTCCTCTGAATCGGCACCTTGTGCTGGATGATCTTGCAGGAGGTGCCATCTTTGAATGAAGAGATGCACCTGCCATCACAACTTCATGTGCTCGTTATATGTCTCCAGTTACTTTCCCCCATCTCAGCTCTACAAGGAGAGGTGTGAATCCTGGGGGGCTGGTCACATTTCTGCTCAGTTGACTATATACTGCCTCTGGTTGAATTGGCCAAATAATTGCATGATTTCAAATGAGACTTTTAATACTGGTGATTACCTATATTGTTTCCGATAGCCTCCAGCAAGGCACATAATGTGTGACTTTTGCAGAGTTTTATAATGAAATATATTCATACAGGGGTCCCCCCCCCTCCAAAAACATTTTTTTCATTTGTCTCTACCACCTATGTGATTGCACCTGTATCATAAGTGTCAGTCATCTTTCAGGTCTGTTGTTCCCATCTTAAATAGTTGGGTATACTTGTGTGGTCTTGTTGTCATGCTGCGCCTCAGAGCTGACTGCATGTCACTGCTGAAGTGCGCCACAAGTGTAAAGTACTTTTCGAATCGGTGACAGTGTATCATATCCGAACGTAGACATTTCCCTACTGGTTCAGACCACTGGTCTACAGCAGTATCCTGACTAGCATATGCCCCTACCAACTTTTTCTGAAGTCAATAAAAAATGATCCTATGGTACATAATTATGGAGACTTCACTAGGGACAGGTCTTCAGACCACCTTCAGTTCATGGCTAGTCGATGCCTTAGAACATGAACTTGATAACCATATCATCCCATCCAATGGACCCATGGATGCCCTCATTCTCTATCCAAACATCCCGTCCATTTTATAGTCCTGCTAAGTTCATGGCCTCAGCGGGGTCATGCAGCAACAAACTCTACAGGCTGACTGTATTTCTTTTTGTCAGTTTAAAATATGCTGCTTTACACTGAATCCTTCTTCTTGCACTATGAGAGAGCGCAAAGAGATGCCCCCGATCTAGTTTCTCTACCAGCTATTATTTTTCCGTACCTCTAGCGTGTCCCCACCCTTTTTCCACTTTGCGGATCTGAATTAGCTCTTCCCTTTTGAGCTTCACTCGTAGGGATTTTTCCCCCCATGTTTCCATTCATTCTTGTTGCCCGTCTCCAAGCTATCTCCTTTTCTACAGTATCGTTGACTGTGAGTGACCAGGAATACGGATAAAGCCATTGACTTAAAGGTGTTAGATTTTGAGTTTTATCTTCATGTTTTATGTCTCTCTTCATTTTGCTTGCTTTGTTTAGCCACTACCACCCTAAACAGAGGTTCCATCGAGCTGTCTACAGCAATGACCCATTTTTCCCCCCCATGAGTGATAAGCAGGTGTGCAGTTAGTTGAGATTATTTTTTCCAGGGTGAAATACTTTGCATTTGACAGTTAGGAATTTCCATCTGCCTTCACACTGCCCATTCACATGTGTTTGTGAGTTCCCACAGGAGAGGCACACCATCTTCTTTTGCACTGATGAGCTTAAAGACATGTAGCCGTCATCTGGAAGAGAGGGAAAAGGTGAGGTGGGAAAACTTTTAGCTTATTCACAAATATTTATGTGGCTGTAAACCTTAGGCAGCCTAAGACTAATTTTTGGCCATACTG
Source organism: Crocodylus siamensis (assembly GCF_052110815.1). Lineage (NCBI taxonomy): Eukaryota > Metazoa > Chordata > Crocodylia > Crocodylidae > Crocodylus > Crocodylus siamensis. The sequence continues at coordinate 23,162,133 of NC_143408.1, read as the reverse complement.
ACAACCCCCGCTTAGCGCTCTTAATTGGTTCCTGAAAAAAAAGAGCATTAAGCAAAACTAGCATTAAGCGAAACCGGAAGTTTTTGACAACCCACGATGGTAACCCCCAAGTGGTTTTAATGACCCAAGATGGCGACCGCGAGCGTTATAACAAAACTCGCTGAGCGCTAAGTGGAATCGGGTATCAATGTAAAATAGCGTTATAGCGAAACAGCGTTAAGCAAAACAGCATACCAACCTCCTGGTATTTTATTTTTCACGTGCGTTGTGGTAACCTGGAGGTCAGAGACCAGAACGGCATGGTCCTAGGCATGGTACACGTAGGGTTGCTCCTGTCCAAGAAGTTTCATATCTTTTCATCGCCATGTTCCACTGCCTCTGCCTTTGGCCCCGCAGCTTCATGGTCCACCCTCTGCAGTAACAATTAATGTATAGATATGATTACACTTCTCTCAAACACCCTTACTCTTTTTAGCAACTGCCTTTACTCTTTGGTAGGCCAGCATTCATTCATTCATTCCCTTGCAAACCTCTTCCTTCTGGTCAATTAAAGGACCTTCTGCTAGTTGATGTTGCTTCCTTGGCTGTTTGTTCTTCAAATTCCCGATTCGTCTTCTGAATTTCTAGCCCACATTTGGCTCCTTTCTACTGCCTGTGCTAGGGTTGGCTTTCCATTTTCTGATGATATCAACATGATGACGACCACATTGTGATACAAATATCCGATCTCTTAAAAATGCCATTGATGTGTAAGATAGAAATAGATGACAAACATTAATGCTACCATCTACTTCTCAAGTCCTTTCCATCTAAGGAAGATGCTGGAAAAGTGCAAACTATAACTAAAAATGCTTGGATTATTATTATATTAGATCAGCTCTCCCCATGTTATAGAACCTGTAGGAGTCAGATTTCCACCTTCACAGGGCCAGAATAACAACAGTAACCTTAGGGTTAAAGCATTCATCAACTCAGAATAGCATTACGATCAGACTGCAGTATATCCTTATAACATTTTATGTAAGCCAGACAAGATGATTTATAACTTATTCTCCCCTAGCTTCAATTAATTTCACTTAGGACATTTTCACAGTTGCACAATAAATGTTTAAATTAAGACATTTTTCTTCTTTCCCCCCCCCCTTGTGGAAATTGAATTGAATATTAACTGGTTATTGGGTGCCACTCATGGTCTGCACAATTACAGATAAGAACATCGATCTGGCAGGGAAACAAATTGGCTCTTAAAAGAGGGCAGTTTGGATCTGACAGGTTAAGATGATTAGGCATCTCTCTAATGGATTCTGTGCATTACTCCCGGATGTATGCAGGAAGTGGATCTGCCCACCCTACTTGCTGGTACCAAACAATTATCTGCTTCGTACAGGAAACCCAACTTGCAAAATTACCTGCTGAGGTTCAGGTCTGTTGTTTGCTATATAAATTACCTGGCTAGCAGTAAAACAGCATGGCTGAGTGGTGCAACCGGAGACCATTGTTCTGGATGGACATGGAAGTATTTTAGGGGGTATGTAGAGGAGATGATATGGTCTTTCATAAGCAATAGGTGCCATTAAATGCACAATGTTCTGAGTACCCCATACAGCAGGGTTGTTATAATATCCTGTGGTGGGTGTTAAGCATGGGACATACACACCAGTGCACTGCCACAGGATTTCACACTGTCTCACCATTTAGAGAGGAAGGGTGATGTTGGGGCACAAGCTACACCTTGGGTTCAAGGCTCTTCCATGCCACAGATGAGAAAGTCTCGACCCCGTTTCTGGCCAGTGGAGATACTAGCAGTTCTCTATTTCACAGGGATATGGCAAAGACAAGAAAGAATTATTCTGATAAAATATTATGACATGGTCAAATCGTTCCTTGGCAAACTCCAAGTATTTTGCAGAGGTGGTTGGATTTTCTGGGCACCGGTCAGGGACCCCCCACCCGAAACTCCAGGACAGCCACAGGTTATCCCATCCAACAGCTGCCTCGGGGGCCAAAAGAGACTCAAAATGTACAGATGAATGATAGGGCACGCAAGCAGGGAGATGTTCAGATTTTGATGCCTGTCATAAGATGGTGTAGGGAAGCCTGAATTCCTATGACATTGGAGAAATATTTTCTGAAACTAAATACCAGCCACACTTAAACAGGTCATAGTCTGACATCCTGAGAGGGGCAGCTCTCTCGGGGAAAAAAGTAAGAGAATATTGCTTCTATGTGGTCAGGAAAGTGGAGGTTGTCATATCTTTGTGGTGTTTGCAAGGTAGACTGTGGTGGTTGCTTTAAGGTTTTGATCCTTCTGTGTTGCTGAATTTAAAGAGAAAAAATTGCTGTTTTCCAAATTTCAGAGCTTTGATGAATAAGTCAATCAAATATTTTTAAATTTGGGGGAAAAAATGTGCCTCCTTCTTACCCCTTGACCAATTATGGACTGGCTTGATATTTGGGGAAAAAATAATGGATTTTTAAATAAAACCTTTTTCCTTTTTTTCCCCCCATTCTCCTCCCCAGTATCCTGAGCCAGCAGTAGGTATAAGAAAGTGATTTTTTCCCACCTAGTTAGTCCAGAGACTAAACCTTCCAAAAGTCTTTGTGTGTTTTGTGTTAAGAATATGTTGAGAGATCTTGTTATCAGTGCAGCTGAGATATTGCAGTGACATGAAATCTTGTAGATAATATAAGTTGAGCTGCACTCAGAAGGGCCCTGATAAAGCCAATGGAGGTTCAGAGAAAGCTACTTTTAAACTAACTAACCTTTATAACCCTTTCCAAAACTACCTACATCTTTTGACTTTTTATAAGAAATTGGGCCTAGGCCCAGATCTAAAGCTCTTAAAGTCATTGAAATGCTTTTTTCTTGACGTCAAGGAGCTTACAATCAGGCTCTCATTTTATTTTAAGGATGCAATAGCTTGTATATACAAACTGAAGGTTTGTGGACAAAACGACAGAGATGCAACTCCCACATGGCTCCATATCCCTGCGGCTAGCTGGGAATGAGGGTGTTAAATCAGCATCACATTTTGCTCCCTTGAAGTCAGTGATAGTTTTGCCATTGACTTTAATGGCTGCAGGATCAAACCCTTAATGGACACCACTTGTAAAAAGCTTTGACATCCCATTACAAGACGCCACAGTCTAAATAAACGACTGGTTGCGTTTTAACAAAATAAACAGTAATAAAATAATTTCAGTGCAGAACAATCAGGTGAACGGTTTGTCACCAGTATACATTTTAGTCTGGTTTTATAGTGATCAGAAGGGAAAAAGAGGCCTCTGACAATCTGGATTAACGCTGGTAGATGTACCTTTGAGAACTTTGAATTCTGTTCACTTTAAATCACATCATCCACCAGTGGAAATCAAACGTGATTGACCAATCAAACATACCCACTGAAGTCAAAGGGGTCCTTTGATTGACCTCAGTGGGCAATACATGAGGCTCACAGGGTTGAACTATCCTTTCACAGTGTTTACCCACAATAGTGAAGTTATTCCTGATTTGCACCAGGGGAAGCAAAAGATGACTAAGACCATAAGTATCCAAGTTCATTTTTTTTTAGTGTAATTTGGTAGTTCTGGACAGAGGAGTGCATTAAGCACTCATGAACGGAGCCCTACAGATTGAAATTCCCCCTTTCTGTCCCTGGAGAAGACACAGCTCAGCAGCAAGAGCACAAACTTTCTGCTATTAGCCTTCCCTTTTAGAGTAGGAGGGACTGTCTCTGCACATGAGGAGAGACTTCAGTGTGGACAGAAAACACCAGCTCATTTCCCATACAACCCTCTGCGGGTAGCAGTTGCTGGAAGCTACTGACTTGCACGGGACTCAACCTGGCAATGCAGAGATAAAATGTAGGTACTCCGATTATCTTGGTATAAATCCAGACATAGATGTATCTCTAGGCTTTCCTAGCATTTATCGCTGTAGGATTTGAGCACCTCACGAGCATTAAATAATTTATTCTTAGCATTCCTATGAGGCATAAAAGGAGCCGTGACATGAGACACTTGCCCGTGGTCACAGAGACAGGGGTATAAACCCAGGCCTTCTGAATCCTAAACTGCTCTCTATTTAATACAATCTACTCTTTACGTAGAAACTTTGGGGTGGGGAAAGTCCAAGGCTGTGCAGCTGTATAGCCCATTGCCAGTCCCCTCAGCTTTCTAATCTCCTCGTACCAAATTCCCTACCCCAAAACCAGCACCCATATTCTGAACGGTGATGGTCGATATTCTACGTGGCACCCCTTTTCTTTCAATGTGACATGGCAAGAGTTCTGTAATGATCAGAAGAGATTAATTGAATCCAAACTGTACAGCACATCAAATAAAGGAACAGGGACCCCATTTATCTGTTAAAGTTCTGAAAATGAAAAACATCTAATCACTCGTTCCCTTTGATGAAAGGCTCATTGTTCCACTCTATGGAGAGGCATTTCATATGGCACTGACCATACAGATTTTTTTTTTTGGTAAGTTCACTTCTAGAATTTAACTCTAATTATATTTGTGCCCTGCCAGAAATTATAAGTTTCCATGACACTGTGGTTTCTTGTTTTGGTTTTTTTTAAAGAAATATATTTGTTCCTAAGGAGGAGCAATTGGAAACTAATACAATTAAATACTTTGCTCTGCCTGCCAAGGACATTTGTCTGCTACTGTGCTACATCAGGTATGTAATGAAAGGCAAATGACAGCAAATCTTAATGCAGTAGGGAGCTTGGGTAACTGTAGTTTTATGTCAGGGATAGCTTGCTAGAGAAAAGCTGCATTGTATCTAGGATTAGCAGAACTGCAGGATTTCATTAATGACCGACCAGCTTTTTAGCAAAACAAAGATAGTTAGGGAGTAAAAGAGAACATGACTAGAATCTGTACCACTAATTGGAAATGTATATTATCTTCACTTTGTTAAGGAGGAGGCACTGGGTGTTCTATATTGTCATTTGGAGAATGTCAACTTGTACAATAGTCTTCCCAGATTGGGATGCTGGGTTACAAAAGCACCAACAGTGGAGCCTGTTGGTTTTTCCTTCCTGTACAGATTTGAAATTTTTGAAAAAAAAAAAAATCTGCCTGCTGAACTGGATTTAAGATGGCAAGTAAGGATCTTGGAGGTTTTGCAAAATGACAGTGGGAAAAAAAAAAGTCAGATTGAGCAAATTCAAATATTTAGCTTAGATTTTGGCCCTCTAGCAATTTAACCACCCCCCACCACACCATTTTTTGGACTATAAATTAACTAAAATCTTCAAATGAAAGGTCATTCTAAACCACAAAGTGAAAGTTCCCGTTTGACAGTTTTGACATGTTTCCATTTTATTTTCCAATTTTTGAATCGAGCAGATTCTTCAAAACAGGCCCTGCCCCATGGTTTCAGTTTGGAGAAATTGATGTTTCTTTTAGGGGAAAAAAAAAAATCAGAAAACAGTGGGCCTCATTTTATTTTTTTTTCACATTAGGCTTGGGCCGAAGTCTGTTAAAACCAATTGGAGCATTTGCATTGACTTCAGTGAGCTCTGGATGAAGCTCAAAGGACCCAAATGTTTTTTAGGCCCACACTCCTGAACTCAGAGCAATTTCCCCTGAGATAAGAACTGAGACAGGATCTACTTGATCAAATCCTACAGTCCCTTACTCGGGACAGTAATAAGTAAAGACTGCATAAAGCCCTGCCCAGTAAGAGCTCTGAAATTATAAATGGAATAGATTTATATCAAGTTCCCTTTACACCAGTCTGTGAGGATAATTTGCCCCCCCCGTTCTTAAGGCCTCATGTTCATGGCCAAAGTGGTGTAAAATAGTCTGAGCGTAAACAAGAATTAAGCTCATTATTTGAGACGTTTTCTTTTACTTCGTGTCCTTGACCACCAGGCAGAGAAAGAGAGAGAGAGAGAGAGAGAGAGAGAGAGCGGCTCACTAAGACAATTCTGAAACGTTCCAGTACTTTTCTGATCACTTTCCAAAGTTGAAATATGATTGCAACCTTTTTGCATATAGAGGGAAAGGACCCATTTAAATGAAAAATTAGGTGCCTTAACAGGTCAAGCACATAGTTACATTAATGTTGTGTAGAACAATAAATCAACTTCGATCTCCAATTGAAAAAATGCTAATTTAGTTCAGTGATTCACTGATTGTACTTCCCGTGCACCCCGGCGATAGAAATCTTTTCTTTTATTTAATGCGAGACAGTGATTTGACGGCCCTCCTAATGGCGCTTGCAGACTATCAGCATTTCAGTGGAATTCTGATCATGGTTTTAATATTCCATGCAGCTTTGCCCCCTCTGATTTCACGCTGAAACATTAACAAGAGCTGACACTGGAGATTAGAAGCAGACAGCTGGAATGCCAGGTCTTTGTTGCAGCATGGACATGAGCCAACATCGTTCAACCGCAGCCAAGAGGGACCTGGGAAAGTCTTCTTAAGAAGAAGGGGAGGTAGAGAGGGGGAGGCAAGGTAGTTTACTGAAGGGCATATACAAGTAGATAATTGCAGAGCCCTTTCATCTTTTAAATCCAAATTCTAATCAATTCTGGTTTATTAAGGGGAAAGAGGGTCATTAAAGGTAAATTTTGCGTGTGCACACACACACACACACAAATCTTCATTTGAACTCTGCGAGCATAAAAGTTCTGCATATAAAATAACTGCATGTCCACAACTGCCACTAATTTCCTACCTGACATTTGCAATTATTTGCAGTGCTTCCATTTGGAAATGCAGTGCCAGGCTCTTTTAAAAAAAAAAAAGAAAGAAAAAAAAGATTTAATCCACTTAGTTCCAGGTGAATAAATTGAGAAATAAAACTGGATTTATGTGCTGGTGCAGTCTGTGTGAACTGTAGAGGAGGAGGAAGTGGTATAACATAACATTTATGTATTTAATACATTGTTTTTTGAGAACAGGAACCTAGTAAAGACGCATCATTTTATCCAAACCATGATACAACTCTTACCCTGCTGTATGTACTTGAAAGAGGGAGACTTTGGGAGATTCCAGGGATGTCCTGTAGCAAAGCTGTTCAGCCTTTTCTTTTAAATAGGAAATCTGGAAGTGTGAACAGAGGTAAATGCATATAAGGGCCAGATAGTACCTTACTCAGGCAAACTGCCCTTGAAGTGGGGAGTTCTTCTGGCTGAGTAATAATGGCCTGAGCCGCAGCTCATTGAGAGTGATAGAAAAGCTCCCACTGACATCCTTGAGCTTCATATCAGGCACGGACTGCATAAGCAGTCCAGGGTTTAGGCCCGTCTTTGCAAATTATTATCATCAAAGGACACGGCAAGGTGCTCCGGTAGAAGTGGACATCTCGGGAGTGACGGGTAACCGGGTAGTCCACTGACCATTGCATGTGACCTTGAACGAATCACTTTATTTCTCTGTGCCTCTCTATCCCCTCCCCCACTCTAGATTACGAGCTCCTCCAAGGAACAGTGGGGCCCAGATCACTTGGGGTCTCTATATACAAAAAAGCAACAATCCTATTAATTTCCCAGGATTCCCACCCCCAATGCAGTTATCTAGTTTGGTTTAAAGGGAGGCAGGATGCCTATTGTGCTCTACGCGATACAAACACATTGGAAGATACAGCCCCTCACCCAAAGGGCTTACAGTTTAAAAAGACAGAGACAGATGAAAGACTGTGGGAAAGGGATAAAGTATACAAGCATAGGCTCCAGTCCTGCAGCGAGCTCCATGCCACGGGGCATAGACATCCAAACACAGCCCCCATTGACTTCAGCAGGGCTATGGTTAGGGACAGGGGTTCATGAGTGTGGAGATCCTTTACAGGGTGGGGTGCCAAAGTGATTAATGTGATGATTAGCACACGGAGTGCTTAATGCCATGGTTTTTATGTTATTTAATAAATCCCATCTGCCCCTCTAGCTATCCATTGCTGGGTCCTCTTAACTAGATTGATAGCAAAAAGCAGAGAACAAATATTTGTATTAACAATCTAAAGATGATCTGGGAATTCACAGTGTTGCTCAAAAGCAGTTTGAATACAAAGTCTTAGTTTTATTACCTTGCAGTGATATCTTTCTTTCCTCTACGAGTAGAAAAAAAGACTTCCAGAAAATGATATAGGGTTACATTCTGCTTCCAGTTATTCCGGTCTCAATCTGCAATAAGATCACTAAAATCAGTAAGGTTATCTCTTATTTAAAATGAGATGAGTTTGACTCCTCACAACATCTCCTGCCAGCATGCTATTTCATGTGGAACTAGGCCTGTTTCCCAGATAGGCAAATTAAGGCACAGAAAGGTGAAATGAGTTGCCCAAAATTGCCAAGAGCAGGCTGAAGCCAGAGCCAAGAACATAGCTCGGGAAGCTCCCACTTCCTGCTCCTGCTTTAGTTTCCATCTCATGGCATGAAGAAAAAAAAATATATAGTCAGACAAGCTCCTTTGCCAAGATGGATGGTTTTATGTACTGGTCATTCTTTTTGATTTTGTTTTCTGGACCTGTTCTTTGCCCTGGAAAACCCGGATCCTATGTACTCATTCATCTGGGATGGTATAGGAATAGCACATCCTGCCTTCATGCAGCCGGTTAAACTAGCTATTCCTTGAGGTGTCTTCCAATCCTATGACTCCAGGATCCTTTTCTGACCTTCTATGTGTTGCAGGTCCTCAAACTGCACTTTGTTTTTCACTTTATTGAAAATCTGCAGAGTCCAAGACCTTGTGTTAGTTTAAATTATATCTGCTATCCAGTCTTGGTTTGAAGACATTAAGAGACAGTGAATTCACCACTCTCCTTGGTTTCTTCTGCTGGTTAAATCATTCTCTCTCAAAAATGTCTGCCTTATTTGTTACTGAATTTGTCTAGCTTAGACCTCTGGCCATCGGTTCTCATTATGCCTTTAGCATAAAGAGCCCCTTAATACTCAGTGTTTTCCTCCCGTGAAATAATAAAGTCAACACCCATTCTTCTCTTTGATAAAGCAATTGAGCTCTGTACCTTCATAACTATTGACATTTCCTCAAGCCCTCTAATTACTTTTATACCGCTTTTTTGCATGCCATCCAATTTTTCAGTACCTTTTTAAAATACCCCAAAGGGTTGACCCCCATATACGCATAAAAACCTACCCAAAATGTCATTCTATGGCTTTCGCAATAATTGCAAAATCAGGCATTCTTTAAAAAATCCATAGCGGGGCAAAAAATGTCCTAAAAATAAAATCCTGGCTCCCTAGTGGCTGCCAGCTCTGCCCCTCTCCCCCCAAGATGGCTGCCACCTGTACTCCTCACAGCTGATTCGCTGTGAGGGCTACTTGTCATGCAGCTCCACCCCTTTCCACCAATCAGTGACAAGGCATGGGGTCTCATGCCAGGCAGTCCTCTCAGTCAGTTGGTAATGATGGGCAGAGCCACATGACAGACAGACCTCTCCACTAATCAGCAGCAGGGGGCAGGGCCACCAGGGCCCCTCGGCCAATCAGAAGTGTGGCGGGGCCTGGCCATGATAAGATTTAAAAAATGGCAGCTGGTCCCATGAATTGCCCGTGAAATTGGTTGGCTGCCTCCTCGAGTTGGGTAGACCCCTATATATGGAAGTAAAAAACACCTCCTTCCTTCTACATACTACCCCCGTCATACACCTTTTCTGCCACAGTCCTACATTAGGAGACCAGTTGCCTGTCCCCTGTGACCCCCAAACCCTTTCCAGAGTCAATGCACTCTGTGCAGCCCTCCTTTCTGCAGGTATGACCTTGGCCTTCATTCCTTGGACCTTAGATTATGCCTCAAGCCTCCTGTCTCTGGTTAGATCCACAACAGAAATCTTGGTTGGCATAAAAACTTTGGCTAGGGATGTGATTTAGGTAACGTGTCTCTACCAAAACCCCCTCTGACAGTTGATGTCAGTACAAATATATTTTTCTTATATTTAGTGTAGGCTCTTTCAATCTCCCCCTAGCCTTATTTCACATTTCCCTTTGATTATCCCCTCTACAGCTTCCAAGTGCTCACTCTAACAGTTCCAGACACTGCTTTGAGATCCTTTGAGGATAGATGCTATATAAATGCAAAGTATTGTCATTGTGAAAGAAAGTGCCTCTTTTCTAACTGAAACCACTTTCTTTTCTTTAATTGATTACTTGTTGTCTAGACTGAAGCTCATTAGAAGAGTTCCAAGGCTCAGCTTCATTTGCTTTGCATCTTAGTCAATCTGTGAAACAACTGGTAGGCTCCAGAATGGATGAGGAACATGTTCTTGTGGCCATAAATGTGCTAAGAAAGGAAAATGAAAGCTGAAATGGGCAATGAATGGAAACGAAATGGTCACCAATGAATAGATAATACTATTGACCTTTCCCACATTTGCATCATTAGCCAAAGTTCACTAGAGACTTTCCACGCTTGTTATCATTATCCGTCATTAGAAGTCACTCTAGAAACATTAGCCAAGCAGTTCAGGAGCTTGTTAATTGCTTTAATAAGGCAATGTCAATACCAGGATGAGCTGTGAGGAAGGGTCCTTAAGGCTAAGATTTCTTGGGCTTTATGTCTCACGTCTGGGAGCACGAGAAAAAAACCCAAAACTTTAATTTCAGAGTAAGGATCCCACACTGGGCTTTGGTGCTGTTGTAAGTTCATTTAACCCTCCTGAAATTTAGTGGAGCTACACCAATTTATGCCAACTCGAGATCTAGCCTTGTGTCTGGAAGATGGTCATGTTGGCATACAGTATAGTTGTGCATGACCTAGTAAGCAACAGTTCCTTTAGATTTGGAACTGAACTTTCCCTACTTTTCTTTTTTTGTTTTTTTTTGTTTTTTTGGGTGGGGGAAGTAAGGGAGAATTGAGAAGGGGCTGAAAGGCAAGATTTCAGCACAATCCACTGCTAGGACAACTCTATATTAATGCAGGCACAAGACTGGGGCTGCTTCTCAGCCACTACAAGCAGAAACAGCTCCATTTTGCTTCAACTGAATTTTACTGCTTTTTGCCAGGTGAGGCTATGGCCCTTCATTCAAGCCTTATACTGACTGAGATGGTTCATTCATCCATAAGCATCACCTTTTCTTTATTTTTGGTAGCATTTCAAGATCCATACAAACAGACAGGTCCCATTTCTTTTGGCAAGGATTGGTGATCTCAGTGATTTGATGGGTCACCATCACTTGCCTTTATCCTTTGATTCCTTACAAGCCTCTATCACAGCATCAAGGCTCCTAAGACTCAGACTTGTATGATTTATGAGTTAGAGCAGAGAGCTGGAAGGCAAGGCAAGTTCCAGTTCAAATCCTGGTTCTGCCAGCATCTTTTTATGTGGCCATGAGCATCTTTCAACTTATGAAACCTACCCGTGTCTCACTTTCCACAATAGCGAAAGAGAGATAACACCCACCTTTGCAGAGAGGAGATGAAATCTGCTGCATTGAGTGCGGTTAGTCATTTCTCCTGGAAGCACTCCCATCACCTGATGTAGCCTCATCTGTCATATGCTCTCACCTGAAGTTTGCGAGGTCAAACAGCAGTTCAAGTGGTACTCCACGGTTCTGCTTTTTTTAAACAACATCAGGGTTCCTTTTATTTCCAGGCTTCATGGAAAAAACCTGCTTACAATGTACCTTTTGCTTAAGAACATGGAAATACCCAGAAATAATACATCTCAATTTGCTCTGTGCCATTTTGTTCCCAGGTGTGTTCATTTATAGTTCAGTGATTATACTGGCTTGTGAATTTTGTAAGTCAGAATTTTTCCTTTTGCCCACTGAAGTGTATGAGAGCTACTAGGAGGGGTGAATAGTGTCCTAGTAGGAAGGATTCAAAATTTATAGTCCAATGGCCTAGTCCTGGGGAATTTTCGTCTTCCAAAGGAGATCCCCCCAGAAATGAAAGCGAATACAAGGGGCTTGATGGCTACAATGCTCTGTATGGGTTCAGCACTGAAACCTTGCAAGGATTCATACAGGTAAAGAGGAGCAAATGTTTAAATGAGATGCCATTCAAAGTAGCACAGGACTTTGGATGCCTGAACTACTTCCTAGAGTTGTTATCCAGTTGAGGGAGGCATCAGCCTTTTCAACTAAAGTGCATATCATCCTAGTATCTAAACTTACGCTGTTGTTGCAAAGCCAAGGAATTTCAATGCTGCTGATTTTGATTTGGTTTGACACTGCTCGTGCAAGTCTGTGGGGCAAATTTAAAGCCTAAGTTCTGAAGTCCTCACTAGAACTAGAATGGAAAATAACCGCAAGATGCCCTTTGATTTTAACAGAGCCATGTACTTAAGGGGTTCTTGTTGTTGCTGGACACTGCAGGTGAGTTCACTGTGCTCAACTAGAGATGGCCGGAAGGAGGCTGGTTTTTCGGAGGGATGGTGCTCAGTACTGCCTGAAAAATAGGGGCCCTTAAAGTTGCCAGGGGCCTGATCTGATGCCCAGTCAATTCAGAAAGTTTGTTTGAGTGATCTTGAGTTGGGAACCCAAACTTACTACCTGCGTTTAAGTATCACAAAGACCCTTCCTTTAACCAATTCTTAGGAGTTCATGAAAACTCAAAATCTCAGCACTTATGTTGTTTAGATCGGACTTGTCTCCCTTCCAGACACATTGTAGTTGGGGACCATAATATTTTAGAGGAAAAAGTGTTTATTAATATCTAACCTATTGCTCTAAGTTCATGCTCAGCTAAGCTCCACCTAAGGATGAAAAAGTTTCTTGTGGTGACTGGAAGGATAAAGGGATTGGTAATTAGAGAAGGAAACTTAAGCCTCTTGGTAGGTGGCTGGAATTCAGCCCACACTTGCACTTGCCTAAAGTCATTATCACGATGGACGTTCCCAGTGAGGTGAGGTTGAGTTGGCGGGTCTCAGTCTAGCTCCCAATGGAAAAGAGCTTTAAGCAAAAGTTGTGCTCTTTCAAAACCAGAGCACAAACACAGGATTTCCATCTTTGTTACTTTTCTTTTTGATGAAAAGAAAGAGCAAAGGTAACATCTCCAGGAGAGACCTCACTGCTGGTGACTGGCTTCTGGCTAGCCACCATTGAACTAATTCACACACAGTCTGCATGGGCAGGTGAGGAGGTTCACTTAAAGGTACAACAGCTCATAGACCTTTCAGTTCCAGAGCAACATCATGCACAAATACACCAGCATCATTGGATTTACCTGGCAGGCTCACCAAAAGCCCATGCACTAACTAAGCCACAGAAACTGAAACATGGTACTCCCAACCAGTCATTGCTACTGGAACACCAATGTGAGCTTTTTCTTGCATTGTCCTGCCGCTTCTGCTCCATCCAATATATCCAATATAGGCAAAAGAAAGGACTTAACTTTCCAAGTGCTATCAATCCTGCCCCTTTCATGTACACTAAGTTTAATCATAAAAATTTTATAATGAATATAATTTCCATTTTTATGACTCACTTCTATCCTCTTTAGTGTATGCCTTTACTTCCCATTAACTCTAGCATGATGTTTCAAGGGGAAGACAAAGTCTTTTGAAGCTAAGACATATCTCTGTACACTAACCATTTCCATGCTATAGGCTGCCTGGTCCTTCCTTTAGGAATGAAAGATAATGTATGTACCAGGAATTAGTGCTTTAACATCAATTGTCTCCAAATCCCCTCATCAGTACTCATTGCTCATTTGCATTCAGTATACATACTAAATGATTTTAAATAGGAAAAAGATGTGGGTTGGGGGAGAACCACCAATACATATTTAATGAGATGCGATAGCTCTAAAGATGCAGAGCAGTGACTGTTTTCGCCAGAAAGTGCTCTATAGCTGTAACCAAACAGAAGTACATGTCTGCAGACAGTTTTAAAAGGGCCCAATCCCACGAAAATCGGAACCCTCATTGCATGAGGGTTCAGGTGAAAGTGCTCCAAAATAAAGCTCTTTCTGTAACTTGTGTCTGCAGAGCTCCCAGCATGTCACTGTTTTCAGAACAGGAAGAGGAAAAGGGAGCAGGAGTTTGGTCTGTTTTTTTTTTCAGCTAGTGTGGAGGGTGGGCAGGAGGATTGGAGCACCCCTCACCCCGAGGTGGAGGGGCTCCAATCCACCTACCGCACCATCCAGCGCTTGCCGGGGAACCCCAAGAATGATCTCCCTCTGCCCCTTTTCCCCCCTCCCATACCAAAAACAGTGACTGGGAGGGGGGGCAGCATTGCTACGGAGGCTCGCAGCAAGCAGCTGGAATCCCCAACCCTCAGACCAAACAGCAAACTTCAGTTTGATCCAGGGGATCATTGCAACTCATAGCACTTCCTACAAGGCGCTATGAGTTGCAATGGGCAGCTGCTCTTCTGTCTGTGCCCTACATTTACTAGTATAGATCTCAACTGAGAAAACCAGACAGTTCAAACTTACTGTCGCCTGAAAAATATTACACGAGGAAGCACAACCCGGTTTCGTTGTCTATAGAGGGCCCAGGGGCTGGTCTGCTTTGAGAACCTTTACTGGAGCTATTGTCAATTTAATCCTGTCTCTTCCAGAGCTGGAAACTTAAGTAAAAGACAAACCTTAAATCCCATAAAATCGCTGGGAATTTGGCTTTAATTAGGACACAAGGCCTTTCAGAGACTTTGAACTGTCTTTAACTCTGCTATGGGTCAAGCTCGAAGGCCCAATTTAGGAAAGCACTTTAGTACAGTCCTAAAGTTAAGATTATGCATAAGCCCCATACCCTGCAATAGGAGCTAGGGGGTAATGCTATAATCCCTTACTCATATAGGGATGCTTACATCAGCTGGTGCTATCAATCCCATCTGCATCTAAGCAGGAAACCTACCCCTGCTAAATTCACTCTGTGCCTCTCACACAATTACCCCTGAGCCCCCCAGAGTAAGGAGCATGGAGATGGTGGCACCGGATCCAGCACACTTGATTCCTCTTCTGGCCTAAACTATGGTGGTCCTATGCCAATTTACACTAGCTGAATATCTGGCTCATCAATCAAGAAAGCAGTAACAGTAATTCAGACATGTCTGTGCCCCTCTCTCTCTTCACCATGTTCAATTTTGCAAACTCATATCCAAACTAGGCCCAGTACAGCAGGTCCTTTCACCCACTGGAGGAATGCCAGAGTCTCTGGAGTGAATTGTAGCAGCTATTTAACAGTGCACAGTAAATTAGCACAACATTTTAAAGAGGGGAAGCGAGGAACCACGTCCAGGAGAAACTGGGGGATTTAAGCAATGTCATTAATTATGTACAAAATACAAAAGCAAAGAAAACAGCAAAACTAATGTGTCCATTTCTTCTGTTGCAGAGCTTTTGCATTTTTTCAGGGGTTCTGTGGAAAGGGTCAAGTGATGCAGTGATCTCACCTGCAGATCCCTATTTTACAAGAGGCACATACTTCCATTTTGCAAATGGGGACACCGAGACATGAAGTAACTTTCTAAACCCTCCTGTGAGTCTGATCAGAAAGTTGTACATGCGAGAAATTGTCCCCAGTCCCCTGAATCTAACTACTGGGCAGCACTGCCTATGGAACAAACCAAGACGAGGAAAAAAACCCTTCCCTCTTCCTCTCCCTAATGTTCTCATAAAATCCCCTTTCCTCTTCCCCTGGGATCCATCTCTCAGGAGGGAGAGGCTTACTATGCACGACTGCTTCATGTGAAACAGAAAGGAGCTTTATTATTAGATCATCGATCCACTTGAAATCATTTAGTCAAGCAGCACTGCAAAGGGGAATGGCATTTGGCACAGGGAAAGGTCTGACTCTCCTCCCAGCTACACTGCAGAAATTCAGAAGGAGCTCCAGAGTAAGACAATAGATTTACTCCAGGGTAAGAATAACCAAGCCCAGTGTCATTTAGCTGCAGCTGGACAGATGTGGGTCTGATACCTTCTGGAACGCAGGCTTCCCTTGCAGTAAGAGGGCAAGCCAAACGAGCCGCCTGATGCTCCATTAAAACTATATTGGGAAAAGTATTCTATTCCATATTGTATTTGTCGCTCGCCAAGGACAGTTAGAGGGGTAAAATTAAACATCAGAGGGGAGTGGGGGTGCATATGTCTGCGAGAGAGAGGAAAGTGCATACGCCTGGCTTGCCTCTCACATACACTTATGTCACTCCATTGACTTCAGTAGTGTAACTCCCAATCCCCGATGTCAGTGAGAAGTGAATCAGGCCATTGGACAGCAGAATAGATGCAGCACCCCCCACCCTTTTCCCACAGCACATTTAATGGCAGCAATGTCTCAGGTTCATTAAAGGGATAAAAATGCCCTACATAGAAAAATAATTAAGGACTGGATCACTACATTTATTTGTAGAAGCTTTAAAGCCCTGCTTTTTATAGAAAGCCATATATATTTACATACATACACATACATATATCTATATCTCTCTATCTATATAAATATCTATATAGATATCCATTCTCATTTTTTAAATTATATTTCATGTGACTTGATTGCTCATTAGATGCTCTGGATTGACTGGCCCAGAGACTTCTGTCTCTGGCAGTGACCAGTTCATATTTTCTCTCCACACGAGTTCACGGAAACTCCTGAGGAATAGTTGAAGTAGTATGATCTGAAGCATGGGCATAGTATACCGATTACATAGCCCCGTCTATATGGTGACACGCACTTTGATGAAGAAGTCGAACCCCAAAATCCAAGCTTTCATTTCTAGCCTGCGGGACTGGGAAGATAATCCCAAAAATGTGAGCGGTGTAAGTCAAGGTGTGTCATTATCCTGAATCTCTCGAAAGCCTAGAACAATGGCTCTGAGATGTGCTCTGTTCTATACATCGCCAGGATTATCTCATAACATGCATACATGGCAAAGTTAAAGTGCAATTGTGGCATGATAGCAACCATACAACAGCAGCAGTGAAGACACAGTACCCAAAAACATAGCTAAAGTGTATCATGTCACTAGGGGGGTAGTAAAATGCTGGAACAGGTTACCCAAAGAGGTTGTGGACTCTCCATCCCCGGAGGTTTTTAAGACCTGGCTAGACAAAACCTTGGTTGGGATGATCTAGTTAGGAACGGCCCTACTTTGAGCAGAGGGCTGGACTAGACGTGACCTCCTGAGGTCCCTTCCCACCCTCATTATCTATGATTCTGTAATTTCTATGTACTGTCCTTGAGAGGCTGGTCTACATAGAAGATAGTAGACTTACTATTGCTACCTGTAAATGAAGATACTCATTTATATGAGGAGGAAGAGGTTTGTACATTTGGTGCTAAAGGCTTTGACATGCCTTGAGGACCCCGATAGAAGCAGCTGCATAAAGATAAAAGGTTATAAACCACTTTGTTAACTGGTTGACTGCTGATTATGTCACCAAAATAAGCAAGCTTGTATACAGTCCTCCCATCCCACATCACCTCTCATGCTTGAACAGGAAAAAAAAGTCACTATTGTCTTCTGCCAACCTATCAAAACCTCCAGCTTTCCCAGTGCCAACATTGCAGTGTCCATACAAGTTTGCAGCACATGGGAAATGAAACAATAAGCACCTCAAAAATAGATTAAATTTAAATGACAAAATAAATGTCTGCTATTATCTAAGACTACCATATAACTGGGCCACAGCACAAGATATTTTCCATCTGACAGGGCATGGGATACATAAGGCCTTGCCTTCCTGTCTTATAATAAAGGACACGGCATTGGCTTTTGCTTCATAATGATGTCTCTATTTGCCCTCCAAACAGCAGCAAATGAGTCCCATAAGCAGTCTGACAGCTCCAGTTCACTAATACAACTGAGTTCAGGTCCTGGTGTTAGCCAAGGAAGGATTTTGTTCCAGTTGTTTACATTTTGTGCATTTGTTTAATAGCCAGCTGAAAAACAATAGTTAAAAAAATCCTAATTGCTTTCATTTTTTGTTTACTGTTTTGGAAATGTTAGTGGGTTTTTTTTTTTGTTTTCTGGGTTAGTTTTTTTTAAAAACAGAGATGCTTACACAAACAAGATGGCAGAGTTTTAACTCAATTTCTGGTGGCATTGAAATGTCAGTCTGTTTTTATCTGCTTATTTTAAAGGTCCTGAAATAAAGCAGCAGTTGGCCAAATCAGGAAGCAATCATGCTTTTATAGAGGATGTACTTCGGCTTTGCAATCCGGCTGGTACATTTTGCCAAAATCTAGCAGAGTGGTACCTTACCTCTAAAGGTGTCCCACTGAAACGAATGGACCTGGAGGTGGAATAAAGTGTTACCGAGTGAGATTAAGGATGAAATGAGCTGTAGCACCTCATTCACCGCCTAAAGACATTGTGTCAAGGGGTGTCTGACATACAGATATACACTGCTATGGACTAGGATTTAGGACATATGAGTTCTATTCCTGGCTCTTCCACTATCCTGGAAAATGTATATATGGGTCTCCTTTGAAATGTGCTTTGAGATCTCCTGATGAAACTCAGTCTGACCTAATTACAGCACTGTTACAGTGAGTTGAGGTTGGGACTCAAGGGACTGTCTGCGCCTTTTCTGCTCAATATAGCAAACTGGAACTTCATAGGATTGAGCGCAAAAATATGCTGCTACCATAGCCTAGAGAATGGTCAAGAAAGTAGAGGTTGGTTCAGCTGGAGGGCCATCTATTATCAATGTTAACAGATTGACAAGTGAAGATCCATTTATGTCCTAATTTGATTGGAATGGGGTGATTATGAAGGACAAGGGTTTCTCCCTTCTTTCCAAGTCTCGTACAGAGCGGCTGGAAAAACCTAAGAATGGTTGACACAGGAAGAGCTGGTTAACACTCGCATTGGTGAAATGGAGCTAATTGTTGCCCCGCCCTTGCTGACGAGTTGGTTGGGATCGAAGACCACTCAGTGGGAGCAATAAGTGAAGCAGTTCCTACTTTCTCATTAGTGCTGGGACTTGAAGTCTATCTGGTGTGAGGCCCACTTCTAGACTTCCCTGAAATTTAGAGGAAAGCTTCTGTTCTCCCAGTTTTGAACTAGCTAGTTTAAATGCCAAGTGAAAGACAACAAAAGAAATCACCTGTGCAAGATGCATTGAATAAATAAATATTTCTTCCTCCCTATGGCAGGGAAAAGAAATAAGACTATTTGGTTAATTAAATTGTTCTAAACAGGCTCAGCACTTAAATACTTCAGGAATGGATACCACTGGAAAGCTTAAAATAGAGATCGAGGCAGACAGGAGAAAAAGGAGACAGCAGGGGAGTGGAGTCCCCCTAGACTTTGTTTTATGCCTGGCACAACCCCAGAATAATTGTTTTGTTTAAAACACTTTGGGCAGGATTTTATTACTACTGGTTTTTAATCTTGTCTATGCTATTGCGAGTGAAAAGTTATGCACACAGTTGCATACTTGCTTTGCTTACATGATTACGTGATACCCAGGAGTACTGAGTATTTTTGCCTGCAAGTATTGTGCTGGACAGAAAATGTATATGATGTATTGGCAAATTCTGACTAGTGAAGCTGGAAGTCCATTGCAATCAGTGGAAAGACTCATATTTATTTCAGTCAGTTCTGGAGCAGGCCCTGTATTTGTAACTTATACATTACAGAAATATATTTATTTACCAGGACTGTAAACATTAATGGGGTTTTTTTCCCATAACAATTTGCTTCATGATCATTCTGGTCAATGGTGTGAACCATTTTATCACTGTTTCGTGTGCACCGATGTTCTTCTGGAACTGAAATAGTTACTAAGCTATTTAAAATATTGTGCATGGGGGAGGGGAATGGATCAAACCAGCATTTTTGTTCATCAATTCAGATTAAAAATTTAATTTCATGGTACAATGAACCCATACAGAGTTATATCTATTAAGGTCACCCACTTCTAGGACTTCAGCTTACCCTAGGTATTGATGACTGCAAAACTCTTTCTGAGATAAGAATCACAGTTTCAGACTTCTCAGCTCTCACAGTTTTAATGTGAGGCACAATTTTCCTGACTCTCAAATACCTGAGACTTGATTTTTGCTAGTAAGAGAGAGAGAGAGAGAGAGAGAAAAAACCCCTCTTTCTCTTTCTCAACTGCTGTATGGAATTTTTAAATATCTGAGATCAGCCTTTAATTGAGGCTTTTATTGTTTGCAAAGGAGACACGAGCATTTCTAACATCAAACCTTTTTCTAGTTTCTCGCTCTACCCAGTTCCGAGAGATGATTTCCAAATTGTCTCTCATAAAGGAAGAGACACTTGCTACCTATCCGGCAAAACAGAAAAAACTTTGGGGCCAGGTCTTCTGATTGTTTATCATCCATAGCTAAAGGTTTTCCTGGCTAACTTTGGGCCAGGTCCTTATTTGATTATTACTTAGATAAAACTCCTATTCATGTCAACAAAAGACGGCCCTTCGTTGGCTCAGAAACGTAGCACATTTGTAGTTAATACAGCCAGAAACTGTTAATATTTAACTGACAATATAATAACGAAAAAAAGAATCTTTGCCATGGGAACAAAGATTTGTGGCCATTTGGAAATAATTAAGAATAAATTGATTGTTTTGGTCATCTTGGGTTTTTTTGTGTTTTTCTTTAATCTCTGGCTCTTGAGAGTTTATCCCTGGGTACTGTCAGATGTGCCACCTTAGAGGAGCCCAGCTACTTTAACAAGCCATGAACCAAGAGATGGCCATGGATGTAGCTGTCCCGAACAAACCGAGAGCCTCAAAGATTTGGGGTCTTGAAATGTGCTGGTTGTAAAGTGGGATCCCTTATGAATGTGAGCATGAAGCTCTGGAAGTATACGACAAAGATCCCTCTCTGCACCTGAAGTCTGGCTCTGAAGTCCATTTCTTCAGTCCTGCATATCTTTAATGACTGAGATTTTCTAATGATCAGCAGAGAGGCGGGGGGATTTTTTGTTTTGGTTAACAAGCAATTTTTGAAAGGAAAAAAAATTTTTTTTTTGGTGGGGAAAAGATGTTGACGGGTTGTAATACTTTTCTGACAAGACAAAGGTGATCAAAGGCATTCCCCACTATTGTTCCTACTGATGTATCCAAGATTAGCCATGAGTTCAATAGGATTCCTAGGCTCCACCAACGTGGGGTTTGTAAAGAAGGAGTGATGACAGAATCGTAGCAAATCTTCCAGGTTCTAGTCAAAGCCTTGTTGGACACGCCAGACTTCTTTATTTCTCCTAAATGGGGTGTGAAATATTGTGAATCCAATTACTCCCAGTTCTGGATCGGTCTTTCTTGTAGCCTGTTGAAATGTGTCCTACCTGGAACTTAAAAGTGCAAGGGTGGTATAAAATAGGCAGATGATAATATTGGGCCAAACTTTCTATGCTTTGTGTCAGGTTTGTCATTTAGAGTGGAGAGTACCCTTTTAACCTATCTGATTTTCACACACACAAATGACGGGGGTTTTGAGGGGGGTTTTTGCAATGATTCCCGTTTTTCATGAGCCCCATATCCATGGAGGTCAATGGAACGATGCCTGTCGACTTAAGTGGATTTCAGACCAGGCCCCCTTAAAAGAAATAAGCACTTTTACCTGCAAAATACTCCCACTGAAATCTGGAAAACCTCAGAATAGAGTTGGGAACCAGCCAAGAGTCACAATTAACTTTTCAGCAATTACAAAAAAGATTGGGGATCTTTAATGTCTTCTATATGGATTCACAGTTTTGGCTGTAAATTAAAACCTATTGGGTTGAATCTCGAAAAACTGAGGGATATGAAATCACAAGGTATTTGGGAAAAAAACTGAGCTGTGACTCCAGTTGTTAACTTCAAATGAACAGGGCTAGTTGCGAGATAGATACAGCTCCGTGTAAGTAGGACTAAGTATATCCCACATTATGAAAGAAGATGCACCCAAACACTAAGTGTGGAAACTAATCTGGACTTCTTCAGAAGTTGGCCACATTGAAATTCATGGTTTAGATTTAGCACCCCCCCCAAAAAAAGCCAGTTGTGAAGTTGCAATATGGATCTAAGCTTTTTTAAAGTCAGGGCATATTCAGATCGGTGGTTCCCCATGGTCCCATTTCCATAGAGGGGTCTCTATTTAAAATATGTACCTACTTGTCTGCAATACTGGGGTATATGAAATGTAAAGTGGACTTACCTTGAGCATATATGAATTGGAGTGTGCAAAGTACCTAAAAGGTTTCAAAAGCAACTGGAGTGGAGAGCAAGTTAGTGACTGACAGATCAGTGGATAGTCCGAGCTGGGGTTATTTTAAGCAACGCTAGCTGAGCTCTGAAACTGAAACCTTTATCTCTGGGGCAGTCAGTTTTCCTTTAACATAATTCATCTGGTCTCAGCAGCACTAATACACCCAGTGAGTACTTGCCTGTTGAAGTCACTGGAAATATTTCTATTGACTTCAGTGGCTTTTAGAGCAATCCCCTAGCCTAAAAATGAATGATAATAATTGATGGCATGAAAAAAGCTCAGATCATTGCAGACCATTGCAAAAGGAAAAAAAACCCCAAAACAACAGATAAGTGTATATAAGCCAGAGAAATTACTTGACTCTCTCTGCTTGGAAGACAAACAAAAGATAGGGATTTACAAGGGCTTAGATGCAATTTTAAAGCACATTATCAGTTGCAAGTGTTTTGCTGGGGGGGGGGGTGTGTGTGTGTGTGTGTGTGTGTGTGTGTGTGTGTAATTTTTATCACTTAGCTATGGTACGAAAGAAAATATGAAGCAGACCTCACTGAGGTTTTGGAGTCGCTGGGCCTGACTTTTCTCTCGCAAATCAAAAGTAACTCCGCTAAAATTATGTTCTCGTATGTACCGATATTATTCTCTGTTTCTAATGGCCACCATTGCACCCTGACAATTGTTGAGTGCTCTGAAGACAACTACCGTTCCCAACTCTGGGGAACTACACATTCCCCTTACTGTACATTGCCCTGGAGATGGTCCCATGATTCGGCTTGCAGAGCAGACTCTACGGCATGTTTAGTACAGAAACATAGGCTCATTTCATATCTAATCTGTGACAGTCTGTGGGTCTTTTATCTGCTGGCTCTATGGACTGGAGCACGTTAGTGCTATGAGCACCACAGTTAGGTATTTTGTTGAAGAACGTTACTGAAAGAGCTCACTTGTCTACCAACCGGTGAGACATTTTAACTGCCGAAATGGAGCAATCATCCTCCTCCTCTTTCAGACCAAGGGCGAAGCTATCGAGGGGGTATTTTAAGCAGCTAGGATGGCTTCTGGGGAGTGGGGAGATGAAGCCATATTGTCTCAGCACAGGAAGCTATTATTGGTCCCCCCTGTAGTCGAGGGTGTATTCACTAACAGGATTACTCACTTCACAGTCCAAGTTCATCACGTGAATGGATAACCCTAGGATGAGTTCATGAATGGGGGTCAGCTGTAACAAACTCAAAACAAAATGGCAATGGTAGTGTAGCAGTTGGGGATCTGCAAGGGGGAATCGATTCCTCTGCCTGTGCATAACGTGCTAAATTTCTTGTACGCTCCCCTCTCCCCACCCAAAACAGCTTCTCATCCAAGTAAACGCGACAGAGGTAGGTGGGGAAAGAGATGGTGCCCAAGGTCACATAACAGGGTAGTGTCAGACCAGGAATAAAACTCATGAGCCCTGACTCCCCCTCCAGCGCTGCATCAACTGGACCATGTGTTCCCCCTTGAGCCAGGCTATCAGACATAGAAAGATAGCAAATGAATACAAAGACTATTTGTGAAAAGCCTTAGAGGAAAAAGGGAAACTCCAGCAACCTAAAACACTGCTCCTCAAGCCTGAAGAGGATACAGGGCTATGGGCAGTGATTTCCCTATGCCCAGGCAGAGGATGTGTTTCAGGTCAGGGGAGGGAGGGAGGTGGCAGGGCTGGAGCCTGAAGATCTCTTGAATTTTCTGGTTCCTGGGGTGGAGAATCCCAGCCAACACATAAGAAGTCTTGGGGCTGATCTCAGTTGTGCTGTAGCTGGCTTGACCTGAGGTTTTGACAACAGAGGAGAGTCAAAAGCAGCCTTAATGCTCCTGTGTCTCCTCTTGCTTCGTCGTTGAAAGGAAAAGTGAAAGAGCATCTATGCTAAAGAAAAGTGAGCTACCTGACTGAGGCTGCTCAGACCTGTGTGAGGTGGGGGGAATGCCTAAGACATGCTGAAGCAACTCTGCCATATGGACAAAATACTGAGAGGGTCTGTATGTCAACTTGAGGGCTTCATCTAAGCAAAAAAATATACCCAGTGGCTTCAACGAGCTCTGGTGAGGCCCAGACTCTGCGACAAGAGAGGGCTCCCCATCAAGTTAGTATTGAGCCAGAACGGAGGCACCAAATTCTCCCCACATGCTGTGCAGGGGCCCTGGGCACCACACGCTGGGGGCCAGACGCCTATCGCTTAGGCTTTGTAGTGCCAAATGTGGCATTGTAGGCACCTCCGCCCTTCATTGGGTCTGGCCCCCTATCCAAACATATCCAGTTTCAAGCCAGTCTTAATACAAATTAGCCAAATAAAAGATTGCAAAATGGTTCCAGCCAAGATTACTCAGCTAGAAACATTAGATCCTGAAAATATATCCAATGTCAGAGACATCCATTTAGATGCAATTATTGAGCATGCAATAATTCCTAGAGTAAGAAGCAGGGAGGAGGGGAGCTTCATAAAACGTGTAAGAGCCTTTCATCCCAATAAATGAGAAATATCCTGTCCGTGGCTGATTGATAGCCGGCTGGCTGGGTTCCTCTTGGGCATGCAACGGGTTAAACCCCCCCGCCGACTGATAGCTACTGTGGAAAATACCCGGGATTTGGTTATTCTGTCACAAACTGTCCAGACCTAAAACAAAATTTCTTAAGGTGCCAGTCAAAGGAGAGTTCATTTTTTCGAGCACGCACGGCTAGTGAAATGCCTACAACCTGCTTTAAAAACATAGCTGCAGCGGGTAGCTGATTAGGACGAGAACTCTGCAGCCCGAGGGCACAATTAACAAAGGCCCTTCCACCTGCTCTCCTGAGCCTGCAGTTGGGGATAATTAGTAAACCAGTACCTGAGCATCGCAAGGTTCAAGCTGGCACAGAGGTAGACAAAGGATCAAACCAGATACGCAGGGCTGAGACCTGAGAGGACCCCGCATGCTATGAATAAAGAGGCAGAGCCACACAAAAAAAGGTGAGGGAGGTGTCTCATTTGGGACCTCTTTTGTTGTCTAATAGGACAGCAGTTAAAAAATGCACCATGAAAAAGTGGGAGAGCCAGTTGCCATCCCCTTTATGGCCTCGGGCAACTCCAGCAGACAGGTACCACCACCTCCCTGGAGATTGCCTGACCCCCAGGTTACAGGTTATACTGGAAAGGAAGGGCAACCACCTCCTTCCTTCTTTTTCCCCTGTTGAATTGTGCTATTGTGCAGAAAAGAGTTCACGATCTGGTGGCCGGAGGAAGGACAAGTGGGCTATGGGGCTCCAGCCTTGGAGTGAGAGTTGGGCTTGAGTTTTACATTTTAGCCAGCGATCACTGAATGTAAAGCAGTCCCTGCTGTTGGTCTTCTGAGCATCCTTAAGCAAGCTACTTTCCTTCTCTGTTTTTCCATTTGTAATATGGGGATAAACACACCTGCCTCTTTCGAGAAGTGCTTTGAGTTGTACTGATGAAAACAGCTTGGCAGTCACAAGTTCCTCTTCCCACTTACATCTGAGGTTCCTGCACTTTCCCTCCAGATTTGAGTTGGGACTCACAGGAAATTGGGGAGGGGAAGGAAGAGGAGAGTAACACAGGAAAATATTTGGATCCAGGGATTTCTATCCCCCTCCTTGCGCAGTCTCCTCAAATTTGGAAAGGATTTTTAGGTACAAGTTTCTGGATAAACCTTGTCTTCTGTCCAGACCAGGTCTAAGTCTGACCTTGCAGCAGTCTTACAAACGAGCTGTGCACAGCACATCCTGAAAGACTAACTCATAAAGCAAACTGGAGCAATCAATAGGGGGAAATGATGAAGGCCTGAACAAGCCAAATTATGCTGGCAGGCCTAAGAGAGACAGAGACACTATTTCTAAGGTAATAAAAAGAAACTCTTTTAGTACTCTGATTTAAGGGACTCGGAGGTGACTTCCAGCAGCAGAAAAGGAACAGAGGCACCCATTGTCCAGGGAGCCCCATAATGAGTCAGCACACACCTGCCTGAGCTGCCTTATCTGGGTATTTGGACTCTGCAGATCTGTATGGCAGAGCTCACTGAAATGCAGCCGTTTCCGTTCACTGGACTGTCACCAGGTCTGAATCCAACCCACTGGGGCTACTCCCACGTGTAAAGATGAGTGAAACGCTCCCGCTCCGTGTGGCCCACTTTCCCCCTTGATACTGCATTACTGAGGTCAGGGTTCTTATTAACCCACTCTGAGCCTGCTTTAAAGCGGTTAATGAAAGATCCCTAGAGCATGACCTTGACCTCAGCCTATGTTGCATGTTCTTTAATTGGATGTAATTATTTCCTACCCTTTGGGTTGCACTGAATCTTGTGAGGGGACCTCTGAGAAAGGGAGGGGAGGTAATTCCCTGAGTGATTAATGTAGATAACCCAAATGATTTGTGATATCATGGATTTTGTGTTTCCATTTTATTTGGATCGGATTCTTCAGTTACTCTTCTCCATTGCCATTAGGCATGTAAATTTGAGTTAGCACATTTATCTGAAATCCTCTGATGAGCTCAGGTGTCTTAACTATTCACTATGGTAATAATGTAACTTAGTGTTTCCTTGAAGCTAGGCCCTTTGCACCGCTCTAAAGAAGAGGTGCTAGACTACATCAAGGGATATTTTTTGGTCAAAAGTACGAGCAGTCTCTTCATGAAAAAATTTCAAAATGAAAAAATGTCAGTTTCCAATTTGATTTTTTTTTTATCAATATAGAAAGCAAAATTAAACTACCTTTTATCTTTTTTTTTTTTCCCACTAGAAAATGAAAGCACTCAAACGCGAGAAAAATTGAGCCATATTTCATGGTCACTTTTTAAAACATCGTTCCACTGGAATTCAACATTTAAACTATGTCACATTTTTTATGTGGTGGAAAAAAGGAGAAGAGTGATAAACAAGGAGAAAATAAGGCTGTTGTAACAACTTGGAAATACAAAATTTCAAAGCACTGTAAAATTCCGAGATTTTTCACAAAATATTTCATTTGAAATTAAAAAAAAATAAATGTTGGTTATAAGCAAAAGCATTTCACAAAAGATTTCCTTTGCCATAAGCCACATTTAGTGGCAGAATATCTTTTTGTTGAAAAAAATATCCATACAAGCAGTATTATTTTAAGAGTTGAAACTGAGAAGCCAGTAAAGCTGACAGGCTTCTTGTGCCTACATCCTTGGGAGAGAAAGGGGCATGTAGGCTGCACTGAAGAATGCGTCGGTATGAGAGAGGTTTGCCCAGCATTATTTAGTATTTGTATGTGCAGAAATAAGACAATGGATGCCTATATACATGATTAAATTAAGTCATTCAGCATTATGGGATTGAATCAGACTCCATAAGTCCCTAGTAAAACTTAACCTCTGTCTTGGATTTACAGTCTGAAGTGTCTCTAATTAATTCACAAACCAGAACATGGGACAGATATTCGATCTCTTAGCTTCATACCTCTAACACACCTTCCTCACATGACAACCCCATCACAGGCATGGGGGACTCCCTGCAAGGTCCCTGCTCCTGTGTTTAAGCCATTGAGTTCTTAAATGGGCCTCCAAGGTGGAGTTGCAGACACAACTGTGGGCGCGTCTACATGTGCACTTTAATGCGCAGTAGCCTATTTTACTGCGCATTAAAGCATTGTGTAAAAAACTGTGCTAGTATGCTACCGCACAGTAAAAAGAGGCAACTGTGCATTAAGTGTCACTAAAAAAGCATGGACTTTTGCTACTGTACAGTAGGGCAGCCAAATTAGCATTTATTTCGTACCTCACCTTAGAGGGGACACCTTACCAGATAAAAAATGCCTTCCCAGAAGAGCATCCCATCTACTTACTCTGTGAAATATGAAACACCAAAACCAGATGGAAATATAAATACGTCGTGCTTACCAACAAACGACTGTGAGGTAAACCGATTATTCCAACTTTTCTCTGAGCCCAATCTGCATATAAAAAGAACTGTTCCAAACAGGAGATTTTACCACACCTCCAACTCTCCTCTGAAATATGAACGTTCATTTCTACCCAGGAGAACTTTTACAATCTTTTCTCCAATGCCTGATGACGGGTGTTTGTGCCCGAAAGCTTGCAATTTTCCTTTGCAGAAATCTAGTTGGTCTAATAAAAGATATCATCTCTACTACAAGTCCCAATTGCCTTTTCCTCTAGATCAATACAGCTACAGCCTGGATACCTGTCACATTAGAGGGCACTTCTACATGTGCTCAGGAGGTTCACTTTGGGGAGGGCGGCACTTTAATTAGAGCGGCTCTAAGAGCTGCTCTAACTAAAGCACTACATTGTCTTGTGTAACAGCATTCCCGTGCTTCGAAATGGTGGCAGGGTGCTTGAAACAAAGCTCCAGCAGACTCAGTTAACTGAGTAATTACAGTGCATCAGAGCAGCCTCTGTGCTTGTGTACAGGCACCCAGAGGTACTAATTTAATATGTATTAGGAAAAGTGCATTAATGAATGTGTAGCTGTGCCCTGTGACAGATAACCAAGTCTCTTGGTGGTTGAGGTGGAGTAAATAGAAATAAACAGTAGTGGCCAGTTTTTCCTTATGGGAAGATGTCTGTCCAGCCTGTGATTGGCTAAAGCCCTCAGCTACCCAAGTACAGATGTAGCATCATTCAAATATAAACGGTGGGGTGGGTGAGTGCTGAATGCTGGCTGGAATGAGACCACTGCTGCATGGGGAGTGGACTGAATGGCCAAGCAGAGGGCCCTCCATGAGCCACTCCCAAGTCATAAAAAGATGGGTGGTTCACCAAAAGGAAAGCCTCTCAACCCCACCCAGCACATGAGCACGTGAGGATACAACACAACTGCAAAACATTGCTCCAACCCAGCCTTCGAGCCCAAAGGAGTCTTATTCCCACCAGCCCAGCTGCATAAGTAACAAGAAGGGAAGGCATTTTGCATAAAGTATATAAAGAACCATGACAAAAACAAGAACCCTACTATTCTGTAACACTTTATTCTCTTTTCTAAATAAGTACTTGGTTTTCTAGGCGGGGGGGGGGGTGGGGCAGGGAGGAAGATGGGAGGAAGAATAAAAGTTTAATGGAAGCTCAGGAAATATACACATGGTGCTTACACTTTTTATGCATTTTGCCTATCAGTATATCCATCTGTTCTATATACTAGATTATTCTGACCTTTATGGTAGTCTGTATGCTGATTATCAAGCAATTCCATTCTTCCAATGATTATAGTCTCCCCAACCTGTAGGAGAGGGTTGGGATAGCTATTCAATCAAGATGCAGAATAATGAAAAGGTCAGAGCAGTATAGCATACGACCATATTTCACAGGCTACATCAGGCATTAAATTCTGGTATCTTATCTTCAAAAGAGATATTGTAATGAGATCAGAAATTGGCACAATGGTTGCCAGTCAGGGGACAGGATTGTAAGAAGACTGGAGAATCAGAGTATTGTTGGGATCCTGAAATTTGGACTTTTGATCTTGGGTGTGAGGAGAGAAAGGCATTTCATTATTATCCCTGATTTGGTCTGAAGATGCAGTTCCTGGGTAATGAAATGAGAAGAGAGACAGAGTGAACTCCAAATAATTGTCATTAGGAAAGATTAGTTAAATCTAATTGTGGCTTTTCCTCACTCAGTGAAATAAAAAAGGCAAAGGCAGATTAAGCAAAATGCTGTAGGAACTAACTCTTGACCTATTTTGGAAAATATATTCTTCCCACCAGAAAGTTTCAGAATATATTTTCATGTCATACTTACTAACAAAATAGTCGAGTCATACAAATAAAATTCTTTCTATAGTTACGTAAAATAATCTTGCTCCATTCTAAAACTTGATTCTGGAATTCATAAATGATGGTTATTCCTTGTAGTCATTTTAATTTTTATCCTGGACCATGCCCCCATCATGCTAGGCCAATGGTCCCCAACCCTCTAATACTGGGAAAGTGTTACAGCATAGCAACAGGAAAATGGAGTTAAAATTGAAGATGTCGGAAGAACAAGAGAGTAGCATTCGCTATAGGCCAGCAAAGCTCGGGAACTGCTGTGCTAGATGCTGCACAGAAGTCTCTGCCCTGAAAATCTGCAGTTGAATAAATTAAATCTTATGGCGAACACCAAGAGATAAGGACCATTTGGTAACCAATGGTTAGAAAGCAGAAGTGTAGCAGGGCAGCCGTAATGTATAGGTCAGTGCAGGGTGCCAATCTCATTGGCATGATTAGTTGCTCAGGTGGTAGCTTTTTTTTTTGCGCTCCCTCCCTCCTACACCCCTAAGACAGAGACAGCGGCTGCCACCCTGATATACCCTCCTCAGTTGTGCTGCTGTGAGAAAGTGTATTTTTGAGGCATCCTCAGAAAGGTCGAAAGAGCTGGGAAGTGAGCTTGGTAGAAGAAATAACTTGACATCAGGAATACGCATGAATGCTCTTGGGCTCTAACATGACTCACACGTGATATTGCTCTGAAAGACATTGTTTAGAAAGCAGGTGGGTTTTTCAAAAGTCAGATTGAATCCCTCCGTGTGCCCCTTCATGCTCTTTCCTGCAGCCCTGACATCACTGCATCCCTCTTCTCCAGGTCCTCTCATTTTCCTCTGTATCCTGTTGAGCAAAACCTCTTTCAATACAACCCTACCCCAAATATTAAAAACAAAGAAAAATGGTGGCGTCAAACTGATGCTTGCAAATCATCACTCTGCTTCCTCCAGTTTCATGGTTACTCTCTTTCCTTCATCTTTTATCTGCCTTGTCCATATGTAAGCTCATTGGGACTGAAACCATTCATAACCCTTCAGTTATACTGCGTGCATTGACACATGCACTTTACTGAGGAGTAGACTAATTAGATGCGCAGTAAAGCTTCACTGTCTATACGTGTGGTGGTATTTGGCTACAGTAAACTAATTAACTCCAGTACTGTCAGGGATAGTTCTGTCTTACAGTGGAGTAATTAAATGTGATTAAACACGTGTAGATGCTCACCGCGGGCGCAAATTGTCCCTGGTCAGTGAGGCACACGGCTCTGCAGGTTCAGCCCCCTTATGCCCCAGCGGCCCCTCTGCTGCCTTCCGCCACCACCCAGAGCAGGAGCAGCAGCCCTGGCATAAACTGCTTCACCCCGGTTCAAATTGCTGCTGTCCCAGGCATGTGTAGATACTGTGCCCAGGAGTACTTAACTCTGGTTCAAACTGTGCTGGAGTCTATTGCTTCACATTATTTGCATGTGTAGGTGCACCCACAGTGCCTCAGTGCATTAGGACCCC
This sequence comes from Crocodylus siamensis, assembly GCF_052110815.1. Lineage (NCBI taxonomy): Eukaryota > Metazoa > Chordata > Crocodylia > Crocodylidae > Crocodylus > Crocodylus siamensis. The sequence goes on along the minus strand of NC_143408.1, from coordinate 23,130,800 downwards.
GTGCCTGGTCTGTCCTTAGGCACTACCACAGGAAGCATAATACGTAACAGTGACATGCACCAGGTCTTTCCCAGGTCCAAAATAAATAAACAAGCAAGAAAGAGAAGCTAAAAGTATAAGGGGGAATTAATAGGATTTGGGTACCTACCTCCCCTAGGCTCCTTTGAAAATCCCAGCCTAAAGCAAGAGATTTGTATTTGTGCATTTCTTCCTCCTCTGTCGGGGATAATGACTGCTAAATATCTCTCTTATTGCTCTTGGTTTTGTTTGTTTGTTTTCCTGCAATGGTTTGGGGTTTTTTTTTCCCTGAAAAATTAATAAAGGAAGATTCTTTTAAAAAGAGAAAGGGAAGAAAGAAGCAAAAGATAAAATCAGAGGGAGAAAAATACAATAAACGTTCATCCTATTTAAATCCACAGCTGCTGAGTGAAAAAGGAAAGCTGTTTTAAATGAAGGGCCCGCCTGGAAAATCAGTTTTCTGTGTCCTTGGCTGTGTCATGAGCACTCCGGGGGCAAGTTTTAGGGTGGTGCTATGTGAAAGCACTTGAACACATATGCTTAATTTAAGCACAGGCTTCAATTTCATCAACTCCAGTGGAATACAAAAATGCGCTGAAACTTAAGCACGTGCTTGTTTGAGCCATGTGAAGAACAGAGTTGAGTTCATGTATGTGCTAAATGAGAAGTATCTGCTAAAGTGGGTTGATGAAGAGGATGGATTTGATCATGCGTCTGAAGTTTAGCAGGAGCTCTGCTTAACCGGTGCCTCGGCAGAGCTTCATGAAAAAGCCCAGTAGTCACAGTAATGTATGCTGGGCACTCTCAAATGGGCTTTGAAATAAGGAGCTTGCCCACACAAGTTACTGAGGCCTCAAAAAAAGTTATTCCTAGGGCTGCCAGAAAACTAATCTAAGACCAATCCATTGAAAACAGAGCTGTATTCAAAAGAGACACAAATCACCCAAACCTTGTGGATGCTCTAGTTCAGGTTTAGACTGAGGCATCACACACAAGTGTCCATCTGTCCAATTCTGGTTTGTCCATAATCACATTTTTGACTCCCAACCTCCCTGGGAAATGCCATTCGTAGGGTAGTTCAGGCTCGGAGCCGACACAGGACGGCCAGAAATCTAGTACAGAGTTTTGTCCCTGTGGCATCAATTTAGCAGGCTTGAGAAGTTAGGGTAAGTCAAATGAGAGCGGAAATGCCTTCTAGAAGTTAAAAGCACAGTATTAGGATTGACTTAGGATTTGACCCTTTCTCTGTGAAAGACTTGTTTTCTGTGACCTTAGGCACATCCACATATTGCCAGAATTTTTACTTGTGGAGGCCCAATGTACTTAAATCCACATTCACGGAAGCGGTCTGATTTTCAACCGGGCTGGGTCAGTGTCTGCCAGTCCCATTCTGGTCTGTGGGAGCAGCTGGCACTCAGTTATCTGAAGCTTTCGAAGAAGATGCAAGCCCTTCACATCAGGCAGTCGTGCGAACGCTCAGAAATGCAGACAGCGGTCCGAATAACATAAAAGCGGAGCGTGTTATTAATGCTGTCAATTTAGCCAAGAATGTTATGGCATGTGTGTCACAAAGAGAGACAGAAACTATTATTGAAATGAGATTAGAATCGTTTTGAAACATCAACAGCAGCATTTTAGTTGGTAACATTTCCATCTAAAATAGATGACAATGATGCTATACAATCAACAATGCCCCTGGGAATAGGATATAGAACAGAAGACTAGATTGTTTTACTCTGTATTGATTTTCCCTTAGTAGTTTTTGATTAACTGTCAAATCAATTAGCTTCCCCCACCCAAACACAAGATCAGATTGCTATATTTTTGGTCTCCTTATATCCTCTCTGCTCAATAACAAACAAACAAGAAAAACCCAGACCCAACTGCTTAAAATATGTTCGGAAAGGAGGTATTACAGACAGAGATAAGCCCAGTATCGATAGCCTGCTTCTCTTCATAGAGCTGGAGTCCAGCCATGTTTTTATTGAATCAGGTTCTGAAGCTGTCTGAGGCACTAAGAGATCTGATTATAGCCTTGCCATAATGTCCTTTTAAAAGAAAATACATGGCATTTCAGGGTGACATAATGTTCTTTTGACTCAGGAGAGACAGAGTGTCTAGGAGTTTTCAAACACCCTGACCTTCCTGTATTGCTTATTCATCGATGTGGGGCCTCTATACGGTCCCCATATATCTGAGCACTTGACAGTCTACAGCACATTTATCCCTTTCAACACCTTGTAGAATAGGGGATTTCGCAGATGGGGAGCTGAGGCTCAGAGTGAGAGACGAGGCAAGTCACAAAGTCCAGCGCATCCCAACAGCCAGGTCAGCTCGCCTCAAGTACACTTGTCTGGTGGAAAGAGCGGAGTAGCCTGGAAGGGTGGGCTTAGTCTGAGAACAGGCAGAATTAAAAATTAGATTCCAGGGTCTGACTACAGCTTGACCAGCTGGCCTCGGGCATGTCATTTGACCACTTCAATCACAAAAGAGTGTCAAGATCCCTAATTTCAGGCCCAGCCCTGCACATGGTTGGATGCGCAGAAGTCCTACTGGTGTTAGAAGAAGCTCTGCCCATGGGTGGATATAGGATCGGGCCCTTACATTGGGAAAATTACTTCCAGATCACCGGATAAATGGCAACATGTAGACATGCCAGGAATTTATGCCACTAGAAAGTTTTGCCAGTGCTAGTAGCGGTTAGAGGTGGGATTTGTGGTGACATTTCTAACTCCAAGGTATAGATGTGGTTAGATCAACCGACAATTTTAGCCAGCATAAGTTATTTAGTTCAAGAAACCAGTATAAACTATACCAGCAGCAAAAGTACATTTTTTGCCAATATGAGCTTTGTCTACAGAGGAAGGTTTGCCATCTTTTCCTAGAGTTGAGATGCCTTCAGACCTTGCAAGAGAGAGACTTAAGCTGGGAAGTTCAATTCAAGACTGAATTCAGCTGGGAACTTTTCAAGAGCTCAGAAATTTCTGCACCTGATCTGTTGTTCAGCTCATTTTCCCCTATATCTTCCCCCCACCTCTGCCCTTTTTTTTCCTAAAGATGATTATGTTAAATTTTAATAATTAAAAAGACTCATAAGGACCCTGATGTATCCAACATTAACATCTGAAAACCATAAGGACAAACAAAGAGGATAACATACATTATTATTTGCAGAAGGAGTACCTACAGGTCCCAACACAGATGAGGGACCCTAGCATTAGGCTGCACATGCACATAGCAAGACACGGCCCCAGCTGTGATGTCCGTTTTATTTGGATGTGGCAGAAGGAGAAAAGGAAGTGATGTGACTTGCTCAAAGTCATACAGCAGATAAGGGCTGGGATGGATCCAAGCTGCATACATACGACAAACAGCAACTAGCAGCAAATGCATATCGTGCCCCATCAAAATAACGTGAAAGCATTTCAGTTTTGCCCACTCCCCAGTGTTTCCTGGTCTCCTCCTGGGGGGAAGGCATCTTCATCTGTTCAAGTCAAAGCTGCCCCAGTGCTAGGTGGAGGGAGCCGTAGCAAACCAGCTGCTGCTACCACGCAGGCAGCCAAGATTCGCATTTGTTTTGGCTAGCGCTGAGGAATCGGCTCAGGCATCTTTGAGAACAAAATGGTGCATGGGAACAAGTCCAAGCTGTAACAGATAAGAAGCAATAAGAGTCGCAACAGATTATTTGTCTGGTAAAACAGAAGGAGAATTCTAGTGAAAAACCTGGAGGATTCTGGTCCAGTCCTGCAAACATAAGTTCTGCTTGTGCAATGCCAGCTGATAGCCTCTTGGGCTGCACAACAGGTGTTCAGCTGCAGCTATTTCTGGAGAATAATGAATTGCTGTTGCAGGCAAAAAAAAAAAAAGATTTGTGAAAGCGAGTGGGTTTTGCACAACTTTAAAAAGGAGAAAGCCTCCATTCTGCATTGCAGCTATTGGGACTGACACAGGGACATTGCTGTTCAGAGAGCAGAGAAATCAGTAACTAATCATTATGATCCATTTGCTCTCACATAATGCAGAAAAGGAGGTTGGGGTACATGGCCTAGCCACAGACTTCCTGGCTCACCCAGAGCAAAACAATTGACATCTCAATATTTTCAAACCCAAACCAAACTGGGCAGAATCTTACAACCTACTTCGAAACCTGGTTAGACCAGGAATTCATTTGCCTTATTCTCTTAGTCCTCTATTAGTGTGGGCCAAGTGGGACATATCCTCCACTGATGTAAATCAGTCTTGTTCCAGTGACCTCAATGGAGCAATGAGGATTTATAATAGCTGAGGGACTTGCTCCTTCCCCCCCCCCCCCCGGCCCGCATGTACACATTAAACAGAGCCATGGAAACATTTTTTAAAAAAGCCTCAAACTACCAAAAAGCTCAATGATTTGGCACAATTTTTACTCCAAATCCAGCAAAACTAGAGAAATTTCGCTTTGAGGGCTAGGTTCATACAAACTCAAACCTGAAACAGGAAATGAAACACAGAGGGTATATCATCTCAGAGAGAAACAACGACAATTAACTTCCAGTCTGAAACAACCGAACCTTATACATCCCTGATGCTTCTAAATGTGTAGGCTGTATTTGACCTTATAGTATAGAAAACATAAAAACTCAGGATATAGCCTTGTAAGTGCTACAAATGCCTCTCTCTCAAATGGGTTTGCTTCTAAAACGCAGGTGAAACAAGCAGAGCACAGGCCAGACCCGCTCGTGCTTGGTGAAAGCTCCATGCATAAAACATACCCAGAACTGGGCCCATCATAAAATGTTTCCAAAAAATGGTGCCATCCAATTTTTTTCTCCTGTGTGATTAAATATCCTTTGGCTGCACCGATGTGTCTATCAGCGACACTCTGACAAAATGCTGACGTGGTATTAAGTCTCCCTTGATTTACAGGCGTTTCGTTGCAATTGAGTCAAACATATTTTACTAGCATAACGCAGACTGGAGCAGGGGCTAATTGCAGTAGTGAAAGTCAGTAATCGTTGGGTGCAGTTGGAAAGCAGTCTGACACTTCCTAACAGGATAAGTCAAATGGATTTTGTCATAATATCAGGCAAATTGATATATTAGCTCTCCACACACGCAGGGCCACATCCTCAGTTGGTGTTGTTAACTGAAGAAGCCCCACTGAAGTCAATAGCAGTCAAATGCTTTACACCGCTGAATGATGGACCTCAAAGTTGGGGGTTGATAATGCAAAGTCCTGACCGTCTTCAGTGCCCACTGAAGTGGGGGGAGGCAGAGGGTGCCCTGTCAGACTGAGCCTTGAAGGCCAAATCCACTGATTTCCCCCCCTTGTTACTTTGGGGATGTTCAAGTTGCCAATGGGATACACTGTCTGGGCTTTTTAAAATTCATGTTCCGTCTTACATGAAATTAAAGCCCGTTTAGCCACAACCAAATCGGACTTGCTCTAATTCCATCAGGCTGCTTTGCATTTTTTTAACTTACAGTCATGGCTTAAAACTAATTGAAAACACACGGCAAAGTTCAACTGAACCTATTCCTCCCTCCCCCAGCTCCCTTTTCTTTTTGAGGTGAGATGTGAATATGGGTGCTGGATTTCCAGGCTGACACACATTCACAGACATCGTAGGCTAATTCCTATTAAAATAGGAACCGATTAGATCACCAGACAGTTTTAAAAATGCCAGGACATAATTAAATGGATCCTTTGCAGCTGATGACTTCAACATTTGTTTTCTCTGAGATCAGGTACTTTCTGGGCCTACTAAGTGAAGCACAAGCTTTGACCGGTGTCACAATAGCGTTTTTCTGAAACGCAAAGGGAAAAAAATACTCTAAGAAACTCATCTTTCCCATGTTAAATTGGAACTTTTAAATGGAAATCTGGGGCTTTTTCTTGCTTTCCTTTACCCCATTTTTATGTAGGTATATTGTTTATGGATGTCAGGGGCACTTTTCCTCATCTTAACACCAAAGCAAATGGCTGCTTATTCTCATTGCAGATTTGCACAGTGAGAGATCCAAAGATGAAATCAAGTGCAAACCCACGCTGGGATCTTCTCTACATCAAGATTCAAGAAGTCAAAGGAAGAACAATTATTGAAGTATCAATGTTGTGGGGATATAAAAGCATTAAATACTGTAACCACCGTGATTCTTGGTCACAGCAGAGGGATGAATGTGTCGTGCTAACTGGTGTCAGAAGAAACTTTTGAACAGGCTAGGGCGCCCCAGATTATCTTCAGCTGGATCCATTCCTCTCACTCAGTTTCCCTGCAGTTGCTCAGGCACAGACTGATCTCAGCCCATCCTGTCTTCTGTCACTGTATTTCATCAAATTAATGTTGAGTTTGATTTTTCCTATCATTTATACCAGGAAAAGCATTTGGGCCCATGGTATCACTCACTGTAATAGGGAAAGAAGTGAAAAGAAAATTATACCTGTTATTTGTGATGGTATTTTTCATTGTTTTGTCACCAGCAAGCAGGCTATAGCTCTCTGAGAGTTATAGCAAAAACTGGGGATTGGTTTTTAACCCCACTTGGGATTTCTACAGAGGGCTTTCCCCTGATTTTCCAGTTTCTTTGGCTTTGCTCAAGTTACAATGGCCAGTATCATTCCACGTGACAGACAATATACGTGCCACACGACGGGAGTCCAATCAACTTTAATCAACTTCAGTGCAAATTCCACTATGACTTATTTTTAAGGAAGGGAGCGCAAGCTTCAGAGCCTGAGATTTTGCCTTCAGGCAGTGCCATGAGCAAGAGGTGGAGCATATATTACGCCCCTCCAGGAGGTACTGTGTCTCAGAAACACCCCTCTGAGAAACAGCTCCTCTCCAGCACCGTTTTTCTGCTGGAGGGAAGGATGCCATGCTTCCTCTTTGCCATCCAGCTAGTGTATGGGGGAAGAGCTATGGTTTTACAAACCCACAGCCCTTCCTGTTGCCCCCTCACTTGCTCCTGGGAGAAACATGGCACAAATGGAAGGGAAAGACTCACTCTTCCTCATGGTTATAATCTTGCCTTTAATTAGCAACATAACGGAGATAATTTAATTAGCAACATAATGCACTAGTGCAGGTGTGCAGTCCAAGACATGGCTCCTAGAGTGCTAGAGGGTGAAAGCCTCATCTTCACCAAATGGCAGAAGTTACAGTAATTTTGGAGCCCGAGTTTAATTTTCAGAAGTGACTGAAACCCCAAACTTAAAACATGTTACCCAAGCTCACGTGTGGGAAAGTAGCACCAAGGGCATCTGAAGCAGATCTTTCAGGACTTGGTATTTCATATGCACCGGTAATACAGGTTTAATACAAGGCCGTGTGGTGCTTGCAGGATGCTGACATTTTTGAGAAAGGGAACAATATCCTTTATTTGCCATACTTGGTTTGGTGGCTGGCAAAATTCTGCCAGGCCTGAATTAAAGACCACCGGCATTTCTGTTAGATGAAATCCCATAGTTTATAGCAGGGGTTCCCAAACTATGGTATGTGTACCCCTGGGGGTACACAAGACATCTCTGGGGGGTATGTAGGAGACATTGTGTCATGGCAGATTAAATTTTCATTATAATTGGCATTTACGAGGTTAAAATATAAAACGTATGCTGGGAGGGGTATGAAGGCAGCTGGTAAATCTGGAAGGGGGTACGCGCAATAAGAAACAGCTTGGGAAACCTGGTTTAGAGGGTTAAGAGCTCAGGCATTTCACACTGTATCAAGCTGAACTGTGATTCAGATCAGAAAACCCCGTTCTTGTTTAGCTACAGAATGGCAAAAGTGGGGGCAGAGGGGTAGGCACTAAATGCAGGGAACGCATACTGGTTGGCTTTGATAATCTTTTGAACTAGAGCCTAAAATGCAAAAAACTGAAGGTTTACAATTTCTTTTCTTTCAGGCTCTTTCTAGCATTAACCCTCACAGAAGCAGCATGTAATGAGCGGGATTTCCAAAATCATTCAGGTGGACAGGCTATGGAAATCATCTTCCTTGGAAGCGATGGTAGGCCAATAACAAACGGTGAAACCCCATCCCAAATGTTACACTTTAAGGACCAGATCCTGCCAGGCACAGAATGCCTCTTGCTGACAGCCACAGTTCCCATTTATTTCAGGTACTTAGGGGGAAATTCATCTGATCATCTACCTTTTTCAGATACTGAGAGAGAAACTGAAATGAGCCGAGCTGGAGTTAGCACGCATTTAGACCATGCACCCCTCTGGAGCGGTGCGGGAATGCGGTAGCGTTAGCTCGGGAAACACGTGCCTCTTTAAGAACCAGATTCTCCAACATGCCTGTTGCTCTCAGATGTCCCAGACGCTATCTCTACCACGGTGTCTTTGCAGTCCATAGGGGAATTTAACCCTTTGTATTCCTATCTGTACAGCACCGTCCTTATGAGGGCTGGTAAAGAAGAGCAGGTTTCATAGAGTTCATAGGCATCAGGGCTGGAAGGGAATTTGGAAGAGTATCAAGTCCAGGCCCCTGCCCCAAGGGGCAGGAAGTCAGCTGGGGTCACAGGATCCCAGCAAGGTAGGTGTCCAAATGTTTCTTCAAAGAGTCCAGAGTAGGTGCTTGCACCACTTCTGGGGGGGAGTCCGTTCCAGGCCTCAGACCTGTAGGTTTATTCAGCGTGGTGCGGGTGATCACAAGGAAGAGAAGGTGGTCTCCCTTGACAAAAACAAGGCAATGGGTAGAGAAAAAGAAACCCATTCTGGTTTCCACTGGGGCTGGGAACAGGTATCACTTTCCCGGGGAGATGAAATGGGCTCTAAAATAATAAACAATAGCCGGTGCGTGACTCCTGCCTACTTACAGCTTCCACTTCACATGCAGTAGCCACATACCACACATTTCATAATTAGGGGGAGAGAGAGAGAGAGAGAGAGAGAGCGAGCGAGTGAGCGAGCAAGAGATAAGGCCATTGTGTAATGCACACCAAAGGAATGTGTAGGGCGTGTGGGGATAGTGCTGAAAGGGAGAAGAGTCTCCTAGGGTTTGAAAAATGCTAAAGGAGGAACAGAGGGATGGAAAAAAAGGGCTGAGAACAAGTGAAGGGTATGCTTGCTTAAGATATGCCATATTCCTTTACAGCGTCCCACTAATCTTTTCTAGGATCAGAAGAGCAGAAGGGCCTAACTCATGCAGACAAACCGAGAACTCAGGGAGTTTACCATTCAGGCTAAAAATGCTTTGGAAGATGTTGTGTCCCTCAACCATATTAAGAAATCAAGAATTTGGTCTTCCATGACCTTTCATGGCCGGGTGGATTTAGTTTTGTTGATTCTCACAAAAAATACCAGAATTCTCTCTGATTGGACGTGGTTATCGGGGTTGGGGGTTGAGGGGGGAGGGAATGTAAAATCTACTTGTATGAAAGAGCAACTAAACCTTCACATGGTGATGTTTATTGTTGGCTCCGCTACTGATGTACTGTATAACCTTTGGCGAGTCACTTTACAGTGGCTCCAGTGTGTTTCCCTCCTGCCTTTTGTAGTCCCCGCTCTGACGGCAAGCCCTTCGTCACAAAGTTTATCATGTATTTCTGCAGGGCTGAAAACAAAGCAACCCAATATTAGATGGGGTCCCTTCTGGTACAACTAAAATACAAACATTTCCCAATAATTATTATTAATCCCTCGGGGAGATAATTTTTCCTGCTCAATACTGGAGCTCAGTGTATATGCGAATATTCATTGTTAACAGTGTATTTTATATTACAATTATTTTCTGACCCTAAATCCTTATTCTGACCCACTATATCTTTTTCTCGCACCTTTACATGATATGGAAGTAAAGAAAAGAATAATGAAAGAAGATCACGCTTAGCTGCATGACAGCCTAGGACCAAATCACGAGCTGGAGTCACACCCTGATCCCACCAGCTGAGAACATAGGTTTTTTGTTTGTAAGGGCCTCACACTGATTTCCTCTCTGATCACCTAGAATACAAAAACTCTTAAAATGAGCTAACAGAGTTTAGCCTCCCGTTAGCCAATATATTGCTAGATATACCTTTCTATATAATGTTTAACCCTATATTTTCACCTGGCAACCTATCTTCTGAGTGCCTTCATTTCTGGAGTGCATAATAGTGGAGGAAGCACTTAGCCATAAGGCAGACTACACAGATGTATTTCAAAACCCCGCATCTTACTGACAAAACACAGCACGTGAACCCCCATATAAAGGGTGTGAAACATTTTCTTAAAAATCAATCAGCCTCTATTATTCAGTTTAAGCCCAATCTCATTGTCTACTTCTTCCTCTGGAGGCCGATTTCTGCCAGGTAGAAAATTAAGTTTCCTTTACTTTTCTTCCCTACACAATCTTTCAGCATCTCAACGCTGTTGTTCGGTGTGGGAAACCGACTTCCTGTCTCAATAAACCAGTGCACACAAGGCTTTTCTGGACACATAATGGGGTCTTTTTTTATTTTATACAAAAATCATTCCACACTTAACACATCAATGAAGCCACTTAAGCTCTACTGCATCTGAATTAAAGGCGGAATTGTGTGATCAAAGAGTGTGAAAGAACCACACATGGAGTTGTTCAGACACTTTACTTTTGTTACATTTGATACATAACAAACCCAATAAATATGCTTATCCCAGTAGCTAGTTTCATTATCTCATATGCTTATGTTTAAGAGCATTTCCTTAACTCATCTTTCCCTCCTGTGTTTTACAGCATCATAATTTTATATAGCTTATTTAAGGTTAAGAAAACAAAACAAAAAACAAAAAAAGGAAAAATGTATGGGCATTCACAAGAGGAAAAGAAACACCCTCAACTCCCTGGGTTTTTCATTCAATATTTCAACAGAGCTATGGTTTTATATGGTACGATACGTGTAACAGCCTTCAAAAAGTACAGGAAGTGTTTGGAACAGGGATGGGGAAAGTTTGAGATGTTTACCACAAATACATTGCAATAATTAGAGGCAATTTTTTAGCATGGGTTACCATGTGAATGATGAAAAAGGGCAGATAAAAAAAAGTTTTCATGCTGCCTTCCCCCAGCTTGTCGTCTTGGTGATTTGTAATCAATGGCGGTATACTCCAGTCTGACATCATAATAATTAGGATCAGCATCTGGCTCCTTTCTGAGTGCTGCATGCTAGCGTCTGATTCCTCCAACCATCATAGAAGCTGCAAGGCCTGATTTTCACGTGCTCATCATTTGCGTCAAACTTTGGCTTTAATTCACAGATCAGATCCCTTGACTGCTCTGATGCTCACAATGGGTTCTTACTCAGCCCTTGGACAAAGGTCCCATTAACTTTATTGGATGCTGAACCTGCACAAGGAGTGGGTGCCTGGTCCTCTGGCTCATGACAGCAGCTTCTATTTACGCTACTAACTCCAGTGGGTTTTCTACTGAAATTGTAGGTGCTCAGAACTTCTTGGTATACGACTTACCAATAATGATAAGTCGAAAACCTCTGCAAACCCTTCAGGATAAGTTACACTGTGCTTTTCAAAGGATTTTTAATGAAGAGATATTTTCAAAAATGCAATACAAAGCATCCACTTTTCTTTTCCTTTTGTAGGACTCTAAAAGTCTGGGCTGATATTTCAGTAGAGGAAGTTGTTTAGTGCAGTGGTGCACTGCTCAACCTCTGGCTCATGGGCCGAATCTGGGACATGAGGTTCCTGTCACCCAGCCCGTGGGGCTCCTCCTGCGGCCAAACGTCTGGCGGCTGGGGAGCAGTGGCAGCATTAATTGACATGATAATTAACACTGCTACCTCTCTCCTACTGCCAAGTTTATGGCCCTGTGGGGAGCTCTGTGGACTGGATGACACAGCCCCGTGGCTAGATTGTGTTGGCATGCTGGGTTGGGCCCATGACTTAATCCAGCACGAGACAGATTGCATCCAGGGACCGACCCCTCATGCCTACCCCACACCGGATCCAGCCCAGGGGCTCTGGCGTGTGGCCTGGCCCTGTGCCACTTATCCAGCCCAGAAAACCAGAAGGTTGGCCATGACTGGTTTAACAAAATCTCTTTACTCCTCAAAACACCTTTTTTATGCTAGAAAGTGAATGACCCCCCTCCCCCCCCCCCCGCATCATTATACCTTTTCGTTTGAGGTTTGGGGTGGAGCTGTTTAACTTCTGTGGAATTGTGACTATCCTGATGAGTTTCTCTGCATCGGACAAAATGGGGAAAGAATACCCTTCATCTAGGAAAAAGGCATTTACTCTTCTATTAAATATCAAACTTATTTAATAAATGTAACCTGGAGATGTTCTCCTTTGTTTCGCAGTTTTGTTTGGGACATTAATTCGTTAAGTGTTCCTTGCCTAGCATTCACAAAGTCTGAACCTCTAAATAGGCCAGATCATAATTCCCTTGTTCAGACAAAATCCCAGTGAAATCAAGGGAGATTTTCGCATTGGTAAAGATTAGGAAAGGACACCGGTATTTGATCTTATCTTTGCAAAGCTGTATAGTTTTATGGCCTTGATCCCACAAGTCACTTTCCGCTGAGGGTGTACACGTGCCTAGAAGGTTTCATAGTGTGTAGGGTCGGAAGGGACCTGAGCAGATCATCTAGTCCGACCCCCTGCCATGGCAGGAAAGAGTACTGGGGTCAAATGACCCCAGCAAGATATTCATCTAGCCTCCTCTTAAACACCCCCAGGGTAGGAGCCTGCACCACTTCTCTTGGGAGCTGGTTCCAGACCCTAGCTGCCCTGACCGTGAAGCAGCGCCTCCTGATATCTAGCCTAAACCTGCCCTCTGCCAGCTTGTGACCGTTATTCCTGGTCACTCCTGGCGGTGCTCGGGGGAACAGGGACTCCCCCAATGCCTGCTGGTCCCCCCGACTAGTTTATAACAGGCCACAAGATCCCCCCTCAGCCTTCTCTTGTGGAGGCTGAACAGGTTCAGGTCCCGTCACCTCTCCTCGTAGGGCCTGCCCTGTTGTCCCCTGATCATGCGAGCGGCCTCCTCTGGCCCCTCTCCATGCTGTCGACATCCCTCCTGAAGTGCGGCGCCCAGACCTGGACGCAGGACTCCAGCTGCGGCCTGACCAGTGCCGCACAGAGGGGGAGGATCACCTCCTTGTCCCTGCTCGAGATGCATCTGTGGATGCATGACAAGGTGCAGGCGGCCTTCCTGACCACGTCCCCACACTGCCGGCCCAAGTTCATCTTGGAGTCAATGATGACCCCCAGATCCCTTTCCACCTCCGTGCTGACAAGAGGGGAGTTCCCCAACCTGTAGGTATGGTGCCGGTTGTTCCTCCCGAGGTGCAGCACCTTGCACTTGTCTGTGTTGAAACCCATCCTATTCTTGTCCGCCCACCCCTGTAACCTGTCTAGGTCTGATAGTAGCCTGCTGCATCCTTCCAGTGTGCCCACGTCCCCCCACATCTTAGTGTCATCAGCAGATTTGAACAAGGAGCTTTTTACCCCCTCGTCCAAGTCACCGATGAAGATG